>NC_139219.1:175879548-176452048 GCF_055691185.1 Crinia signifera
GTGCATATTTGGGGAGACCCCCCTGGGAGGGCACCGAAGCAGTATTGCCACTATACAGTTGGAGTGCCGGGTTCCATGTCCTGGTATATATATATATATATATATATATATATGGCCAAATGCCCGGCACAGCCTCCTTAGGTAGTGTGTCCTGGGTGCCCGCACTATAGAAGCATGTATAGTCCCAGTATTGGCACGGCACTCCAAAGATGCATGATGATGGTGGGTAAGAAAATGTTACTTTATTGGCTGCAACGTTTCGATGCTACGCCGGCATCGTTTTCAAGCAGAGTATCAAACATATAACATACAGACATACCTTATATAAGCACCCAGTGTTTCAGCGCCGGCCGGGCTGGGAGGCACCGTCCATGCGATGCAGGTCTGTGACGTACATAGATGTAATGTTGCTATTTAGCTTAATTCTATTGTCATTGACCATAACTATGTATTTGATCTCTGCTGTTGCTTTTTTGTTTGTCAGTAATTGTAAGTTGTTTGTTGTTGTTTACATTGTCATGGTGACGGGTGCACCACCAATCAGAGGTCTGATCATCAGAACGGCGGATGCCGCTGACATCACAGACCTGCGTCGCATGGACGGTGCCGCCGGCCGGGGCTGAAACACTGGGTGCTTATATAAGGTATGTTTGTATGTTATATGTTTGATACTCTGCTTGAAAACGATGCCTGCGTAGCATCGAAACGTTGCAGCCAAGAAAGTAAAATTTTCTTACCCACCGTCATCATGCATCTTTGGAGTGCCGCGCCAACACTGGGACTATATATATCCTGATGAAGAACCGACAATAAATGGGTTTGAAACGTTGATACTACTACTGCCTATGAGAATTCTTTGGGTGAGTGCCGCCGCCTGCAAGTATATATATATATATATATATATATATATATATACTGCCAATCGGTCCGGCACTCCAACAGCTGCTCCAGTGCCCTCGAAACAAGACGCAGCACTTGGAGGCTTGGTATAACAAATATATTAAAGAACAAAGCAGTCACAAAGTCCGACGTTTCAGGGTACAATTACCCCAATAAAACACAAACACACAGAAAAGTAGAACTTTATTACACACACATCTCACTTTTACACCAATATACTTACCGACCCAGGGTCCAGCACTGACTCCCTCCTCCAGAGCCAGCTCACCCCGCACTGACAGTGGGGTGAGCCGGCTTTCTCCGGCACTGATCACAGCTTCTATAGCGCTGTCCCAGCGCTAAAGAGGCTGCTAGCGTCTATGGCTCTATACGTCTCCATGGAGACGCGTAGCTCAGCCAATCAGGGCTGAGCTATGCATCTCCATGGAGACGCATTGACCAACCACGCAAGCAGCCTCTGTAGTGCTGGGACAGCGCTATAGAAGCTGTGATCAGTGCCGGAGAAAGCCGGCTCACCCCGCTGTCAGTGCGGTGTGAGCTGGCTCTGGAGGAGGGAGTCAGCGCTGGACCCTGGGTGTGTATGTGTATAATAACATTCTACTTTTCTGTGTTTGTGTTTTATTTTAACATTATTTTTACAGGTGGACTACAAGTCCCAGTGGGCCCATTAATGCTGGGACTTGTGGTTTGCCAAGTCCCAGCATGCGGGGGAGGCCTGCTGGCACTTGTAGTTCACCTGTATAAAGCAATGTTATGAATGAGTGTTTTAACCCTATCAGGCCGGCGTCCAAAGCCCAGGTACATTGGTGATAGCCCTGGGCCTCAGCCCTGGACAGGTGAAGTCTGGGGGGGAAGAACCCCTTTATTGGGGGGTCCGTACTCCCCCAGGGACCCTATCTAAGCCACGCCGCTCATGGTATGGCCGGGGGACCTTTTGTAAAACGTGTCCCCCGGCTGTGGCATGACACCCGCTGCTGGTTTCAAAATACGGGGGACCCCCAGATTTTTTCATCCCCCATATTTTTTAAACCAGGACAGGTCCAAGAGTCCGGGGCTGGTTTCAGAAATACGGGGGACCCCTACGCCTTTTGTCCCCCATATTTTTGGAACCAGGTCCGGTTTAATGAGCCCAGGGCTGGTTATGGTCAGGAAGGGGGACCCCACGCCATTTGAAAAACTTTTACACATTTTTTAAGACAGGACCATGCACAGATCTCAATGATTTGTGCATCGTTCTGGCCAATTCGCCTGTTAGAACCTGGTCTGCATGCGTGGCAATTTTTTGTAACATTCACAAAAAAAAAATGTTCGCATCTCATTAAATATGCGATTTGTATACTTTTCAATGAGAAAACATCTGGATGCGAAGTCCGGCGTTACTAAAAATCTCACCTTCGGAGTGTGCGATTTTGCGGCAAAAAAATACGTGTGTATGCGATGCTAATTTCTGAAATGTACTATTATACACATATGACCACAATAGTTCAGTCCGGTGTCCTCCTGCGGCGGTTGGTCCGTGAGCCAATCAGAGTTTGTGGCCGGCAGCCATTCAAGAGCCGGCCTGCCAGCTCTGATTGCCTGATTACCCAGCCACATTTGAAATGGCAGATGGAGTCACAGTGATACAATGAGGGGAAGCAAAGATGTGCATTGTGCTCCCCTCAGGGCAGGACGCAGAGGTCCCAGAACGCCATTCCTTATGATGGAATCTTGGAAAAGATCTTCAGGAATGGCGTTCCGGTCTAAAAATAGTCCTGATTGTACCACAATCTAGAAAGGAAGGGTAAAAAAGTGAAAACTTTTTTCTGTGCTTTTCATACATTTATGTTTTATTTATGTATACCCATATATTTTATATCTAACAAAGTGTTTGTAAAATGTGGCTCTGTAATAAAATGTTTGTAAAATGTGGCTATATATGGAAGATGTGACAATCTGTGATGTATTCTGTACTACATCTGTGAGAACCGTTTGTGCCGAAAACTTACAATAGAAGCTCCAGTATGTAAAAGAGTCATTTTTGATCTAACATTGGATTGAACTGTATTGTATTTTCTGAGTCAGTTTGAAAGAAATGTTCCTCTTGCTGGTGTATTGAAAAGTTTAAGGTTTGGACACAAAGAAAGTTCTAAGTTTTAGTAAATACCAGGCATATTTATAGTCATTTCAACAATGAATCCATCTATGTTTGTCTTGATTGATCTATTTTCTAAATAAGCATCAGGGTACCGAGCAAGGAATAAAACACGTGTTTCCCAGCACTTTCATACATTCCCGGCACTGTTATTTCATCCTTTAAGTCCGGGTACTTAGCATTTAGAGTACAAATTTATTTGGCTTGGTTCACAGTTTATGTTGCTGTTCACATTCTGTTTGCTCATAATATGAAGAATCCATTTAAAGATAGTCATTTTATAATCATTACTACCTTTTTAAAGAGCTGACGTGTCAATGTCCTCAAGTGAGCCTGTTTTGTCCTCATGAGAGAAAACATTAAAAAGGCTTCAAGAAATGTGATGTTGTGTATTGATGTGAAGAAGCCTTCCTCTGCAGCTTGCATATATATTTGTATTTAGTTTTTAGCTATGATGTTTCACAATGTTTTTTACTTCAAATATGCAGAATTGTATTTGGAGTTACACACTATTGGTTATTTTGGTTCATGAAAAGGGCCCTCAGGCAAAACCCTTAGCAGGTAGAGTTTTCTCACACAGTTTTAGTTTTTTTTTTATGTTAAATCAGAATAATACTGAATTTGAATATATAACATAATATATAGAATATATTTATTTTTCTTCCTATAATAATATGTAAGATTCTTAGCAAGAAAACCCATTATTCAGATACTGATCATGTAAAGATGTGTACACACTGGCCGACTGAATGGACGATATATCGCTGGACCATCGGCCAGTGTGTACTGGCAATATGTCTGTGAATGGTGTAATTCACAAACAAATCCAGTCACCTGGGCATTATGTTGTGTGTAAGGGTGATCCGCAGACCACCCATACACCTGCACCAGCAGTGGTTGACAGCTCAATGTTTGCAGCTAATATTGTTTGGGTTTTTTTGTTTTTTTTTACAGGTGCTGAACAGACAGAGGGCCAGATTCTCTAAGCTTCAAAAGTGATAAAATGGAGAGTGATAAACAGCCAGCCAATCAGCTCCTACCTGCCAGGTCACAGACTGTGTTTGAAAAATGTCAGACAGGAGCTGATTGGCTGGCTGTTTATCACTCTCCATTTTATCACTTTTGAAGCTTAGAGAATCTGGCCCAGAGTAAGTTATGCATACACCAAAGAAGCCACACAGGCCACAGTTGTTTCAGGAGGCAGATGAGTCAGAATGCATTGTCGGATGGTGAGGTTATACAGATGTTCTGGCTGAACCGTAACAACATACAGTATGCCTTCTGTATGACCAAGCAAAAATACACTTATGGTGTCTACACACGGTGATTGCCTTGCTATTCAACTTAAGATTTGAGTGCTATGCAGTCTTTGCTAACTCTTTACTATTACATACAATCAGTATTAGATTTGCACTATATAGTCAATGCTGCCCTGTCTATCTGAGTTTCGATTTGTGCTGTCACGGGAGCGCGCATTGGGATTGCAAGGTTAAAAACCTGTGCGATCTGCATGCAATTTTGACTATATAGTCAACATCTAATGTTAAATCTCAACATGTGTACACAGCATTAGACCCTGGGACAGCGCATGCATTTTTAAAGGCTAGATAAGCTTCTCGGTGTGTTGCACTCTCTGCTGTAGCTAATGGTAACTTCCACTTTATCAATGGTAAAGTGCTAAGCATATCACAATCCACCTTTTCCTGGTACTGCAGCTATGTTTTGACAGTAGTAATGCATCTAATCCAAACCTGTATCTGTCTCCCCAGCAATAAGCCAAAGTGGCATGAGGTCAAATGAGCTTTTTCTAGCATTGTCAGCACACAATGCTAGACACACATTAGGACAAGATCACCTTTAGCCAGAGCACATGTCAATATAAATCGCTAGCATTATTTATTTATTTTTTACCAGTTATTTATGAGGCGCATACATATTCGAGAATATTTTGACATTCACATCAGTCCCTGCCCCAGTTGTGCTTACAATCTGTATTCACTACCACATGTACACACACATCTAGACATTCTAGGGCTAATTTGTTGGGAGCCAATTGACCTACCGGTATATTTTTGGATCACCATGTCCATTCTATCCATAACAGATGGATGGCTGCTGATAACTTTTTCTAGGTACTAGACCATACTCTGTTATATGTACCTTTCAATTTCATGATGGCTGGTACTTCTGGCTTCTGACACCATTATTACTTCTGGATTCCCCTGCTGTGCATAAGGATAATGATGAACATAAGGCCACTAAATCAGTGATAGAAATATGTTTTGTACTATTAAAACTAGGTTTCGTTCTCTTGACAAATGTGGTGAAATTTTGTTGAACTCACTGATTAAGATTGCAGACATTGTGGTCTATTTACTAAGATGTGAGTTCTATTGAAGATGGGATGCTGCCCATAGCAACCAATCAGAATCTACTTGTTATTTAGGGCCTTATTCTAGTGCACTGCAGGTGGGGCAGATGTAACTTTTGCAGAGAGAATTAGATTTGGGTGGGGTTTTAACTTCAAAGTGAGATCTTATGCAGTGTAAAAATAAAGCAGTCAGTATTTTCCCTGCACAGAAACAAATTAACTCACCCAAATCTAATTATCTCTGCACAAGTTACATCTGCCCCCCTGCAATGCACATGGTTTTGTCCATCTAAAAAGGATTTTGTCAGAAAGAGTGAACTAGAATAAGGCCCTTAACCACTGTTTAGAAGATAATAGATACAATCTGATTGGCTGCCTATAGCAACATCGCATTTCTAGTAGAACTCCCATATTAGTAAATAAACCCCATTGCGCTGAGCTGACGCTTATTTTATAATTTGTGTTGTAGCATATACTTTCAGTGGATTATGTAATACGAAGCAAGCAGTGGAATTTTTATATCAGGCCAAAGTCTGAGCACAGAAATGGGTCAGGTATGACGTTATCAGACAGCTGTGCTTAGGTAAGTATAAGTTACAACATATTGGATTTGTAAAAATAATAAACCTTTTGTGTTTTGACACACTTTTTTGAAGCTAATAAAAGAGTTCTAGGGTGCTTTCATAAATCTGTCTTCGTAGTGGGTAATAGATTTATTGTGCCATAAAAAAACAAAAAAATGAGCCATTAAATTTAAAAATTACTAAAAGCACTGCACCAATAGATTAAAAATGAACCATTATATTTGTATTGTCACAGTATAAAATAAAAAAATGATCTATAAAATTATTTTGCATACAATAGTGTGCTGAGCGTAGCGAGGCCCCGATCCCAAAGCATGGCGAGCATATTGAGCAATGCAAGAGGATGTGATGCACTTCTTTGGTGTCCATGTTGATTGCGTTGACATTCGGGACAAAAACGCAAAAAAAACAATGTCGAACTTTTGGCTGTCGACCTTCCCAATGTTGACCTAATGCTTGTGTCGACCTAATGACCCTGTTGACCTAAAGCCATGTCAAGCTTTTTCATGAGTTGTCCTAAGGTCTGTCAACCTCCAGTGGTCAACCTTATGCATGTTGACCTTAGTTTGGCCAACCTAATGACCCATAAACTTCCCATACTTTAAATGTTAATTATATAAATGGGTATTTTCCTGTTCTACTAATACTATATTTCAATGACAATGTAATTTGATTAGGCAGTAAAGTGCATCAATTGTAACAATGAGTAAGCCAAATAATAGCCTATTAGTACCCACTTATTCAGGAATTGTAATATGCAAACTTAGTGAAGACAAATAAGTTTCATATACCACATGCTTGACAGCTGGTGAGTAAACTAATTACAGGTGTTACCCAGTTAATGGTCAGCGTGCTGTACGGTATGTCTACCCAGAGTGGTGTAACACAGAGACTGACAGCCTATCAGTATGCTCAACCCATATTCTCTACTTGAGCATGGGTAGAGAAGGTTTCATAGACAGAGTATGAACAGTGTAGCTGGTGCACAGGAAGGGAAGAGAGACTATCATAGAAAGAGGATGGACAAAGAAGCTAATCCTTCTCCCATTGCCAAAACCTCATGCTCCCCTCCCACAGTGTAACACTATTTTGCTCTTTAAATATATAATACCACTGGAGAGGGGGGCACAAATAATTATCTTGACTCTGGGCAGCTGAGATGAATCTACGCCACTGCGTATGAGAGGACACAGTCCTCAAACATAGTGCACAGCCCTGAACTCCCAGGATGCACACACAGATGGGGAGGGGACCAAACTGGAGATGAGCCTCATCGATCCCACTAACTGCCCCTGGCTTTGCCACTGCAGTGACAGCACCATCCCGGAGGTGAGCAGTCAATACACTACTGTGTGCTATATATATATAGATACATACATATATATATATATATATATATATATATATATATATATATATAAACTGACAAAGATCCTGCCTTAAATCCTTCCCTTAACCTTGCCCCATTTCACACTATGCTATCATGCTACAGAACCCCCAAATCCGACAACTCTCCCCATTATACCTCACTCAGCCATCTTCTCTTACCTTCTCACTAAAGTCCTCCATACACTACTGAAATTTGGGCCGATTTCACCTGATTCCGTTGGATCGGGCAAATAAATCGGGTGACATCAGTACAAATCGGATGTGTTTGACATCCAATCCGATGAGCGGTCCCGACCGCCAACTTGGACCCTTCTCCCAGTGACAGGGAACGTGATCGCATGCGATACACCACATATGAAAGGACCACTTGCAATGTATTGCATACAATCCTGTTGCCCAGGAAGGTCTTAGGCGGCTCAAGGGGGATCGGAGGGAGAGACATCACAGTAGTGCATGTGTAGTAGTAGTGTATGGCCAGCTTAAGTCTTACTGCTATATCAAGCCTCTGACCCAGACTTATGTGTGCCACCGATTTACAGTATTTCTGGGATATCCCCTGACCCTAATTTGTATTTGCTCCAATGTACCCCTGGAATGTCCCCTGTCCTCCAACTGAACTGTATCTGCCCCTTCTTATCCTTCATTGTAGCTCCACCCATGATCCACAATTTCCACAGCTCTTACCACCTATGCACCCTATTGCCCTGGAAGTGAGGGCCCCATCTATTTTGTCAGTCCCAGGCCCCATAATATCTGATGGCAGCCCTGTGTAGATTAATGCTACTTGATGCACATTTACTATAATAAGCTCAGTTACATATGACTATTGATATTGAGAACAGCAAGGAAAGTGATAGTATACAATACACTATTCTAAAACATGCCATGTAATCTCCCTGATCCTTAAACATTGCTAGGAAAGCAGGCCATTTTGTCAGAGTATAACCAATTAAATGAAGAAGTCTATAAGCACGAAAAAATGATTTATACGTCTCATTATCTGAAAAAGCAAACATGGAAATCACAGTAAGAAATTTACTTGATGAGAAAAAGCAAAATGTTTGTTTTGAAACAATAGCCCATGTGGGTTGTACAAGAAAACACCTGACAATAGCCTCCATGTACTGTGGATCATAAACGCAAATCTTACAAGATGTTTATTAGTCAAAAACATTCTCTTTTCCGTCTTTAAATCCAAATGATGACAATTAAAAATCATATAACCATGCCATTATAATAATTCATATTTGTCATATTTAATGTTTTCGTGTGAAATGACTATATCTATAAAGCTCAAAGCAATAAAAGATACAACATTTTAATTTCCTTTGAAAATTTACCAGCGGCTGATTGCCCTATAGATAGCACTATGCGACAAGTTTCTTTAATTAGATACTATTTACAAATAGCCTTGGAAATTGTAAAAATAGTGTTCTCATTTTGCCTCCCTGTTTCAATCACACGGCACACGGGGATTCTAACTCTTCTCATATGATGAAACTTTAATGAGATATCTCTTTGAAATGATACAGCATTCAGTCTCGAAGAGGAAAAAAATATACACATGTCAAAAGTGTATTGACAGCCAGCAGGCTTAAAATAGGAGAAACAGAGTTTTCAGCGGAAGTTATTAAAATTGACTAGGAGACTACTGTAGCTCATAAACAAACACATGGCTGTATCTTTAATGCCGGATGCTAAAAGCTGGGAATTAGGAGAATGTGTATGATTTAGAGCTAAAGGTTATGCCAGTGAATGACAACAGTTACAATGGATGAAGCCACAATCAGAATATTGTAGGCATCAGCTGTTATTTTGTTGTGTCTGTGTTCCTGACAACTCTCATATTTTAGAAAGACGTTAAAAAAAAGAAACGACATGTTCATGATGGGTGCACATCAAGAAATTTTGTAGAAGAAAGAAAAGTACTTTTTACAGCAGAGAATATGTAAAATAAACCTGGGCAATACTTTTAAATTCACTTTGAAGATTAATTTAAATCATTTAAACATCTTTTGATGATTATATGAAAGACAGCAATCAGAAACGGGATGCGGACAAGATCCCGGCGGTCAAAATACTGACATCGGCATCCGGACCGCCACAACCCCCATATATTTTCCCTCCGTGGGTGTCCACGACATCCATAGAGGGAGAAAAAAATTAGTGTGCCAAGCGCAGTGAGGCACTGGCTCCACAGCGCGGCAAGTGCAGCGAGCCCACAAGGGGCGTCATTGCACCTGCCCCCTATCAGGATTGTGGCAGTCGGGATTGTGGTGGTTGGGATCCTGGCATCAGTATTTCGACCACCAGGATTCTGGCTGCAGGGATCCCATACCGGACACTGAGGAAAAAGAGTGAAACAATATTAACAAGCGCCACTTTGTATCTCATTTATTGGCTATAATGTGATGTCAAAGGTCTAGTGTTGCAATGTACCTGCTTATACAGTAGCAGACGCTGTGATCAGATCAGAGAAGTAAGGTGCATACACACGGAACGATGTTGGAAACGATTCAAAACGGTCATCGTGCATACACACAAAACAATTTGAAATGCTTCACAAAAGATTGGTCTATGATCTTCCTGCATGCATAAAAGATCATAGACCAAACTTGATGATTGGTGGATACTTGCATTGTGAATGATACATGGAATGATTTGAATTATTGGTCGTTCCAATCAGTCGGGAACGCCTACATTGTGCTTCAAAACGTTCCGTGTGTAAAGCTTGAATTCCATTGATTTTTTGATCAATTTCAAAATAATGAAAATGTATCTAAATTGATGTTGTACTTAAAATGCTAAAAGAACCCCTAGAACCCAACATCTATTGAGGCCAATTTTCATTTATTTTCAATTTATGGAAATTGAACTTTCAGTGTGTGCAGGGTACATACTGGCTGCTTTTACATGAAACCTACACATAATTAACAGCTTTATGTTACACTTAATTTAAACTTCAATTTAAAAACACCCCTCTTAACTCTAAATGCCTCTGCACATTTAACATCTGCACTATGGCCCTTATTCTACATCACTCGCAAAGGTAAATTCCTTCTCAAATGGACAAAACCATGTGCACTGCAGGTGGGGCAGATGTAACTTGTGCAGAGATAATTATATTTGGTAGGGGTTTTACTTCACAGTGAGATCTATATTGCAGTGTAAAAATATAGCAGCCAGTATTTACCCTGCACAGAAACAAAATAACTCACCCAAATATAATTCTCTTTGCACAAGTTACATCTGCCCCACCTGCAGTGCAGATGGTTTTGTCCATTTGAGAAGGAATTTGCCTTTGCGAGTGAATTAGAATAAGGGCTTATGTGCCATGCAACATGACTTATCAAAGAGCATGGTTGCTTGATAAACTTAGATCCTCCCCTATTTATTGAATATTCATTTAGTGAATATGCAAAGGAGCGCAAAGGGATGTGTTCTCATACATATCCTCTTGCATGCAAACTGGGGGGGGGGGGGGGCTTCATAGGGGTAGCATTGACCTGTTCCCTAGGCTGAGTCAAGCTCACTGTATTTTGAAAACTAGAATCAGTGAGATTACACTAGGATGTGTCACGTGCAGCATGGTGCACCTTAAAGGGGGCATGTCACAGTCTGCCCAAAGGGTGTGTCTAGCCCCAAATATGGGCATGTATATGCGTAAATGCTTGATTTTTCTATATAACATTAGTAACAAACTATTTTGGGATGTTTTGCAAGTATTGATCCTAAGATTTCTGTCTGCAATATGCAGTTTCTTGTTTGCAAATATATATTTGCTGTTATATTTCTTTACTACAGTATCTATATAGATAACAATGGATGTATGTTTGTATATACAGTATGTTCCAGCATAACTCTGGAATACCTGGAGCAATTTACACCAAACTTGGTACACATATGACTTATAATATGGAAAAAATATATGTGAGGGTAAGACACCCCTAGCACCCCTGGGGGTCCAAAAAGGGGCCCAGACACTACACAAAGTGGGTGAGGGATGCAACAAATGGCAAAGTTGCTTAACATAGAGGGGTTAGAGGACATAAGGTTTAAGAAAAAAAACTGTGTTCAGATCCGGGAGCCCACCACAGACAGGTGTATGCCGGTCACACCATGGGCATGCGAGCTGTTCAGCTTAAAGCAACTTAAATTTAGGCTATTTGTACGACCAAACCCAAACAACGTGCTGTTTTCTATACCATTATAGCATTAGCCAAATCATTATGGATACCAGATACTCTAATTAAACAAATGTGCTTAACTTAAAAAGCATGCTATGGATGAGTACAAATCAGCACAGATAAGAAAACCCTTTGTGTGATAATGTGCTGCTGTCTCTCCTGCCGGGGTACTTTCAAAAAAAGGATGATGAAAGTTATCAGTGGGCACTCCTGAGCAGCTACAGCAAGTCACTGCCCTTGCAAAGTAACTCCTTAGTCATAGCCCTGGCAGAATCTCAAGAGAATGGGAGATTTTAGGTATGATGCCGGAAAGCAGGAAATGTATGACTAAAGTGGGAGCCTCCCACAGGATGCTGGAAATTAGGCAACTATGACAGTAGTGAAGGTGCAACTTTCAGTGGTGCGACAAGTAGTGCATCTAAATCTTTATTTCTGCATCTACAGGCCCTAATAGTGGGCAACTCAGTCCTTGCACATTTGATGTATGAATGTATATCAGGTAAGGACATTGTAGCAGCACTTACATTAAATCACAGATGGGGGACCACCAATAGAGGTAGACACACACAGACTGCATTTGGCTTCATTGCTTTTATCTGTACATATTTGTGTGGTTTTATATCATTTGTATGCATTTGTTTGAAATGATTCATATACTGGGGTTCGTACAAGTCGGTATTTTGAACTTGTCTGTATTTTGACCGTCGGTCAATGGTTGTCGGTATTTTGACCGACGGGATTTTGATTGTAGTTAAATTGACCGCATCCCATATACTGCTGTGGACAACTGACTGAATAAACAGAATAAAGAAATGGATACTGACTATGTCATGATAATATCATTTACTTACATTTAAAATTATATTAATCATTCAAGAAATGTCCAGTACAGCAGTATTATGTTATATAAAAACATTATTAATTTTGTCTTTATACTGTACAACTAAAAAAAAATCAGTCTTTTCCCATCCCTGTATAGTGATCACTTTTGTATGTTTCCTTTGTAGTCTGTATTCACAAGAAAAAGTTTTAATTTTGGAATGCACTGTCTGACAAAACTATTATACTACATTTACATAAAACATTTACAAATGTGAAAACAGATGATACCAACAGATGGGCAGGTTATCAGCACAAAGGTAAAAATATACACTATTCAGTAGTGTGAAACATTGTGGTATATCACATTAAATTGTGCTTGGCAGTTGCTTAAATTATAATATATTTAAAGTTAAATTTGGTTTTCTTTATAAATGATTGTATGAGAAACATTTCAAGCGAATACGCCAAAGCATGTTCAATAAGCATCATTAAGTGAAATAAGATGTTCTGCCTGTGGCTAAGTTAGCAACATAAATACTGGGCATTTTGCCATGAACACATTTAAGAGTAAGATAGTCTATTTTAGAAACATTGTGCTGAAAGTAATAAAATAACTATGAGAGATTTCTTCTATGAGCCCTTCTAGCAGAGAGAGCATAGGGTTACAGAATATATGCAAAACATTCAATGAAGTTGTTTAGAGTTTTGTGTCAATTTGAAATGTGTTGAAAAGATGTCTTTGTCAATCTATGCAATAATTGCTTATTTATTTTATAGTATTACATTTAAAACAAATACCTTCGGACCTGCACAGCCACAAGTGGGAACTGTAGACAACTGAAAGTGACAGAGATATTATATGGCGCTGTGCTGCCCTGTTGTAACAACTCACGTAAGTGTCACCCACACTTAAATTACTATACAAACACAAAGAAATGTGAAGTTGATATACAATGAGGCGCAGAAGATACTTAGAAATATAGCAAGGTGTAGTCTTCCTTTTGCTGGTAGTATTCTTTTTCAGTGGTCTTGGGGTCGTTTTTTTGCCCGATGTCAATATTGATCCCAAAAAAGCAGAAACAATAAAATATTTTTACAATGTGTACAGTGTCTAGATAAATTATTCCTTTAGAATATAAGTGTATTTTGATCAAAGAGCAGAGTGGCGTATGCGTACCAAACTCAGTTTGTATACGTCGGTGTGAAACTTATAAAGGTATCTTTCTTGGTGGTGTTCCGAAATAGATTTGCTTGAAGCAGAAGATTTTTTCGCTTTCAAGATGTACTCGGAACAGGAAAAAGAGACAAAAAGTGCAAATGTGTAGATCTGTTATGTGAAAACAGGACGTACAAGGTTGTGTGTGAGGGGCTCAATTGGCGTACCTCACTCACCCAAAAGTGAAGGATAAAACATGCATAAAGGTTTCTTTAACTGAAAAACGGGCGTACCCCAACTCACGATATTCAAGATGTTATCCAGGCATATAAAGGTATCTTTTGTCTCCTCAAGAAGCTGTACAGGTATTTCTCGGTTTATCTCGGAGAAAAGGTTTGATAAACCAAATATCAGAAATTCATCATAACTCCACAAGTGGGAACTGGGCTGATTGCATGAGAAGGGAAAGGGATATAAACCTTGTTCAGTTTGGTGCAATAGAAGCCCATACCCTCCAACATGACCCATGCAAAATGCTCTGCTCCTCAACTTCTTTCTTACTTTATGAATTGTCATCACCTCTGTTGAACTAGTTAATTGTTGAGAAGGGTGTTTCAACACAGGTGACAGCAATCATAATGTAAGAGGGAAGTCCAGGAGCAGAGCATTTTGTACCTAATGGAATGGGTCATGTTGAAGGGTATGGAAGCCAGTAAACAGGGACAAGTGTTATAGCGCCAGGGACTTGGACTGTTAGACTTGGGCAAATACTGTTGGGGTTTTTTTTGTGTAAAACTTATGTTGCTGTAAAGTGGAGTTGTGGCATGTATGCCATTAAATACATGCCTAAATACCAGAAACTGCCTGCTGTGTCCTGTCTGAATGGCAAACCTGTTACAATATAAGGGATGTCACTCAAAGAACTTTAAATGGTCACAGCAAGAAAGGGTCGCACAACTTGAAAAAGGTGATAAACCAAAACGTCAATACAGGTTAAGTAGCCCTTATCCAAATAACCGTTATCTAAATAATTCCGAAAACCATACACTCCAGAAAGTCAGATTTTTTTTTTTAAGCACTACTGGGGACATCTGTAACAGCACTACTGAGGATATGATGTGTAACTGGCACTAAATACAGTATGTGCAAGAAAATGAACACTTTGCATTTAAAGTCAGTATCTGAGATTGTACACAAACTTTGTTCCATCTTTTAAAACCTTGTTTTAAGCACAAATAAAATATGTGTGTATTTCATGTGGTTGATATGTTTGTACAACATAAATGCAAGATACCTTAAGATACATCATTGAAATATAAAAATATTTGGAAATACGGAATAATCCGTTATCCAAAATTCTTCTGATCCCGAGCATTTTGGATAACCTTTATAAGTCTGCTCAACCTGTACTCAACCTGTATAAGGCTGCTATTGCGTGACTCTTTCTTGCTGTGACCATTTAAAGTCCTTTGAGTGCCATCATACAAGCTAACTGTTTTGGGTACTGCGATATCAGATTGGAAAGCGGGGCACTATTCTCCTAGGTTAGATTGGAGTGCCAGCTCAGGCTGAGTGTGTGTGTATATAAGTAGATAAACTGAGTCGCAGTACAGGTGGCACTACAAAAAGGGACTTGGTAGCAGAAATAAACAAGCTGAGACCACGGTCGGCTAGTGTTAATGGTTTTGGAATGTTTCTTCCTTCATCAGAGTACACCAACATTGAAAAACATACTTACCTAAATAAGGTCCCTGACACCATGCACCCAAGCCACCGTCTCCATGCGTCCCGGCTCCAGCGACTAGAACTGATATCATAGGCAATGCATCACGCATCAGCCAGAGCGGGTTGTCATGGAGATCTGCGTAAACAATAGTGAAAAGACATAAATGGCCGCAAAAGAGAAATCCAAGAGAACAATATAACATACTAAATAAACATAAGTATGCATGATCATAGAGAAACATTGTATTAATGCTAGCAATGCCTAAAATCCATAAAGGCAACAATGTGGAAAGTACATTATAAATGAATATGCATGATTGTGACTATTAATTCATTAGTGTTAAGCCTAAAGAAAACAATTAAGAGACAGGTATTCATTAAGCCCTGCTGGGGCGATAGTGTTCAACAGTTGCTGCAACATATGTAAAACCTCAAATGATGCCAGCTACAGATGGGTCAGGTCCCATCCTGGCTGGCGGGTCGCCAGAACGTCCGCACTGGCGACCCGCCAGCAGCCGCGCCAGCGAATATACTGAGACGCGCGTGCGTCTCACGCGCACGCGCGTCTCAGTCTCCGTCGCCAGCGCGACGGAAACCCTGTCCGTCTCCGCCTCAGGGAGACGGACAGGGTTAGGGGGGGTTAGGGGGGGATGCGGGCAGGCGGCGGGGACCCCGGGTTACCGCCGGCAAGCCGGCGGGGACCCGGGGGAACGGATGGAAGCGCCGTCGGAAGGAGACGCGCGCGCCTCTCGTGCGCGCGTCCCCTTCTCACCATCGCCATGGCGCTGGCGGGGATGGCAGCTGGCGACGCCAGCGCCATCCCCTGCCAAGATGGGACCAGACTGTGTATATCCCTGACTCTGGTTTATGGGTGGTGACATGCACATGTAATTTTCTATCTCACTACTCGGCAACCATATACTGTCTGTCACAGTCCCCCGGACCAGTGGCGTCACTTACTGGGTCCGGGGGTATGTTCATCGTGGGCGCCCGTCCCATCACGCCCGGGCATCGGCGATCGGCAGCCGGGGCGTGCGGTGTCCCTCCCCGCCGGCAACAGGGAGCACTCAACAGCGCCGGTGGGGGAGGTGGCCGGCGTCTCAGCAGCAGGCGGGTGCGCGTTCACTAGGGGCGCGCGCGCCGCAGTACAAGTGGATTTAAAGTGACAGGCAGGAAATAGTGGGCTTACCTGCAGGGATAAAAGGAAGTCCCTTGCAGGTAAACCTTGCCAGAGTATAGGCTCACATAAGTCTGCTCCAGCGTTCCCATATTGTTATTCATCGTGATTTGACCCCAGCTATTCCTGACCATCCATTTGCTATACCCCTGTGTACCGCCACTGTGATCTCCCGTGTACCGACCCAGCCTGACTCCGACTACCCGTTTGCCTGATTCCTGATACTAGTCATTCCCGTGTACCTGACCCGGCCTGTCCTGACCACTCTTTGCTGCACCACTTTGTACCGCACTGCTCATCTGGTTCTGACCCGGCTAGACGACCACGTCCATATTTACCCAGCACATCAGCTCATTAGGGAAACCTATCCAGGGGGCCGCGACCGACGTGTCGGGCGCCGCAGAAGCCCAAATCCCGCTTGGAGGGGTCACTGGCAGAAACCCCCCGGCACGGCTAGACTCCGCGCCCCTGTGATAGGTCAAGCCAATTCCCGAGCTGAAGTGCATCCTGAATTGTGACAGAATACTCTGGCCCAGTGAATATGGACCCAGCGACTGGACCGTCTCCAAAGGAGCTCCTGGAACACCTCCTCACTAGGGTGGAAAAACAGGAGCAGGACCAAGCACAGATTATGCAGTGCCTCCAAACGTTGATGCAGCGGGTAGAATCGCCTCCGCCAACTCCTCCTGTGCCAGCACCGCCAGCCGTAGTAGTCGGGGCTCCGTCCTTGCGAATTCCTAACCCGGCCAAGTTTGATGGCAACCCCAAGGAATGTCGAGGGTTTTTGAACCAATGCTTAATCCAGTTCGAGGTTCAAGGGGCCTCTTTCCAAACGGAGAGGACGAAGGTGGCCTATATAATTTCCCTATTGACCGGTCAAGCTCTGTCCTGGGCTTCTCCTCTCTGGGAGGGAAACCATGCGATCGTCAGCCGGAGTGCCGATTTCATTGCCGAATTCCGTAAAGTCTTCGACGAGCCAGGAAGGGTGACTTCCTCCGCAGCAGCCATTCTTCGTCTGAAACAAGGGACCCAGACGGTGGGCCAGTACACTGTTCAATTCCGGACCCTAGCCTCCGAGGTAGGGTGGAATGAGGAGGCCTTGGTTGCTACTTTCACGCAGGGCCTTTCCGACAGAATCAAGGACGAATTGGCTTCCCGTGAACCTCCCGCTTCTTTGGATGATTTGATTTCCTTGTGTAATCGCATAGATCTTCGCCACCGAGAGAGAGAGAGAGAGAGAGAGAACAATCTCGCAGATACAGTTTCAAGTTAGCCCCTCAGTTCATTCCCCCGGGCTCTAGTTCAGCCTCTGCACCGGTTGTGACAATCAACCAACCACCGGAAGAACCCATGCAGATTGGGAAATCCCGTCTTCCAATCGCAGAGAGAGAACGGAGATTCAGAAATCGCCTGTGTTTATATTGCGGAGAATCTGGACATCTTCTCTCCAATTGTCCCAAGCGTCCGGGAAATGACAGGACCTAACTGATGGCCAGGGGGTCAGTTTAGGTACCATCTCCTATACCCCTCCTCGAGTCTCCGCTGCCAGATTTACCATTGATGTCACCCTTCAAGGTCGACATTCCCCCCAAGTCCTCAAGGCTTTCCTAGACTCAGGTGCAGATGGTAATTTCATCACCGCTCAAACAGCTAGAGATCTGGGAATACCATCTCAAGAGTTGTCCAACCCCCTACACATTATAGGGGTGGATGGTAATCGGCTCCCACTCTCCAGCATCCAAGCGTCTACCCAGCCTGTAACCCTGAGAGTCGGAGCTCTACATCAAGAGACCATTTCCTTCTTCGTCCTTCCCTCTGCTGAGAATCCAATCATTTTAGGATTGCCCTGGCTCCAGCAACATTCACCCGTGTTAGATTGGAGAGATCCGCAAATACTAGCGTGGGGAGAGGATTGTCATAGGCGATGCATATCCAAAATCGAGCGTCTCCAGTGTTCCTTCTCCTTAACAGAACCAAAATCCGAAGCCAACATTCCTGAACCTTACCAGGCTTACGCTGATGTCTTCAGTAAAAAGGAGGCAGAAAAACTACCGGTCCATAGAGATTGGGATTGCGCCATCGAATTAATTCCTGGGAAGACACCTCCTCGGGGCCGAGTATTTCCATTATCCTTGGTAGAGTCACAAGCGGTGTCCGAATACATCAAGGACAATCTGGAACGAGGCTTCATCCGCGAGTCCAAATCACCGGCAGGTGCGGGTCTATTCTTCGTCAAGAAGAAAGATGGGGGTCTGAGGCCCTGCATCGATTACAGGGGCTTGAATGCCATTACGGTGAAGGATCGCTTCCCCCTTCCCTTAATTTCTGAGCTTTTTGATAGGATCAAGGGGGCACGAGTTTTTACCAAATTGGATCTTCGTTGGGCATATAACTTAATTCGCATCAAACAGGGTGACGAATGGAAAACGGCGTTCAACACCCGGGACGGACACTTCGAATACCTAGTGATGCCGTTTGGGTTGAGCAATTCTCCAGCGGTATTTCAGAGATTTATGAATTCCATTTTTCAAGATCTGTTAAACAAGTTCATGGTGGTTTACCTCGATGACATACTGGTTTTTTCGAAGGACATCCAAGTGCACCGGGACCAGGTATGCGAAGTACTGTCCCGTCTCCGCAAATACCAGCTATACTGCAAACTAGAGAAGTGTTCCTTTGAACAACCGCAGATGCCGTTTTTGGGGTTCATTGTCACGAGTAATGAACTACGTATGGATCCGCAGAAATTGTCGGCTATTGCCAACTGGCCGCAACCAGTGGGGGTGAAGGCCATCCAACGATTTTTGGGATTCTGTAATTTTTACAGACAGTTCATCAAAAACTTCTCTTCGGTGGTGGCTCCTATAAACAGGCTTACCCGCAAGGGCGAGAACACTAAAGAATGGCCAACAGAGGCCAAGCAAGCCTTTTTTCTTCTGAAACAACTCTTCGTATCCGCTCCCATTCTAAGACGTCCCAATCCCGACAAGCCCTTCTTCTTGGAAGTGGATGCCTCATCAGTAGGAGTCGGAGCAGTACTCTCCCAGAAAGATGATACCAATAAATGGTATTCCTGCGGGTTTTTTTCCAAGAAATTTCAACCTGCAGAACGCAACTACGCAGTGGGAGATAAAGAATTACTAGCGATTAAATTGGCTCTACAGGAATGGCGACACATCTTGGAGGGGGCGAAATTCCCAGTGACGGTCTACACAGACCATAAGAATTTATTGTATCTTAAGACGGCATACTGCCTCAACTATCGTCAAGCAAGATGGTCACTATTCTTCGACCGGTTCGATCTGGTGCTAACATACCGTCCGGGAGATAAGAATGTTAAAGCAGACGCCCTTTCTAGAGCATATGGGCCAGCGGTCTCCGAAGAATTAAGTGAGCAAAAGCCCATCTTGAAATCATCCTGTTTCATCGCATCCTCCAGAAGAATCAAGATACCTGCGGGTAAGACATTTGTTTCCCCCAGGGCAAGAAGGGGTCTCATGCGGTGGTTCCACTCTTCACGCTTCTCTGGTCATGCGGGATCTGCTAAGACGCTAGAACTTATTTGTCGTGATTACTGGTGGCCATCCATAAGGTCTGACGTCAAGGACTTTGTGGCGGCTTGCAGTACTTGTGCCCAACATAAATCCACCACAAAAGCTCCAGCCGGGTTACTCCATCCTCTTCCCATCCCAAATCACCCCTGGGAGGACATTTCGATGGATTTCATATCTGAACTTCCGCTCAGCCACGGTTGCAACACCATCTGGGTGGTGGTAGATCGGTTCTCGAAAGCAGCTCACTTTATCCCGTTAAAAGGTCTCCCTTCGGCTCCCAAGCTAGCTCAAGTCTTTATCAAGGAAATCTTCCGTCTCCATGGCTTTCCTCGCAGCATCGTGTCAGACAGAGGAGTACAGTTTACCTCCAAATTTTGGCGGTCTTGATGTGCCTCATTTAACATTAAGCTCAACCTTTCATCGGCCTATCACCCTCAGAGTAATGGGCAAACTGAGAGGGTAAATCAGGACTTGGAGAAGTTTTTAAGAGTCTACGTATCGGCAAATCAAGATGACTGGGTATCCCTGCTTCCGTGGGCCGAATTTGCCCATAATAATCTCTTTTATGAATCTTCTGGGTACTCTCCATTTTTTGTCCAACATGGATTCCATCCCAATCTCCCTGAATTCTTTTCAAAGGCCAATGGCACACTTCCAGCAGTCCAACATGTGGTCAAGAATTTTCAAAACATTTGGTCAACAGTCAAGAGGAATCTCAGGAGGGCATCAGACCGCTACAGACAGGTTGCCAACACTAAAAGAAGAATTTCTCCTCAATTCAAACCTGGAGACAGAGTTTGGCTCTCCACCAAACATCTGCGGCTTAGAGTACCGTCTATGAAACTGGCCCAAAGATTTATTGGCCCATTCAGTTATTTGCAAATAATAAATCCAGTTGCCGTAAGACTTAGGCTCCCCAAGTCGTTGAGAATCCCCAATGTCTTCCATGTGTCTCTCCTCAAACCACTGGTTATTAACAAGTTTTCCAACACCAGACAACCTCCGGCACCTGTCACGGTAGAGGACCACGAGGAATATGAGGTTAACCAAATTCTGGATTCCAGAAGATCCCGAGGGAAGCTCCAATTCCTCGTAGACTGGAAGGGGTTTGGCCCAGAGGAGCGCTCTTGGGTCGAATCTTCTGAGATTCATGCTCCCCAGTTATTGCAAGACTTCCATCGCAAGTATCCTGACAAGCCGTTCTTGGGGTGTTCGGTGCCCACCCCTAGAGGAGGGGGTAATGTCACAGTCCCCCGGACCAGTGGCGTCACTTACCGGGTCCGGGGGTATGTTCATCGTGGGCGCCCGTCCCATCACGCCCGGGCATCGGCGATCGGCAGCCGGGGCGTGCGGTGTCCCTCCCCGCCGGCAACAGGGAGCACTCAACAGCGCCGGTGGGGGAGGTGGCCGGCGTCTCAGCAGCAGGCGGGTGCGCGTTCACTAGGGGCGCGCGCGCCGCAGTACAAGTGGATTTAAAGTGACAGGCAGGAAATAGTGGGCTTACCTGCAGGGATAAAAGGAAGTCCCTTGCAGGTAAACCTTGCCAGAGTATAGGCTCACATAAGTCTGCTCCAGCGTTCCCATATTGTTATTCATCG
Source organism: Crinia signifera (assembly GCF_055691185.1). Lineage (NCBI taxonomy): Eukaryota > Metazoa > Chordata > Amphibia > Anura > Myobatrachidae > Crinia > Crinia signifera. Next base: position 175,901,146 of record NC_139219.1, read on the forward strand.
CGATTTGACCCCAGCTATTCCTGACCATCCATTTGCTATACCCCTGTGTACCGCCACTGTGATCTCCCGTGTACCGACCCAGCCTGACTCCGACTACCCGTTTGCCTGATTCCTGATACTAGTCATTCCCGTGTACCTGACCCGGCCTGTCCTGACCACTCTTTGCTGCACCACTTTGTACCGCACTGCTCATCTGGTTCTGACCCGGCTAGACGACCACGTCCATATTTACCCAGCACATCAGCTCATTAGGGAAACCTATCCAGGGGGCCGCGACCGACGTGTCGGGCGCCGCAGAAGCCCAAATCCCGCTTGGAGGGGTCACTGGCAGAAACCCCCCGGCACGGCTAGACTCCGCGCCCCTGTGATAGGTCAAGCCAATTCCCGAGCTGAAGTGCATCCTGAATTGTGACACTGTCCCTGGAGATTATAGCCAGTGGCGTAGCCACCGTGCGGCAGACCCCGCGGCTGCTTGGGGGAGCAAGCGCCAGAGGGGTCTGTGGCCGGCGCACTGACATTAGGCTGGCTGTGGCTGAGCTGAGCCGCGCTGGCAGGCAGTGAGTGGAGAGCGTCTCCTCTCAGGCTGATTTCACGCGATTACTGCCTGAGAGGAAAGAATCACAATTTTGAAAGAGACCACCGCCAATCTGCAGCACTGCGATCCCTCTCCACTGTGCTGATTGACAGAGCTGCTGCTACCTGAGCCTTTCTCCTCAGTCCTGGCTTGCACGCTGTCAGCCAGCTCTGCCTCCTCCTTGCAAGTTGCAACTTGCTCCTACTGCTTATCAGCTGCTCGTTCCTGGGAGTTCCAGCAAGGCAGGTAGTAGCTCCGCCTCCCAGACCAGGAGGAGGCAGCTACTTGCAGAGCAGTAAAGGGATCTCTGGGTACATGTGTGTCCCGGGCCACTCTTCTGCTAGTTACTATGCTTGATAAAAAAAGAAAAGAAGAGATGGAGTTGACAGTGTCCCAGCAGGGGGCGGGGCTTCCCAGCACAGAGTACAGCCAAAACTGCTGCACTCTGACATGGCAGATCGGAGGGCTGGAGCTGCCAGTGCCACAAATCTTTGCAAACAAATGTGTAAGGTACTATGTACTGTATGTGTCTGTGCAAGTATGTGCCGTATAACTATGTACTGTATGTGTCTGTGCATGTATGTGTCGGCATAACTATGTACTGTGTGTGTCTGTGCATGTATTTGTTGGTTAACTATGTAATGTATGTGTCTGTGCATATATGTGTTGGCTAACCTAATACTGTGTGTGTCTGCATGTACATGTCAGAGTTATGTGTCTACATATATGTGTTGGTGTAATACTGTATGTGCGTAGGGATGTGGTTAACATCCCAGCAGACGAAAGTACAGTACACAGGGTGGTTTAGCATTAGGCCTAGAGATGTTTGTGTTTAGGTTTTATCACTAGCTGGGGTTTAGGGTTAGGCTGCGTGGGGGCAGGGAATTTGTCATTATGCCATGTGGAGGTAAGATTTGTGTAAGGCACTTAAAAGCATGGGTTAGGGTTAAGGTGCCCAAACAGGGTAAAATTATTGTATACAATATTGCATCTCATCTCATTGCATAGATTTTGCAATGCAGCACATACTTTTTGAGAGGTGCGATCTCATCGCACCCAACAATTGTAATGTGTATGTGCACCATTAGGCCGAGGGGAAGGGGGGTTAGGGTTCAGCTGAAAGAAGAGAGAGTTAGGGGAGCAGGCGGGAGGTAAATATACTTACCGGACCCCTGTTGGGATTCCCTACATCTGGATGCTGGCATTGATATTCTGATAACCGCTGGCATCTTGTCTGTATTCGTATCAGTATTCCTGTGCATATATGTGTCTGTGTACACATATATGCACTTTATATACCAGATGTGTCTATGTACCTTTATATAAGTGTCTATGTACTGTTTAGGTAACTGTATACATTTGCTGTGGATCCCTCCTAGCAACTGGAATGAAGATACGCCACCACTGGCTGAACCTGCAAAATGAGTAAGGCAGCCTGCTCTTAAATGTATATATGGGATGCATTTGAACCACCAGCTGTCAGGATTTTGGCATCAGCTGACGTCAGCATCCTGAAGTAAGGAATCCTGACAGGTATCAGGTGAGTATACTTACCCTTCCCCTGCAACCCTCTTCCCCCCCCCCCCCCCCCCCAACCATTTATGCTTGTGTGTGTTGGCAGTGTGTGTATATATGGATATATGATATATATATATATATATGATATATGATATATATATATATATATTGTAGGGGCTCTGCACTCACTAAATTAACTGATATTAACCCCTTCATGACAGAGCCAGTTTGTGCCTTCATGACAGAGCCCTTTTTTTCAAATCTGACATGTCTCACTTAAGTGGGGATAACTTTTTTTTGCTTTTACTTATCCCAGTGATTTTGAGATTGTTTTCTCGTGACACATTGTACTTCAAGTTAGTGGTAAATTTTCGTCGATACAGTCTGTGTTTTTTTGTGAAAAATACCAAAATATCGTGAAAAAATGGAAAATTTAGCAATTTGCAAAATGTTAAATTTTCTGCTTGTGAGACAAATAATCATACCACTCAAAATAGTTAATAACTAACATAGACCATATGTCTACTTTATGTTTCCATCATTATTTCAACTTCCTTTTAATTTTTTTGGACACTAGGAGGCTTACAATATGAATAGCAAATTCTCAAATTTTCATGAAAATTTCAAACACTGATTTTTTTAGGGACCAGTTCAGTTCTGATGTGACTTTGAGGGACTTGTATGTGAGACACCCCCATAAATGATGCCATTTCAAAAACTGCACCCCTCACAGTATTCAAAACAGCATTTTGGAAGTTTGTTAACCCTTTAGGTGTTTCACAGGAATTAAAACAAAGTGTAGGTGAAATTTCAAAATTTCTTTTTTTTTGCAGAGTTTCAATTTTAATACATTTTTCTAACGAATACAGTAGATTTTACTAGAGAAATGTGACTAAAAATTGATTCCCCCAATTCTTTTGTTTTCAAAAATATCCTATATGTGGCCCTAGTGTGCACGTTGACCAAACCACAGGCTTCATAATAGAAGGAGCAACTACTTGATTTTGGAGCCTCCTTTTTATGAGATTTTTTTTTAGGCACCATGTAGGTTTCTAGGCACCATAAGTGCTAAAAGTTAGGAACCTCCCCCACAAGTCACCCCATTTTGCAATCTACACCCCTCAGGGAATTCATCTAGGGGTATAGTGTACATTTCAAACCCCCAGGGGTTTCACCAATTTTGGTACAACTGGGATGTGAAAATGGAAAATTACATTTTTTTACACAAACATGCAGTTCTGGCTCAAAATTTTTCATTTTCACAAGGAATGAAGGAGACAAAGCACCCCAAAATCTGTGCCCCAATTTCTCCCGAGTACGGCAATGCCTCACATGTGACCAAAAAATACCAGTTGGGTGCATGGCAGGACTCAGAAGGGAAGGAGTGATTTTGGGATTTTGCAGCAAAGATTTTGGTGGAATGAATGGTGGGTGCTATGTTGCATTAGCAAGACTCCCAAAGCACCAATACAGTGGAACCCCCCCACAAGTCACCCCATTTTGCAAAGTACACCCCTCAGGGAATTCATCTAGGGGTATAGTGTACATTTCAAACCCCCAGGGGTTTCACCAATTTTGGTACAACTGGGATGTGAAAATGGAAAATTACATTTTTTTACACAAACATGCAGTTCTGGCTCAAAATTTTTCATTTTCACAAGGAATGAAGGAGACAAAGCACCCCAAAATCTGTGCCCCAATTTTTCCCGAGTACGGCAATGCCTCACATGTGACCAAAAAATACCAGTTGGGTGCATGGCAGGACTCAGAAGGGAAGGAGTGATTTTTGGATTTTGCAGCAAAGATTTTGGTGGAATGAATGGTGGGTGCTATGTTGCATTAGCAAGACTCCCAAAGCACCAATACAGTGGAACCCCCCCACAAGTCACCCCATTTTGCAAAGTACACCCCTCAGGGAATTCATCTAGGGGTATAGTGTACATTTCAAACCCCCAGGGGTTTCACCAATTTTGGTACAACTGGGATGTGAAAATGGAAAATTACATTTTTTTACACAAACATGCAGTTCTGGCTCAAAATTTTTCATTTTCACAAGGAATGAAGGAGACAAAGCACCCCAAAATCTGTGCCCCAATTTCTCCCGAGTACGGCAATGCCTCAGATGTGACCAAAAAATACCAGTTGGGTGCATGGCAGGACTTAGAAGGGAAGGAGTGATTTTTGGATTTTGCAGCTCAGATTCTGGTGGAATTTTGGTGGGTGCTATGTCGCATTAGCAAGACCCCCCAAGCACCAAGACAGTGGAACCCCCCCACAAGTGACCCCATTTTGCAAACTACACCCCTCAGGGAATTCATCTAGGGGTATAGTGTACATTTCAAACCCCCAGGGGTTTCACCAATTTTGGTGTAACTGGGATGTGAAAATGGAAAATTACATTTTTTTACACAAAAATGTACTTCTGGCTCAAAATTTTTCATTTTCACAAGGAATGAAGGGGACAAAGCACCCCAAAATCTGTGCCCCAATTTCTCCCGAGTACGGCAATGCCTCACATGTGACCAAAAAATACCAGTTGGGTGCATGGCAGGACTCAGAAGGGAAGGAGTGATTTTTGGATTTTGCAGCAAAGATTTTGGTGGAATGAATGGTGGGTGCTATGTTGCATTAGCAAGACTCCCAAAGCACCAATACAGTGGAACCCCCCCACAAGTCACCCCATTTTGCAAAGTACACCCCTCAGGGAATTCATCTAGGGGTATAGTGTACATTTCAAACCCCCAGGGGTTTCACCAATTTTGGTACAACTGGGATGTGAAAATGGAAAATTACATTTTTTTACACAAACATGCAGTTCTGGCTCAAAATTTTTCATTTTCACAAGGAATGAAGGAGACAAAGCACCCCAAAATCTGTGCCCCAATTTCTCCCGAGTACGGCAATGCCTCACATGTGACCAAAAAATACCAGTTGGGTGCATGGCAGGACTCAGAAGGGAAGGAGTGATTTTTGGATTTTGCAGCAAAGATTTTGGTGGAATGAATGGTGGGTGCTATGTTGCATTAGCAAGACTCCCAAAGCACCAATACAGTGGAACCCCCCCACAAGTCACCCCATTTTGCAAAGTACACCCCTCAGGGAATTCATCTAGGGGTATAGTGTACATTTCAAACCCCCAGGGGTTTCACCAATTTTGGTACAACTGGGATGTGAAAATGGAAAATTACATTTTTTTACACAAACATGCAGTTCTGGCTCAAAATTTTTCATTTTCACAAGGAATGAAGGAGACAAAGCACCCCAAAATCTGTGCCCCAATTTCTCCCGAGTACGGCAATGCCTCACATGTGACCAAAAAATACCAGTTGGGTGCATGGCAGGACTTAGAAGGGAAGGAGTGATTTTTGGATTTTGCAGCTCAGATTCTGGTGGAATTTTGGTGGGTGCTATGTCGCATTAGCAAGACCCCCCAAGCACCAAGACAGTGGAACCCCCCCACAAGTGACCCCATTTTGCAAACTACACCCCTCAGGGAATTCATCTAGGGGTATAGTGTACATTTCAAACCCCCAGGGGTTTCACCAATTTTGGTATAACTGGGATGTGAAAATGGAAAATTACATTTTTTTACACAAAAATGTACTTCTGGCTCAAAATTTTTCATTTTCACAAGGAATGAAGGAGACAAAGCACCCCAAAATCTGTGCCCCAATTTCTCCCGAGTACGGCAATGCCTCACATGTGACCAAAAAATACCAGTTGGGTGCATGGCAGGACTCAGAAGGGAAGGAGTGATTTTTGGATTTTGCAGCACAGATTTTGGTGGAATGAATGGTGGGTGCTATGTTGCATTACCAATACAGTGGAACCCCCCCACAAGTGACCCCATTTTGCAAACTACACCCCTCAGGGAATTCATCTAGGGGTATAGTGTACATTTCAAACCCCCAGGGGTTTCATCAATTTTGGTACAACTGGGCAGTGAAAATGAAAAAAATACATTTTTTTACACAAAAATGTACTTCTGGCTCAAAATTTTTCATTTTCACAAGGAATGAAGGAGACAAAGCACCCCAAAATCTGTGCCCCCATTTCTCCAGAGTACGGCAATGCCTCACATGTGACCAAAAAATACCAGTTGGGTGCATGGCAGGACTCAGAAGGGAAGGAGTGATTTTTGGATTTTGCAGCACAGATTTTGGTGGAATGAATGGTGGGTGCTATGTTGCATTACCAATACAGTGGAACCCCCCCACAAGTGACCCCATTTTGCAAACTACACCCCTCAGGGAATTCATCTAGGGGTATAGTGTACATTTCAAACCCCCAGGGGTTTCATCAATTTTGGTACAACTGGGCAGTGAAAATGAAAAAAATACATTTTTTTACACAAAAATGTACTTCTGGCTCAAAATTTTTCATTTTCACAAGGAATGAAGGAGACAAAGCACCCCAAAATCTGTGCCCCCATTTCTCCAGAGTACGGCAATGCCTCACATGTGACCAAAAAATACCAGTTGGGTGCATGGCAGGACTCAGAAGGGAAGGAGTGATTTTTGGTTTTTGCAGCTCAGATTCTGGTGGAATGAATGGTGGGTGCTATGTGGCATTAGCAAGACCCCCGAAGCACGGTGAAATGATGAACCTAATAATCCATAGATGTGTGGTATATTTTGAAACACTCCTTTATACATAGGCCGGGTTTGTCGGGGCAAGTTTCACAGTGGAAAATAGTTTCCTTTCTTATTCCCTTTTTATAGCAAACTTTGCACCTTTTTTGTGTCCTGCCCTTTCTTGCAGTGGAGGGGATTTCGTTGGGAAAATGCTGCCCTGGTACAATACGGGGGCCAGTACTAGAAGTACTGGGGCCCTCTGCCTGCTGATTCCCAAATGTTAGGCTCTTTATGACTTCCTCTTGAAAGTGCATAAAATGTCCCCCTCTGGCCGGTAGAACGGAATAGCACGTAAGCGTTATACAGTGCCATCTGGATGATATACACGGCCAGCTTCTTGTACCAGATATTTGTTTTCCGCAGGGCACTGTACGGCTTCAGTACCTGATCTGAAAGATCCACTCCGCCCATGTACTTATTGTAATCTAGGATACAATTTGGTTTTGAGGTGTGGGTACTGGTACCTCGTACAGGGATGGAGGTGGTACTGTCTCCATGAATTGTTGTCAGTATAAGGACATCCCTCTTGTCCTTATATTTGACCAACAACAAATTTTCGGTGCATATTCCCCTGCTTTCACCCCTTCTCATTACTTGGGCAATGTGCGTTTTGGGGAGGCCTCTTTGGTTCTTGCGCACAGTACCGCAAGCTGCTGTACCTCTTGAACCAAGGGCCTTAAACAGGGGGATGCTGGTGTAAAAGTTATCCACATAGAGGTGATAACCCTTATCCAGGAAGGGGTGCATTAAATCCCAGACAATTTTTCCACTAACACCTACGAGGGAGGGGGGGCATTCTGGTGGTTCAATTCTTGAATCCTTCCCTTCATATACCCTAAACTTGTGGGTGTACCCTGTGGTGCTTTCACACAGCTTATACATTTTTATGCCATACCTTGCCCTCTTACTGGGAAGGTACTGGCGGAATTTAACCCTTCCTTTAAAATGTATAAGGGACTCGTCGATACTAATACATTTATCAGGGATGTATAGCTCTGCAAATTTGGCACTGAAATGATCAATGACCGGCCTGACTTTGAATAGCCTGTCAAAGGTGGGATCATCTCTGGGTGGGCACTGTGCATTATCGGTGTAATGTATAAATTTATGGATTGCCTCAAAACGAGCCCGGGGCATGGCCATACGGTGAAATGGGGTGCTGTACAGAACATCTGTACTCCAATATTGCCTAATTTGTGGCTTTTTTACTATGCCCATATGTAACACCAGACCCCAAAACGTCATCATCTCTACTGCATCTACAGGGGTCCACCTAGCAAATGATGACGTGGGGTTTTGAGCAATAAACTGCTGGGCATATAAATTAGTTTGGTCCACCATTAAATTTATAAAATCATCAGAGAAAAATAATTTAAAAATGTCAATTTCTCTGAGACCTGTTGAATCAAATTGGATTCCTGGGATGGCCAAAAACTCAGGAACCTGGGGCTCAAAATTGTCTGGTGGTGGGGTCCATACGAGATCAATTATTGGGGGGGGGTCTCAGCTGCTCTACGGGGGCGTCTTTGAGGGGGTCCCTCATCATCAGAGGAGGAAGAGGAGCTTAAGACAAATCCTTCAAATTCCCCGCTTGCCTCACTGGCTGTGTCAGAGTCAGAGGCAAGCATGGCATATGCCTCCTCCACCGAATACATTCTCCTGGATGACTGGGACGACATTTGGGATGACATTTGGGATGCCATTTATATTTTTGTGTTACTGGTAGTGAAATGTTTCAACACGTGTATAGTGTAGGGGGGGGTACAAACTTTATTTCAACCCGGGGGGTATGTAGTGTGTAGTGTGTATGTATGTAGTGCAGAAAAAAAAAAATACAAAAATAAAAAAATTGAAGGGTTCAAAAAAAAAAAATGGAAGGGGTTAAAAAAAAAAAATGGAAGGGGTTAAAAAAAAAATGGAAGGGGTTAAAAAAAAAAAAAAATGGAAGGGGTTAAAAAAAAAAAGGTCCTGCGCCAAAAATTGAGCACAGATGTTGGTCAGTAACGTCCGTCACTGAACAGCGCTCAAAGGCAACAGGAATTTGATCCAAAAAAAAAAAAAATAGATCAACCCTGTGCCGAAAAAGCTGATCAGTGATGTACGTCACTGATCAGCGCACAGTGGCCACAGGACACACACAAAATCACAGTGTGTGTAAAAAAAAAATGTAAAAAAGACCCCACAGCACTCACAAAAAAATAAAAAAGGTGATCAGTGATGCGACACTGATTACCAGTGAGGGGCAGCAGGTGCACAACCTTTGGTGGTACTGACAGGTATATATAAAAAAAAAAAACCTCTGCACCCCTAAAAAGTTGCTGATCACCTCAGATATAGTGATCAGCACAAAAGGCGGGGGCAGCAGACACAAAATTTAGCACTCTCTATCACTCTCTGTCACTATCTCTCTCTATCTCTCTATCTCTCACTATCTATCACTCTATGACACTGCAGCAGCAGCAGCACTGACAGGTATATCTATATATAAAAAAAAACCTGCGCCCCCAAAAAGTTGCTGATCAGTTAATTTATACTGATCAGCACAAAAGGGGGGGCAGCAGTCAGTTATATAAAAAATATATAGCACAATCTGTCACTATCTCTCTATCTCTCTCTCTCTATCTCTCTCTATCTATCTATAGCTCTATCACACTGCAGCAGCACAAAATATAGCACTAGGCCTCTCTATCTCTCTCTATCTCTCTCTATCTCTTTCAGTTATATAAAAAATATATAGCACAATCTGTCACTATCTCTCTCTCTATCTCTCTCTCTCTATCTCTCTCTATCTCTCTCTATCTCTCTATCTATAGCTCTATCACACTGCAGCAGCACAAAATATAGCACTAGGCCTCTCTATCTCTCTCTATCTCTCTCTATCTCTCTCTCTCTAACTCTCTCTCTATCTAATAAATCGCAGCAGCACAAGATGTCACAGGATGTCACAAGATGTCACAAGCATAAGCAATATCAATGATCAGGTAAGTATTTTGGATGGGTTCTGGTCAGTATAGGCGGCAGCTGGGCACGGTGACCGCACTGCACGCTATTCCAGACCGGAATGGCGTCTGCAGTGCAGTCACCGTTAGTTTAAACCCCCCTCCATGGCTGTGATTGGTCCGTCGGTCCGACGAACCAATCACGGCCTTTGGGGGCGGGAGGGGTGAGGTGGGGTGACACCAGTGTCACCCTTACACCCCGCGGTGATTGGTGCTGTACTTTACAGCACCAATCACCTCCGATCCCGTGTCACCGGCGAACGTTATTCGCCGGTGACACAGAAAACGCTGTGAATGGCTGTTCACAATTAACAGCCAATCACAGCGATCGCCGACGGGGGGGCGGCATCGCCGCCCCCCCTGGGCATGCACGGACATGTCTGCTGTCAGGGACAGCAGACATCGTCCCTCTGTCACTGCGTCTCTAGACGCAGTGACAGTTTTAAGCCATGACGTATATATACGTCAACGGTCGGGAAGTACTTCCCGGCCATGACGTATATATACGTCAAATGTCGTGAAGGGGTTAATAAATAGTGGAGATTTAGTTCATGAATTGATCAATGCATTTATGCCTGCAGCCTCCTTCACGGGACCCCACTTTTCTTCAGGTTCTAACACTATTGCTCAAAATGGTTACAATATACATAGCTATCACATTAATGTTGATTCCAGGCATGCTATCTGGTCTAAAGCTCACAGCAGACTATGCTTTTAAAGGTGAGCAGTTACCAACACACCTGTCACTAATCATCTAGGGAAATGATTAACATAAGCTATGCAATATAGGTTAAAACAGGGTGCATGAGAGCGTGTGACCACAATTAATTAAAAAATGAATCTAATAAACAATATACACTAAATATCGGCACTCAACTTTCCTAGTTTTGGGGTGCCCACATTGTTTAAACAGAAATTGTAGGGGCTCTGCACACACTAAATTAACTGATATTAATAAATAGTGGAGATTTAGTTCATGAATTGTTGGTAACTGCTCACCTTTAAAAGCATAGTCTGCTATGAGCTTTAGACCAGATAGCATGCCTGGAATCAAACAGTGACATCCACTATATATGTATAGTTACGCCACTGATTATAGCTCCTCCCCCAACTCTGATCTTAGGCTTACAGACACACAAAATGGTGGCTCTGCTGCTGCTGACCTTGGTATTGTAGCTTTCAGTGGACCTGCGATCCTCATCCTCAGATGCAGCAACTCCCCTAAATCCACTCCTTTAGCAGACTGCTGAAATTATCTTTTTCCACTAAAACTACATGGAGCTCATCTCTGCTCTGGAACTCCTGCACCTCAGCGCCGGCTAGACCTTAGCTGCCTTCTGCGCTGACAGTCATTAGGTTTTCATTGCTGGTCATCCTGCACATTCACCTCACTGCCCTTTACTGGCATCACTTCTCCGGCTCTTGGCTGCCACTACATTTACAGCATAGCTCTCCTGCCAGTAATGACTCAGGCAGCCAATAGGTCTGCTCCCTCACAGGAACTGCCACCAGGTTTAAGCCCCACCCACTGGCAGTCACACCACCTCACACTGGATGATTGACAGTTGTGACACACAGCTTCTAGCATCTTCTCCACTGCCCTGGTCACTAATATATACACACTATTTTTTACCTATACTATCAGCACACATATACCATTTTGGTTTTTCTCTAGTGTACATACACATCCATATACAAGTACATTTTACCTAATAAACACTACACTAATTACAGTGTTACATCCGGTTGAACACAATCGCCCCAGCAGGGCTTAATGAATACCTTTCTTAATTGTTTTCTTTAGGTTTAGCATTAATGAATTTAATAGTCACGATCATTTTAGGCATTGCTAGCATTAGTACAATGTTTCTCTATAATCATGCATACTTACTGTATGTGCATGGGCAGATTTAGGGGGAATCTGAGCACGTGGCTCATGTGGCATTTTGTAGCTGAGGGTTGGAGCTTTCCATAGAGCCAGGCCATGCATCGCTAGCTCCCCGGGAACTGGAGATATTGCATGGCAAAGCTGGAACGTTTTCCCCATAGGATAACATGGGAGCCACTAATTATGACCCCCACCCAGTTCCACCGGCTGCCAGTTCCCCCCTGGCATCACAGAAACTCGAAGTTGATATCATATGAACCCAAATAGCTGGGCCTTTAATCTGATACCAGGCTGATCCATATGGGTCAATTGGTTCCGATATATTGGAGGTAAACCGATTTTTTATTTCTGAAATGTAATTTCATGGCTGTTCAAGTTCTTTTAGGGCAGATTACTCTGGAACTAAATGACCCAGTTTCAAGGGACCAAAATCATTCAAAGTTCATTCAAACGTTTTTCAATATGATACCGGTCTCATTTAAATGTGTCAGTTGGTTCCGAAGATATAGCCGGTTAAACAAGATAGCCAATTAAGGGGGGGAGGGGTGGTTTTCTCTCCCCTTCACACCAGAAAATGCAGGTACTAGGCTGGTGTAAAAGGGGCCAACCCGGGAATGTCCCTGTATGATCCTGGGACCATATTCCTGGGTAAATCCCTGCATTTTCTGGTGTGAAAGGGGTATTATTACAAATAGCCGGGACCTGCAGTGCTCTGAATACAGCCAGGCAGCTTCCCGTTTTCTGCCTGGCAGCGGCTGTCCACAGTTTCCGCTAGCATGTATTCCTCCTTGGCAACATAGGCGTGCGCAGCCCATTTTCTTAGGGGGTGCACCATTGGAGGGGCGTGTCCATCATGCCTACTGGGCGTGTACATTACCGCCTACTGGGCGTGTCCATCACTGCCTACTGGGCATAAATGCAAACTAAATAGAGGGTGACTTATTTATGTACATGGGCTTTTCCACCCACACGTACCAGAAACAGGGTCAGTGGGCGCCGCAGGCACACTGTAAAAATGTAAACTGTAATGCCCATTACACATAATGCCACACACTGTAATGCCCATTACACATAATGCCACGCACAGTAATGCCCATTCCATATAATGCCACACACAGTAATGTCGATTACACATTATGCCAGGGCTTGACAATTTTTTGGTAAAATAGGGACAATAGTGACAGTACGCGCCAAAGGCATGCGCCAAAAATTTACACCATAATGCCTATTACATGTCACACATCCATTACATAGTATACCACATGCCCTAATGCCCATTACATGTTATACCACACACTGTAATGCCCATTACATGTTGCGCCCCACACCGAATTACCTATTACACATTATGCCACATGCTGTGATGCCCATTACACATTATTCCACACACAGCAATGCCCATTACACATTATGCCATGCACCAAATGTATATAGTGTAAACATGTATACATTACATATTATAATCACACACCATATTGCTCATTACACATTATTCCACACACCATAATGCCCCTTACATATTATGCCATATAAGTACGCTTACCTACATGCTCGTTGTCAGGAATTACATGTTCGATGCCAAGGTTTAAATTCTTCTTTGCAGGGTTTACATGCTCCTTGACATGGCCGTGGGGGGGGTTGCATGCTCATTGCCACAGGGACTACATGCTCGTTGCCAGTGGTAGTTGCATGCTCATTGCCAGGAGGGATTACATGCTCGCTGCCCAGGGGGAATACATGCTCGTTGCCTGGGGGATTACATGCTCGATGTCTGGGGGGATTACATGCTTATTGCCCACATATAATGCCCCCCCTTAGTTCTGTATACATAATGCCCCCGTAGTGCCACACACATAATGCCCTCCATAGTGCCACATGCATAATGCCACCCATAGTGTCACATGCATAATGCCTCCTGTAGTGCCATACACATAATGCTCCTTGTAGTACCATACACATAATGCTAATCCTTTCATGTCACAAACAATGCCCCAATAGTGCCTTAGAACATACTGCACCCCATAGTGACACACACATAATGCCCCTGTAGTAGTGCCACATGCATAATTCCCCCTGTAGTGCCAGTGCCACACACATAATGCCCCCATATTGCCATGCAATGTAATGCCCCCATAGTGCTATATACACAGCTCTGTCCCATATACAGAGTGGCGTGTATATGGGACAGAGCTGCCCTGAGCCTGCGGAGGGAGGGGAGAGCACTGCCACGGGGAGCAAGTAAGCTGCTGCTGTCAGGCAGCGGAGGGAAGGAGGCGTCGGGTGGACAGCCTTCCCGCTGCCCGACGAAGGGAGGAAAAGGCTGCTGCTGCCGACCGGGCAGAGGAGCGATGTAGGTGCCGGGCGGAGGGGGGGTGAAGGCGCCGAGCGGGTGATAGCATCCGGCCGGCTTTTTAAAAGTGAAGGAGGCGGCAGCAGCGAGGGGGGCGTCATTAAGAGGTGCCTGTGCACCCCTGGCACCCCCCGTGCGCACGCCTATGCTTGGCAACTAGCATGTAACCCCACATGGCAATGAGCATGGAATCCCTGGCAATGAGAATGGAGCCCTTGGCAATGAGCATGTAGGTAAGCATAATTTTAAATAGGCATTATGGTGTTTGGCATAATACGTAATGGACATTATGGTGTGTGGCTTAACATGTAATGGGCATGATGGTGTACATTTTTAATGCGTGCCTTTGGCGCACAATCTCCCTGTTTTTGAAGCATATTATGAATTTTAATCTGTGAGGCATTATATGAATTTTGGTTCTATCCGTGTAGCATTATGTTAACTTTGGCTCAATCCATTTGACATCATGTGTAAGGGGCAAGTATAATGGGGTCTAGTATTTTGTTGCATAATGTGTAGAAGTTGTATATGGTGTGGTACACTACACTCCCCTTTTGAGTGGCCACACTCCTTTTTCCGGAGCACACCTTTGGCACGCACACAACTACTTCCTTCACTTTTGTCGCCAAGTTGGGCCTGTGTACATTAAATGCCAGGGCCTATTTTAATCCCATTCCTGCCCTCTCTCTGCTCTCCTCCTCTCTCACCACTCTCTTAGCATATACACTGGCCCCACTAACACTCAGCCTTCCCCTACCATCCCCTCTCCTATCTTGGTGCCCCCCCTGTCATTTTCTCCTGGATCCGCCCCTGCTTATGTTTATCTAGTATATTATATTGTTCTCTTAGGATTTCTCTTTTGTGGCCATTCATGTCTTTTCACTATTGTTTAAGCAGATCTCCATGAAAACCCACTCCGCCTGATGCGGGGCACGTCGCTGATGATGTATTTTGTGTAAGTTTCTTGGAAAATGTGGAAATACTGCAATACCTGAGGAGGTTTGGGCATGGGCAACTCAAATTCTAACAACATTGATAGTTATTGTGTCTGCAATGTTGAAAGGTTTATGAGCAATACTGTATATTAGAATCCTGGGAATGATGATATGTTCACACATATGAAATGTCAACATGTGAAATCCAGCCATTCTCAGAATGTCTAAATCAGGTTTAAGCTGTGTGGCAGGGGGGTTTGAGTTAGGCACTAGCAGGAGGTTAGGCTTAAACACTAGGGGGATGACCACTGGATTTGCTCCACACATGACCACCAGAATGTCAACCTTCTATACCACACCTACCATAGACAAATAGAGGGCAAACGGGTATTTAACATGCAATCTGACTGGTTTTAGCACAACTAAAAAGGCAGCTTCATGGATTGACTTTATTCGGAAACTGTAATGTGCTCTAAAAGCCACAAGCCTAGCCACATATAACTCTGCTCTACTTTCCCAACCCACAACTCTTGTCTTATCATATCAATAGGTAGTAGCTGCAGCCCATATAAATCCTGGGAGCAATCATTTCATACCTTAGTAGAGTAAATAAAAACATTAATCCATTGTGTTTGTACTGTATATTTGTTGATGGATTCTTTGTAAGGAATAAAAATGGATAGAATCCTGTAGTTATATTCCAATGATATAAAAGAGGAAATTGTCACTTAAGAGAAAATAGAACAAATCTAAACAGTAAAAATGACATTGACTGGCAGTATTATACTTCATATATAATCAGTGGTGTTATAATGTTGTAGTTCTGGTGTTAGCCACATATTTTGTACAGAATGAAACCCAGGTGCTCACACTCATTCAATGGTAGAAGACTTCATCTTTCCTTACATATTCTTCAAAGAAAGGTTATCATGAATCATCTTCCAGATTTACAAGGGACTTTTACAGCAAATGTCAAAATGTCTGTAGTTTAAAAGAAATGATATTCATGTAGTATACAGTATTTTTTCACTCATTTTACAAAGGTCTTTTTTATGACAATATTATGTATAAAAAAATGAAGTTTTAAATGTCTCCACAGCGTTAGTTTTTCTTTTGAACTGAAATTCATCACTTATTTACTACAGATCAAAAACAAAATGAAGAAAGAAAAAACTTGCTGATGCTAATACTATTCAGGCAAACAGTGTTTGTGTGTTAGCACACATTTTATGAGCAGGTTCGGTCCCTAGAGATCTAAACACCCAACCCCCCCCCCCCCATGCTTGCCTGATCCAAGGTCGGCTAGACGAGGGTTCTGTCCTTGGTGCCATTTTTCTGGATCCAGAATTAGGCTGAACGTCATCATCCCTCTGTTGGATTCTCACAAGTTTTGGTTTCTAAATAAGTCCAGGTGAACGGCGCCATCTTCATTCCGGCTGAGAATTGTAGACAGCTTAAATGTGTACGTGCTGTCTGCTGTGGGGGCTTGCAATGGGGGACTACTATTGGAGAGAGCTAAGGGGCACTACAACTTTAGTTAAAAAAAATATTAAAAGAAAAAAGAGGTACCATATAAGTACCAGTATCAGTCCAGGGGTGCCGCCATATAAGTGTGCCATATCAGTCATGGGGTGCTAAATAAGTGTGCCACATCAGTCACGGGGTGCTGCCCAGTTTGCCTTATCAGTCCAGGTGTGCTGCCTGTGTGCCCTATCAGTCCAGGGCTGCTGCCATTTTATTATTAAACACCCCCCCCCCCCAAAAAAAAAAAATTACCACAGGGGTGCTCCTAAGTGTTCTGTTTAATTCCAGGGGTGCAGGTATGTGTGCTGAATAATTACAATGGTGTTGCTATGTGTTCCATATAATTCCAGGGGTGCTGCTAAGTGTGCAATATCAGTCATGGGGTGTTGATAAGTGTGCCATATAATTCCTGGGGTGCTGCCATGTGTGCTGTATCAGTCCAAGGATGCTCACAAGTGTGCCGTCACAGTCCAGGGGTGCTGCTAAGTTTGCTGTATCAGCCGTGGGGTGCTGCTAAGTGTACCACATCAGTCTGAGGGTCAGTGTGTCATATCAGTCCACAGGTGCTGCCCTATTTTATGAAAGGGAAAAAAAAAATTTTTTACTGCAGGGGTGCTGCTAAGTGTGCCATATCAGTTCAGGGGTACTGCCCAGTGTCTATATCAGTCCAGGGGTTCTGCCCAGTGTGCCATATCAGTCCAGGATGACTGCCCAGTGTGCTGTATCTGTCCAGGGGTGCTGCCAAGTGTGCAGTATCAATCCAGGGGTGCTTCTAAGTGTGCCGTATCAGTCCAAGGGGAAAGCTACTGTTAGTGTGCTGTGCCAGTCCAGGAGTCCTGCTAAGTGTGCTGTGTTAGTCCAAGAGTGCTGTTAAGTGTACAGTATCAATCTAGTGTTTGTGCTGCCCACTTGTTTTGTTTAGTCATCCAGCTACCTCGGTGCAACCTATTGGCCTAAAAACAATATTGTGAGGTGTTCAGAATAGACTCTAAATGAGTGAAAATGAATCTTATTAAAGGATAATAATACCTGTTGATGTTTTATGTTTTGGGGAAAAGATACAGATCAATGGCCCTTATTCTGATTGAGTCAGACGGCTCCATGTGCGGTCGGATGGCCAATGATTGGTATTTTCCGCATGTGCAGAGACGCATCTGCGCATGTGCGAACACCTCGCACATCCGAACATGGAGTGAAGTCCTGGCAGAAATGATCTTACGGAACCATCCGAGCAGGGGGTGGAGAGGGGCGTGAAGGGCTGTTTGGGCTCATTACCATATGCGTACGCCCCGCGTTTCACGGGCGTTCCCATGCGGCTGTGACGCATGTGTGATATAGCTGACATAGCCGGATGTCAGCTGCCCGCCCATATCCCTGCTTTCATATGGAAAAATGCCCAAGTGGTCTGGAGCACTCAGTGCTGCCTGACCGCTCGGTCCATCATTCGATGGATGGCGACCATCGGAGGATGGGGGAGGTTCCCACAGATGGAGGAGGTGTTCACATGAAACATCCACTCGTGGTCCGTACGCTCGGCATCTTACCGCATTCGGACGGTGTGAGCTATCTGTATGGTAGACGGGCCTAAGAACACTCGGTTCCTGTCCGAAATACGCATCCACCCGAATCAACTAGAATAAGGGCCAATATCCAAATCAAGACCCGCAAGGGTAATTTGGGCAAAATCCAGATCCAAAACACGGAGATCCAGATCAAAAACATAAAAAAAGAAAACTGTTCAGGTGCACACTCCTAATTTAAAATAACATAAGGGGTGAGAACTATGAATTGTGTAATATTATGTGTACTGATAAACACTGGCTGTCTTTATGACCACAAAACCATTGGGTTTATAACTGGCAAAACAGCATTCCCAGACATGCCCATTACACATAATGTACCCTATGAAATGGCCCCATTTTGCGTTGACACCTCCCACTCTCGACCCGGAAACACCTAAGGGCCACAAACCTCTTCTTAAGTGTTACCGATGTCATACACAATTGCAAATCCAAAAGAGACTTGAGCTTACGCATGCGCAGTAAGGATTTCCAGAACTTTTTGCACATATGTGGTAGCAAAAAATCACTCCACTACATACAACCTCAACATTGCAGCTGTGTGTCACTCCAAGAGACATGATTGCATAACGACATATCTAAAAATTACAGTTAAGCAAAATGTATGGATGTAATTATGACCGAAGCAGATGGCAGAAGAATTCAGCATGGGACATACAAGACAGGCATCACTGACATGAGTAGTACAGTTATGCAAAATAAGTTGAAAGGATGCAATTTTGACCAAACTGCAGAGGCATTTAGCATATGATGTGACAGGACCTACAAAGAATATACTGTAGAAAATGGACAGATAAAAATAAAGACAATGGTAATAATCACAAGTCTTCAGAGGAATTTAGGCCTCAGTGCATCCACAAGGTGGACAAATGAAATCTATCCTACAGCGTCTTTGTTCATCCGATATATTGGGTTTATTGGTACAGTATATGGCAGTAAGATGATATGCATGAACACAGTGGTAAAGGGGTTAAAATTAGTGGTCAGAAGTCACAGCTCACTGTACACTCTGGGTCCTGGCTCTGAGTTAGCTGATAACAGAGTTGCTCTCCCTTATACAATGCAAATACACACTGAGCAGAAAATAAGAGGCTAATAACCAGATGTAGGGCCTGATTCAGACCTGTCAGCAAGGCTGCAATTTTAGAGATGGACAAAACCATGCTGCACTGCAGGTGGGGCAGTTGTATCATGTGCAGAAAGAGTTCAATTTGGGTGGGGTGTGTTCAAACTGAAATCTAAATTGCAGTGTAAAACTCAAGTAGCCAGTATTTACCCTGCACAGAAACAAAATAACTGCCCCTTTAAAAAAATCTCAGAGTTTGGCCAGCCTCTTGTATGGGGGTCAGACTCACACCAAATTACGTCTGACCCTACTGTACATCTATATATGTACATTTACTTCAGGCTTAGCAATGTATCTGCATTGCTCTTCTTAGCAGCCTGTTAATCAGGGCCGGACAGGCCATCTGGCACTTCTGGCAAATGCCAGAAGGGCCGATGGCCTTGTGGGCCAATATTATACAGCTAGATTTTTGTTGGGACAAAGCTTGCCCGGGGCGGAGCTTACCCAATCTGATGGACAGCAGTGGCAGATGCTGCAGCAGATGACGTGGCTGCAAGAAGAAGGAAGTCTCATCAGGGGAGGGGACCGGAAGAGATGAAGTGCGCGTACGGTGAGAAAGAGGCAGCCCAGGATGTGAGCGGTGGCACAGTCGGGAGGAATGTGCTGCCGAGACGGAGACTGCGGGGATCAAGTTCGGCACCTGTGGAGCAGCAGTGAGCAGCGGCAAAGAGTAGCCCAGTGCAGCGGGAGCCGGCAGCATCACCACACCAGCGGCGGCTGGCGGGGCTGAGTGCGGCAATGCCAACCCGCGCCTGCACTAGTGCACCCTGCAGGAGGCGGGACCAATGCCAAGAGACCCCAGCGTTACCCGGACGGAGAAAGGGACCAGCCTGAGCGGGGAGCCAGAACTGGCTGGAGCCAGCAGCTGCCACAGGTATTCGGGGCCAAGGCCTCTGCACTGCCACATGCCAGTTGCCCTACATCAGCAGTCATTTGACCTTTACCCCCATCCTCAGGCCACCTAAGCAGTTAAGGCTACTGAACTGCCAGCTGCCCTACACCAGCGGTCGTTTGACCTTCACCCTAATCCCCAGACTACCTAAGCAGATAAGACCACTGTACCTGAGCGCCATTTAGGGTATTACGGTGTGTAGTATAATGTGTAATACCAAGCCTCTTTGAGATGCCATGCCTTGCTTCTGTTAGGCCACACCCATTTTGATGCGCTGCAGGTGGGCCTGTCTGCTCAAAATGCCAGGGCCGATTTTTGGTCCCAGTCCGGCCCTGCTGTTAATAAAACTATTGTAAGAAGTGCTGCACTTCCTTATACCCCTTTCATATCACACCTAATTACCGGGTCCATGGCGGTTTCTTACCTGTTCAACCCGGTAATTGGTGCAATGTGAACTGAAATGTAGCAACACGGCAACATGAACCTGTAAAAAAGAAGGGTTCTTACCAGTTCGTTGCTGTGTTGCTTTGCAGTGTGAATGGGTTAATCGGGTCGAGTGACCCATTTCCCGTTCACACCATTGGAGGAGGCAGTGCTTGGAGCAGCGCCAGCTCTAATCACTGCCTCTTCACCCACCCCACAATGAAGCTCCGTCACGTCCCCGTATGATATCAGCGAACCGGCAATATTGCCAGTACACTGAAGTAATCTGAACAGACCATAGTGCAGGGTCACACCGGGACTTTACCCTTTTCTAAGTCCCGGTGCAACCCTGCATTTTGCAGTCTGAAAGGGGTATAAGATAACCTGGTTGCACTTGCCCTCTCAGCCAAAAGAGATTACCCAGCTCCCATGAATATCATCAGTACAAATTACATTACCTCTATTTTGTTTTATGGAGGGGATTGAAATAATATTATACTTTCACTTGTTCCTTTGTTTCTAAGTTCTGATAAGAAAATATGTATGTAATATCTACTGTATATATAAGAAATAATACACTCCACAACATCAAGGGATTTGAATCACTATTATCCTTTCCTTGTAATCCAATATGCATTTTTTTCAGGAACAGTTCAGCAAAAATAACAATACATAAAAGAAAAATATGACAGAGGTAATTAAAATAATACAAGCGCATCAAAAATCTTCAAACAGAAAGTAAGCCTAAGCTAGGCTTATTTTCTGAAATAAAATTCAAGTATGAAATTGATTGAAATGCATATTAACAACAGGTAAGAACTAAAAAAAAAACAATAAAAAAACAACGGAATGAAAATTGTTCAATTCAAAAATTAGGATCAAAGATGTTGTGACACATTTTCAATTTATTTTGCCCATCCTATAAGAAAATATTCATGGCCAGCTCAAACAAGAAAGTATTTCTCCCTACACAAGACTGTCTACAGTACATATATTACATTGACTGCAGTGGCAATGAAGTTATATACTTTAAATTAAAATATAAGCGGGATCAATTCACTCTGTTAATTGAAAGTTTGGATTTAATGTTTAATTATTTTCTGAAAAAGTATCAACTAAATGAAAATAAGTCCAATATTTTGTCATCATTTATTGTATTTTATAAAAATGGACAATATTTTGTGCATTCATTATCCATGTAATAATTTAATAAATTATGTCCTCTACTAATCATTTTTTAAAACATTTTATCCACGAATACGTGTACTTGCTTTTTAGCTATATTGCTTTTCATTGAAGAATCTTTCTTTACTAGATAAATTTGGACTTACATGTATCTATTACGTAAGAAAATGTTTTGACCTCTGAACTTCTTGTTAACTACAGATGGGTCTGGTCCCATCTTGGCAGGGGATGGCGCTGGCGTCGCCAGCCGCCATCCCCCGCCAGCGCCATGGCGATGGTGAGAAGGGGACGCGCGCGCACGAGAGGCGCGCGCGTCCCCTCCCGACGGCGCTTCCATCCGTTCCCCCGGGTCCCCGCCGGCTTGCCGACGGTAATCCGGGGTCCCCGCCGCCTGCCCGCACCACCCCCTAACCCCCCCTAACCCTGTCCGTCTCCCTGAGGCGGAGACGGACAGGGTTTCCGTCGCGCTGTGTCAGCCATGGCCGGGCAGCGGAGAAGTCAGGACACAAATTCAAGTCTCCTGCTGGACTGCTAGCCAATAGGCGGTTACGCTCCAGCAGTCAATCAGGAGCCGCATTGGTGGCTGCTGCCTATTGGCCAGCGGTACAGCAGTCGACTTGAAAATAGGACAGCCAGGCAACGCACTGCTCTATCTACCTGGCTGTCAGAGCCGGCTGCTGCAGTAGGATTTTACTCTCCCCTTGGCAACGAGCAATTTCAGTCCCCCTTTGCAACAAGCAATTTCAGTCCCTCTTGGCAACAAGCTATTTTAGTCCCCCTTGGCAACGAGCAATCTTTGTCCCCCTTGGCAACGAGCAATCTTTGTCCCCTTTGGCAACAAGCAATTTCAGTCCTCCTTGTCAACGAGCAATTTCAGTCCCTCTTGGCAATGAGCTATTTTAGTCCCCCTTTGCAACGAGAAATTTCAGTCCCCCTTGGCAATGAGGAATTTCAGTCCCCCTTGGCAATGAGGAATTTCAGTCCCCCTTGGCAATGAGGAATTTCAGTCCCCCCTTGGCAACGAGGAATTTCAGTCCCCCTTGGCAATGAGCAATCTCAGCCCCCATTGGAAATTAGCTATTTTAGTCCCCCTTGGCAATGAGCAATTTCAGTCCTCCTTGGTAACAAGCAATTTCAGTCCCCCCCCGGCAACGAGCAATTTCAGTCCACCCCCGGGCAACAAGCAATTTCAGTCCTCCTTGGCTTCGAGCATGAAGCCCCTTGGCATCGTGTATGTAGGTAAGTTCACGTATGTGTCAAATGTGTAATGGGCATTACGGTTTGTTATATAGTATGTAATGGGCATCATGTGTGGCCTTGTGTGTAATTGGCATTACGGCATGCGGCTTTATGTGTAATGGGTATTAAGTCCCCAGAAATGTGCAATAGCCATTAGGTGTGTGGTATAATGTTAGGCCACACTCCTTTTTGCCGCGCAAGAGCCCTGCCTACTACAAATCGGGGGGGAGGGGGGCGTAAAACATGCCCTTGTCCGGGCACCGTGGCACCTAGCTACACCACTGGTGATAAACAGCCAGCCAATCAGCTCCTACCTGCCATATCACAGACTGTTTTTGAAAAATATCAGACAGTAGCTGATTGGTTGGTTGTTTGTCACTCTCCATTTTATCATTTTTGAAGCTTAGTGCTTCTGGCCCTTAATTGGTTACGGCATAGATGATAGACAATATCTAGGTAAACCACTAATGGTCGACAGTCACTAGGTAGCCACCAAAAAAGGGTCAACATACCTTAGATCGACACTGCCAAAAGGTCAACACAAGCTTATGGTCAACATAGGCAAGATCGACAGTCATAAGCTCGACGTGAGTTTTTCATTTTTTTTTGGTGTCTATGTAATCATATGTCGACATGGACACCGTATATATGTACCACTTCGCTCGCCGTGCTTCAGGCATGGTGCCTCGCTGCACTGAACACACAATTATATTCCAACTCTATGCCCACTTGGGTAGTAAATTATGTAAAAAACACCTTGAGCTTTAAAGCAGCTGCTTGTGGAGCCGAGTGCTGCAGACCCTCTGCAGACAAAATGTCTCACTGAAGAGTATGCACCAAACAGACAACTGTGTGGATACCGGGTTAAAAACGGACTGTTCAGCTAGGATTCTGCACCGACACTACTTGCGGTGGGCGTGAACAGTTATCACATCTGCTAATCGCATAGTAGCCACTTTCTTTTGGTACTTGTTCCATAATATATAGGGACTTTTGCTACAACTTCTCTTAACTGATACTGAAGGGTCAGCTCTGCCCTCACATTGCAAGTTTACCTATATTTGTTAATATTTGATTGTATCAGCATTGAGTTGCTAACTATAACGATTATTGATGTCAATTCTGTTTCACTATGTATTTATTTAACTACCTATTTTATTATTTGTAAGCCTGGAAAACCTCAGGATATTCATGGTTTATACATATGCTTTTTCATATTATATCAGGATAACTAGGCTATGTATCTCCAACATTGGTGGTGCTACCTATTGTATTTATTTTGCTTGGTTTATTTGTATTGCAAAATGTCTATTTATATGCATTCAGACAGTTAGTGCTATTGGATATTGCACAAAATTTAAGGAGCCCAGAATCTGTTTGTTTGTTTATTTACTTAATCTACTGTACTTGACCGACTAACTCTTTGTGAGGTTTATAAACCTTTGCACTTAACTTTAGTGGGGCATTTTCCATTGCCAGGTATTTTGTCAGACATACCAGGAGTGATGGCCATGTTTTTAGTGATATTTAGCACTGCTTTTGCTGCCTGGTTGGCAGTAGAGCTCTCCAAGATATTATTACCTTACTTTGGGCCGGATGTACTCAGGGGTAGATTTATTAAGCTTGGTGAAGTGATAAACTGTCTAGTTTTTATCACCGGCTAATCAGCTCCTACCTGTAATTTTCAAACCAAGCCTGTAACTTCACATTTAGGCAAAAAGGTATGGGGAGCTGCACTAATTACCTGGGTATATTTTATTGGTAATTTGATATTAAGGGGACATAACTGATAATAATTAAACAATTATTTAATGTGTTTGGCATCACCTAGTGGCCTTGACCACATTGGGTTCCGTGCTCTATCAGTGATGCTCAGTGGTGCACCCCCGAGTTTGTAACAAGTTTACAAGAACACAAAAGGAGAGAAAGAAACTCGGGTGGGGTGCACTCTAAGTCTCCTAATTGTACTCTTCTGAAGGAATTAGAATTTTTTTTTATATCTGCTTGTGTACAAAAAATTATATTATTGTAATAGTGAGAGAATAATAAATTAAATAATTTTAACAAAATTTAACACATTGCTGTGTATATTTTATTGTGTAACTTCCTGTGATTATTTTATACAGTTAGAATAGAATAGAATAGAATCAACTTTATTGGCCATGTATGCTTGCGCACACTAGGAATTTTTTGTGGATTTACAGTGCAGCATCAAGCAGGGATGAAGGGGGGGGGAGAAGGCATTACATACATCTCATGAAGACATTACATGTGGGGAACACATGCCCACCGAGTTGCACAGTGCCTAGGCAGCCATCAGCGGCACCACTGGTCACTGCTACAGCCAGGTAGGTAACATTAAGCAGAGACAGTATAGTTATCACACAGGGAACACATACCCACCAAGCTGAACAGTGCCTAGGCAGCCATCAGCGGCGCCACTGGTCGCTGAAACAGCCAGGTAGGTAACAATACAAGCACACAGTACAGTTATCACACAGGGAATATATTTGACTGAGCTGCACACCTCCTAGGCAGCCATCATCGGCGCCATCTTGATCATGCTGCTCAAAGGCAGCACTAATAATAATATTTGTATTTATGAACCACTTTTCTTCCAAAGCTGACACACCCTGCCAGCTTGTTGCTGGCAGGGTGTGCAATCAGTGAAGGAACAGCATACAGGCTTTGCATACAGTGGGGGTAGAGGTATATGATGAAGATCATGGTAAAGAAACAGTAAAACAAAGAGTAATACATAGCTTTCCTCAGCTCAGAGGCGGAGACAGATAGTAATTTGGGAAAAGCAAAATAAAATGTGGCAGTGTTTCGGTTTATGTCCAAATCCAGTCGAAACTCCAGTTCTAACTCATTGCTTGCTTTAGATGACTTGCTTCAGATGATGATGCCAGACAAGCCTTGGCCAGGCTTCTCCAAATTTCCCATTTTAAAGGAAAGTTAGGTCAGCTGGTACAGGGGGAGGGGTTGGTGTTTGCACACATTGCTCAGCTTATCTGATTAAAGGTGGGGGATGTTGTAGGCTCCCAGTAGCAAAACACATTTCCATTGCAGACTGTTCTTTTAAATGAAAAGCATCAGGTTTTGGAAAATGGCATTCATGTACCTGTATAGAGGAGATGAGAGATGGTTTGAAAACTTCATTCCAGTTCTAACTCATTGCTTGCTTTAGATGACTTGCTTCAGATGATGATGAGCCTTGGCCAGGCTTCTCCAAATTTCCCATTTTAGTTGGTGCCGGTATTAGTGACCCATCATATACCCATCAACAATGCACCATCGATGTATACAGGTGTCACTTATATAAGTGATTCGGGTTTAATCGTTGGTCACAAAAGAAAAAAATGTTTTGTAAAATGACAGACAAAATAAAGTATCAACACCAATCTCTATTTACATATATACAATGTATGCTCTCTGCCTCATCTTATCTTCCCCTATTTGCAGACACTACATATAATATTGCTGTTGGCATTTGTGTAATTGCATGTGTCCATTTAGAATGATAATATTGTATCACACTCTAAGTTCTGACTTAGCAACAACTCATACAATCAGTAACAATTGTGACCACCAGAGAAAGGAAAAACACATGCCTGTATTTCTCTATCAGGGAGAACATTCACCCAGCAGCATTCATGAGTGCATATACAACAGGGTTATCACAATAATTATGCAACCTGCTATTCTCAACACTGATTGCACGTGAATCAATAATCAAGCAGGCACCTGTCACTATACACCCGCAACTGCCACTCAATTTGGACAACCGCACACTGCTGGTGCACTAAGTAGCATCATGCAAACCGAACAATAGGGGGGGATGAGGTGGACCGTGTTTCTCACTAAGAGCCAGCGGCAGCCCCAAGGTGGCTAGCCGCGGACTCAGGAGAAAGGTCCAGTTACCAATACAGCGCTGAACAGCGTGTGTCTCCTCAGCGGCTTCCAGCAAAAACTCCCGATGGAGCAGAGACGATTCGCCGGTCATGTGAGCGCCCACGTGATCGGCTCTTGTGGTGACGTATGTTTCGCAGGAGGCTTGTTCACACGCTGCTGTGTGAACAAGCCTCCTGCGAAACATACGTCAGATATGGGTGGGGGGCAGTGGCGTAAGTTCGTCCCAGTTGCCCGGAAGCAAGATGAATATTGGTGCCCCCCCATCACACACATACACACCACCTTATATAAATATATGTATGCATGTATGTATGTTATGGATATACTGTTTAGAATAAAGAGAGTGTGGCATCTATGGTCCTGCTAGGAGGAGGAGACAGCCACAGAAGTGATACAAACGGCTTTCAATTAACTGATTCAAACTCACAGTGGAGGAGAGGTGTCCCCTTGGGAGCAGGAGCCCGGCGGCAGATGACTCCATTGCCTCCCAGAGTTCTGCCTCTGGTGGGGGGTGTACTTCAAACTGATATCTATATTGCAGTGTAAAAATAAAACAGTCAGTATTTACCTTGCACAGAAACAATAAAACACCCAAATCTTACTCTCTCTGCACATTTTACATCAGCCCTACGTGCAGTGCATATGGTTTTTGGTTTTGTCCATTAGAAAGTGTCCCTTTCCGAGTGAATCAGAATAACCCCCAGTGTGCTAAAGAATTAATCGAAGGGTGTCTATTCACAAGAATCAGTTATGGCATTTAAAACACCCATACTCATTCTTATCACATTTAATAATTTGTAGTTTATTATCTGGACTCGAGGTGTAGTTACAGCTCCTGCCTCTATTTTTGTTGGTTAGGAAAATGTAGAGAATATGAAGATAGAAGCAGTGCATCTCTACTACTCACTGCACAATTATTTTACCATTTTCTTTTTTACTTTTTATACATTTGTTATGTTATGTGTAATGTGTATATGTGCTTATATACATGTATAGTTTTGGTTTTCTTTTGTAGACAATGAAACAGATTATCTAAGCTTCAAAAGTGATAAAATGGAGAGTGAAAAACAGCCAGTCAATCAGCTCCTGTCTGACATTTTTCAAACACAGTCTGTGACATGGCAGGTAGAGCTGATTGGCTCGCTGTTTATCACTCTTCATTTTATCACTTTTGAAGCATTGAGAATCTGGCCCTAAATGTTTGATCTATCTTGATGCATATGCTTAAATAAAAACTGTTTAAAAAAATAAAATTGCTGTTTACAAAAACAGACTGTAGACATGTTTAGCCACTGTGCCCCACTCTACATGTCAGTCTTGCAGCTCTTCATTGCTGAGCATGAGAGAGACAGACCTTACCTCGTCGTGACTTCTACGTTTTTTCCAAACACTCAGAACCTTCTTCTAATGTAATTGGTTACCCGCGCATTTGCACGTGGGACCGATATTTTCCATCTGCACATGTGCAGGTGCATATTTGGCGCATATCTTGGATATAAATACATTTTGCTGAGGTACATAATAGGATCTAATAATATAATATATTGTGAAATATATATTAGTTAAAAAAACAAAAACAGCAATAACAAATGTGGCAATGGGGATGGATTCGAGATAGTGCTAGTAAGGGATTCATCATTGCAGAGGCATGCAATAGGACTAGGGGATGCTTTATTAAAAAGCAAAGAGTTTACCCCCAAACCTGAGACCACCTCTGATAGGGGAATTCCCTTGTGTGCAAGTTATTTTATAGACATGGGATAAACTTAATAAAAAATTACATTTATCATCCTAACCCTCACCGTTGACCCCGCTCTGGAAACATCCAGACTTCCCACTAGTGAACATTAAATCATATTCAGCCCCCTGGATCTCAGCCGGTATTGATAGAATTAGACATATTAGAGGTGAATTTACTCCCCTCCTGACTTCAAATCACTTGATTTGAGAAAATATGTGAGCAAATCCTCAATTAATACCAATGTTAGAGAGAACTCCTTTAAAGTTTTTTAAAGGGTTTTTCCAGGCTCCTCAGGTTTTTGTTGGATACAATGTGGGCACATTGGTACCTTCCACCATATTTGGTGGGAATGCCCTGTGATATCTACATTTTGGGATGAGGTAATGCAGTTGGCCTCGAAAATAACTTGTCAATCCATTCCTAAAGACCCTTTACATACTTTTCTTAGTATACCTTTTGATTCTCTATCTAAAGCTCAAAATTCATTGTGCCTTCAATTATTCAATGCAGCAAAAGTACTAAGAGTGACTCAATGGAAGCAATCAGAGGCCCCTTCTTCAAATGCATTGACTAATAAGATGTGGTATCTTGCGTCTATGGAGTACATTATGGCCCTCCTTAATGACAGTGTCAAAAAGTTTCATTTAATTTGGGACTCTTGGTACAATCTGCACCAAAGGCAAATACCTGGCCTGGAGTGAGCTGGTCTCACCCTGGGCCCATTTAACCATGCACAGTGTCTGTCCCTTCCTCTTTCCCTTACCCTCTCCCCCCCCCCCCTTCTTTTTTTTTCATATTTCTTTCACCCTCCCTTTTTGAATTATTTTCTAAACTCTTCTTTTTATGAATATTACATATGTCTCTGATAAAGATATTGGGTGACATTCTATGGGTTGAGAATATTAGACTTTTGCGAGTTTTTTCGCAAAAACGGCGAAATCGCATTTTTTTCCATTTTCGCATATTTAATGAGCTGCGAAAATGTGAAAAAAGTGTGATTTTGGCCAACAAGTTGGACACACTGGAAATGCGATGGCTGCTTTTCGCAGCACATCGCATACAGATGTTTTCACATGAAAAAGTATACAAATCGCATATTTAATGGTATGCGATTTGTATAAAGTGTGTCTATAATTCGCCCAAAAATCAGACCAGGTTCTGATGGGCGAATTAGCCAGAACCCTGCACAGATCGCAATGATCTGGGTTGCAGGGTTCTGGTGTAAAAATAAGTTTAAACAGTTAAAATAAAATAAAAAACCAGCGCGTGGTCCCCGGCCAGAGCATCACCAGCCCCGGGCTCATTGAGCCGGTGCTGGTGACATAAAATCAGGGTTCCCGACAAATAGGGGTCCCCTTGATTTAATGAAACCAGCACCAGGCTCAAGGTCCGGCGCTGGTTCCCGAAATACGGGGGACAAAATGACTAGGGGTCCCCCGTATTTTAAGAACCAGCACCAGACCCAACCAGCCAGCAGGGTAATGCCACAGCCGGGGGACACTTATTATATAAGTGAAAGTCGGCTCCTGATTGGCCGCTAGGCAGCCAATGGAATCATTCTGAGAAGAGGCGCGGAAGATGAAACATCTCTGCGCCTCTTCAGTCCGAGAGCGGGTACCAGCCGGGAGCAGCGCGTCTGCCGGAGAGGATGTCAATGTCGTCGCCGGGGACCAGGTGAGTAGGATTTCCTTCCTTAGGAACCCCTTTTGGACTTCTTCGGATCCTGGACCCCGGAGACATCAGCCCTGGAGCCCAGGACCCCGGACCAGCCCCGGAACCAGGACCAAGGCCCCGGAACCGGACTCTTCTGTCCAGGAGCCCCGGACCCAGGATCCAGGGACCGACCTATGGGCTCAAGGTAGGTAAGTATCAG
Source organism: Crinia signifera (assembly GCF_055691185.1). Lineage (NCBI taxonomy): Eukaryota > Metazoa > Chordata > Amphibia > Anura > Myobatrachidae > Crinia > Crinia signifera. Next base: position 175,931,542 of record NC_139219.1, read on the forward strand.
TGTGTGTGTTATGTGTGTATTAAACGTTTATTTTTCAGGGTGTCAGTATGTTTTATTTAACAATTTTTTGTACTGTAGAACTACAAGTGCCAGCGGGCCCTTTAATGCCCCCATGCTGGGACTTGTGGTTCTCCAAGTCCCAGCATGCGGGGTAGGCTTGCTGGGACTCATAGTTCTACAGTAGAAAACAATAGTTTTTCTTCTATTTTTTACACTATCCATCAGCCCGATGCCCACCGCCCAGGGGCATCGGGGACAGCCCCGGACTTTCAGCATGGGCTGGTAAGTCCTGGAGGGGGGGGGACCCCTTCATTGGGGGGTCCCCACTTCCCCAGGACCCCTGCCCATGCTGACCAGCCAGGGGGATAATGCTTTGGCCGCGGGACCTTATATAATAAGTGTCCCCCGGCTGTGGCATTACCCTGCTGGCTGGTTGGGTCTGGTGCTGGTTCTTAAAATATGGGGGACCCCTAGTCATTTTGTCCCCCGTATTTCGGGAACCAGCGCCGGACCTTGAGCCTGGTGCTGGTTTCATTAAATCAAGGGGACCCCTATTTGTCGGGGACCCTGATTTTATGTCACCAGCACCGGCTCAATGAGCCCGGGGCTGGTTATGCTCTGGCGGGGGACCCCGCGCTGGTTTTTTTTTATTTTAATTTGCGATTTCCTGCAAACGTGCGATTTTCAGACATGAAAATCACACATTTTCAGGACTAAACACATCGCACCAACTCGCACCTATTCGCAGTATTTGGCCCGTTTTTCGCATCTCATTAAATATGCGAAAAACGGGCCAATCTTGCGATTTTCAAAAGTGCGAAGTGGTGCGATAAAAAAAATGCGGATTTATCACAATCCATAGAATGTCACCCATAATATGTTTTATTATGTTTAGTAAAAAAATTGAAAACTAATAGCCATATTTGTAAGGTTATTATATGGTGACCAGTTACTTGTCTATATGTTCTGCTGTTTTTTTAACATTTCTATAATGTACTGGCCTTTTTGATGTAATTGCTTTTGGCTATTCTAATAAAATATACGTTAAAAAAAAGCAAAGAGTTTGATTATATCTTGCATAGAGTTACACAAGGTCTTAATCTGGCTATACCATGATCTCCAGAATAGATCACATTTTATATTGCATATTTTGGAAGCAAGCAACACCATGAACATTCTCATACAAAAGCTGCTTATAGCATTCTCAGGTGATTGAAATATTGACTTCAGACTCAGGGTAGGATGACTTTTCTCACTGTCCCTTTCCTGCCAATGAGCACATTGGCAGGAAAGGGATGTGTGAACACGCCGAAATGCGTTGAGCCATTGTACAAACCACTGTTTCTGTTCCAGTTTACCATTGGAGAACTATCCATTTTTCATCCTTACCATCCAACACCTTGGAAATCCTCACCACAGCATATCTGGACCAGTTTCATACAATCTTTTGGATCCCCCAACTTGCAGCCACTAAACCTGGTATCTGCCATACCTTAAGGACTGCATCTTTTCACCGTTTCACCATCGGGTGACTTTTGGGTATCCATCACTGAGAAATCTCCGGGACTTTTGAAAATCCCAGTCTCACAGGACTCCACCATCCATGGTAACTATATCCATTGGTGTTGATTTGGACACAAAAATCCATTCTTCACAAATATGAATGCTAACTGGAACATAACAGTTTTCAACAATACACTCATACTGTTTTTTAAGTACTCTTTACCTAGAACGGCGCCCGTCGCGGGCATCGCGGGTACATTTATGTGCGGCCGCGACGCGACCGACGCGATGCCCGCGATTTCCCATTGAAACCCATGTTTAACATGGAAATCATGTCGGTCGCGTCGCGGCCGCACATAAATGTACCCGCGATGCCCGCGACGCGATGCTCCCGATTTCCCATAGGAATCAATGTTAAAAGGCGCGATGGACCCGATTTTACTGTTAAATGGCTCAATCCACCCGATTTGGCCATAGGAATCAATGTTAAATGGGCCACAGAGCCCATTAACCCTTAAATGCCCCCCCAATTTTTTAACGCCACCCCACGATCCACGCCAACCCGAAGCGTGGCGAGCGCAGCGAGCCCGCGAGGGGCGGCGGTACGCGTCCTCCGACCTTTTCATGCCCTACTATCCACTAGGGCGTGGTGTGAGAATATAATAGTGTGGCGAGCGCAGCGAGCCACCGAGCCCGAAGCGTGGCGAGCGCAGCGAGCCCCGCGAGGGGACGCGGATACCTTCACAGTTATGCGCGTCCCCTCGCGGGCTTCACAGGTGTCCGTGGCGACGCGGACACCTGTGAAGCCCGCGAGGGGACGCGTCTACCTGTGAAGGTATCCGCGTCCCCTCGCGGGGCTCGCTGCGCTCGCCACACTATTATATTCTCACACCACGCCCTAGTGGATAGTAGGGCATGAAAAGGTCGGAGGACGCGTACCGCCGCCCCTCGCGGGCTCGCTGCGCTCGCCACGCTTCGGGTTGGCGTGGATCGTGGGGTGGCGTTAAAAATTTGGGGGGCCATTTAAGGGTTAATTTGGCCTATTTGGCCCCAAATCGGGTCCATTGAGGCATTTAATAGTAAAATCGCGGTCAATCTGCCGTTTTAACATTGTTCCCTATGGGAAAATCGCGGTGATCGCGGTCATCGCGGGCATCGCGGCCATCCCGATTTACCCGCGATGCCCGCGATGACCGCGATCACCGCGATTTTTACCCCCGACGCCCGCGATTTCAATCGCGGGCGCCGTTCTAGGTAAAGAGTACCGTTTTTTAATACTCATTTTTATCTTATGAGATCTCATATATAATGTACTGTATATGATTGTTTTATTAAATTTTTTTATGTTCATTTAGAAAATAAAAATTTCTCTCATATTAACCCTAGCGCTGTATCACACCTTTATTTTTGTATTTCATACACATTAATTAATGATGCCATGCTAATGGGGTGGCCCACCAATACCAGGAAGTACAACACTGCCCGGTGCAGTTCGGGTGCAGTATTAGCTGAAAGGTACTTTTCTATGGTTACAGATTAAGAGGTAGACAGTCAATAGTTCGACACGAAAGGGTTGACATGCACAAGTTAAACATAGACAAAAGGTCGACAATGCACTAGGTCCACCTTGACAAAAGGTCAACACAAGCAAAAGGTTGCTATGGAAAGGGTTGGAACATGAAAAGTCAACATAATTTATTAACAATTTTTTGTCAACACCTGATCATGTGGACCCCATATTAGTATTGGATATCTCTCTAGACACTGGCAACTATCATCTGAATACCCCTTTTCATGCATTTTGTAAACCAAGAGCAGGTACTATGGATACCACTCATACACCCTTAGTTATTGCTAGGGTGGCCAATGCCGATCAGGATCATCGGGATCCCAGGATTTGGCCCCCAAATTACAGAAATTACACTGCACATGCACAGCCCCGACCTGCGGCGTTCAGCACAGTGTGACATAGTCAAAGGTCACCCTGCGCAGGCCGTACCACTGCACCTGTCTACTCTACTGCCGCCTGCATGCTCACTCATGGAGGCACTGGACACCCCACACCGCTGGTGGTCTGCCCCGCTCCTGGCCGCACCACCTGTCCATGTAAGTAAATGTGCACAGCAGCTGGTGCTAGGGGGGTGGGTGTGTTTTTTTTTTATTAGGGAGGCCAATCCCAGAATCCTGGGATTGAAAATATGCCCGGGATTGGCATCCCTAGTTATAGCCCTGATCTTTCATCAAGACAAGATATTATTTTTGCAGCTCTGAATTGTACTATACATATCCAAATGCAGTTTTGTACACATAGGTGGAGGCTATGCAAATACTCAGGAATATTGCTACAGCACCGAAAAACACTTACTGTACATTGCTTCTGTAGTATATACAGTAGATTGCCCAAGGTATATACAGTATGACAAGACCATTTATTTGTATTTTATGTGAAGCAAAGTCATTTATTTTTTCATTCTATAAAACTCAATACAGCATTGCAAACATTCACTGTTTATTTCAATTATTTTGCATTTAAATGATTCTAAAAGTGAATTGTGTTTCACATAACAGAATCTGTTTTGTTATCCATAATAATAATGGAAATAATAAAGTACAGTATAGTGTAATTCAGTCAAAGCAATGCAAAGAATCAAGTAAGCATGGAGAACTAGTTGTGAGTTTGACAATACCTTGGGAGTCACAAAAAGCCCAGTCAGCAGGTTGCAAACGTTCCCTGAAATTCTATGCGCTGACAGCTATGTAAGATTTCCTGTTGCTTTGAGTGACTAAATTCACAGTGATGCATTTATACCTTTGGGATTAGATTAAAACTATAGGAATGGAATAATGATGGAAATGACTAAGGCTAACTGCAAATTCATAATGTGAAATGTCAAGAGGCTTAACTCTCCAGTTAAAAGGAGGCAATTATTTCACAAGTTCAATAATCTTTAAATGAATGTGTACGTTTCGTAGGATATTCATTTTCAGAAACCCGGAGAATTTAATCTTAAAAGTAAACACTTGGTGATTCCGCTTTTCACTTCTGTTGATATAAAAAGAATGGTGTTGCAATTCTAATTTCTAAGCCCTTTCCAAGTAAAAAAAGGGAAAAAAGAGAAAAAATGACTTTAGCATGTGGAGTTCATCTCACGTTTTTATTGTAGATCTAATTTAATATATGGCTTAGTGTATGTGTTCTTTTAATAACTACTAGCATGCTGTTATTAATGCATGATAAAATGCTGTACAGTTTTCAGAAGATAACAGACTAGAAAGAATGATATAGCCATAGCACATTGCTTTAAAATCCTATTTGCTAGATGAAAACTCTATCATTTAGTGATTTATGGAATGGTTTACATTTCTGTCATACATAGAATCTCATAGACAGACCCTAGAGACAGTTTATAAAAACTATACTTTAGTTGACTGTTGCCAATCCTCTTAGCTATGGATTAAAGGTTCCCTGACGAATAACTTCAGAGACCCTGAGTTAAAACTAGTAGCTACACATGTTCACAATCATGGAAATGGGTCACTAGTGGAGGAAAAATAAAAGAATGCATGTGCAAACCAAGCCAACAATAATTATGAGGTGTGCAGTATTTTAGATTCAGAAGATGATGAGGTACTTGTGTAGTTTCACGGCGGCAGTTACGTAGTGAGCATAGCGTCCCTGTCAGAATCAGCATAGTGTACCCGCGGCCAGCATAGTCAGTGTCCCTGTCAGTATCAGCGTAGTGTTCCTGCCCGTTTGCGACTAGCAGAAGCTTACATAGTTAGCGTAGTAAGTCAGGCATCCGTGTCAGTATCAGCGTCGTGTTCCCGCTATTTGCGGCTAGCTGGAGCTTACGTAGTTAGCGTAGTAAGTCAGGCATCCGTGTCAGTATCAGCGTCGTGTTCCCGCTATTCGCGGCTAGCTGGAGCTTACGTAGTTAGCGTAGTCACTCAGCATCTATTACATTGTGTAGGAACCATTGACCATTTTAACCTGCCTGACATGACAGGTGTGAATGTGTTCCTGAAACACCCCCACTATCCACGTCTGCCCGAAGCGTGGCAATCGGACGTGGTACGCGTTCATACCCCCACTATCCACGTCGGCGTGGAGTGGATTTTATAAAGCGTGGCGAGCGCAGCGCGCCCCGCGAGAGGATGCGGAATACAAGTCAAGTAATCCGCTGCGCTCGCCACACTACGGTTTATAAATTTAATTCCATGCCGACGTGGATAGTGGGGATATGAATAGGTCGGTAAGGAAGCGTACTGATCCGCTCGCCACACTTTGGCCTGGCGTGGATAGTGGGGGTTTGAAATGGAGGCATTTGCCAGTATGTAACATGGAGCACTGGCAAATGTATGAGACGCACTTGCGCACCTCACACACACCCCCCCCCCCCTTTGTGCAGGAGATGCACATGCTACCGAACCCTTAACCCTGTCTGTCTCCCTGAAGCGGACATGGGCAGGGTTGCTATACCCTGCCGCAAGAATTACTGAGACACACAAGTGTCTGTCTAATTTCTGGTCCATTGCGAAGTTTGAGGGCTCAGATCAACACATACAGTAAATGTATGAAAATGGTAGAATACAGGTAACCAATGAAGTGACTGACAGAGTAGCTTTGCAGACAATGAACGTCTGGCTAGGAAGATTAGCCCCACAGCTGCATTCATAATGGACTGTAGTGGTGATAGTCTGTATTGGGGAAGGCCAATAAGGAGACTATTACAATAATCAATGTGTGAGATGATGAGAGCATGGATTAGTTTTTGCAGTGTCTTGTGTAAGGTAAGGGCGAATTTTGAATATGTTTTTTAGGTGCATGTGGCATGATTTTGAGACAGATTGAATGTGGGGTGCAAAGGAAAGAGACAAGGATAACACCTAGGCAGCAAGCTTTAGCGGTAGGAGTGATTGTCATATTCTCAACAGTAATAGAGATATCAGGTTGGTAACTACTATTTAATGGCGGAAATATAATTAATTCTGTTTTTGAAATATTACACTTGAGGTGGCGAGATGACATCCAGGATGAAACAGCAGAAAAGCATTCAGAGACACGGCTCAATACAGATGGGGACAGGTCCGGGGAGGATAGGTAGAGCTGAGTATCATCCGCATACAGATGATACTGAAATCCATAAGAGCTGATTAGATAGCCAAGAGATGAGGTATAGATTGAGAAAAGCAGATGACCTAAAACTTAACCCTGAGGTACTCCAACTGAAAGAGGTTGCAAAGAGGAGGTAGAATCAGAGAGACGAACACTAAAGGAGCGGTTAGATAGGTAGGATGAGAACCAAGAGAGGGCTGTGTCTTTAAGACCTAGGGATTGTAGTGTACTATGCAAAATTGCATGATAATAAGCTGTGGGGTAGGAGCACTACCACATTTATAAATTACCCAGTGGCTGCAATGCCTGGGAAATAGTGATCATGAACATTAATGTACACTGCATATCAAAGGAAAACAGAGCACCCTAATGGACTTCGAATTAAATAGACACCAGGGAGGTACTTCAGGGCCAAATTAAAAATGTGAGAGATCCTGAAAATATCCACTAAATTTGCCAGCGCTGCTCACAGCGATTGTTCTTTAAGTATAAATAAATACAAATACAGTCAAATCAATTGATTGAAGATTAGTTAAATATTGCACCCAAAAAAAGAACAGTTGCTGTTAGCAACAATGGCATTTTTAGCAGATATTTTGAGGATCTCTCACAGCAATGCTGGTACTCAAAGGGTTAACAATAGGGTGAATGGAGTTGCCGTTTCAGGGCCTCCACATAAAAGTAGGCCCATGGCCATGGAAAAATGACGATCACCAGCTGGCCACATGGTTGGCTATAAAACAAAAATTCTAAATTAAAATTGTATTCCTCCTTTCCTATTTAATACATTTATTAAATTGTTGTAGGTTCATATATGTAGGGAGACATTGAAGTGTATAGTGTATGGGTTCTGCATGCCTACGTGGCATTTTCATCATCCCCTCCACTTTTTAGAATAGGCCCTTGAACATTTCCAGCTCCAGGCCCATTAGGTTAGGGCCTTTATCCAGCCCTGAGGTACAGTAAGCACATAAAAATAAAGGACTCTTATAGGGTCCTAAACGGAAAGGTTGTGGGATTTTGTTGTTCATACAGAAAATCTTTTAAAAAAAATATTAAAATATTAAAAGATACAGTTTTAGAATTAATATAAACATGTAGCCTTTTTGTATTTTTTTTCTGTCATTTAATAAACCTATTGCAATTGTTCTTTTTTTCTATTTAAACTATGTTTGCTATCAATGTTCATGTACACATGGTGTAAATGACAGAGTACACACTCTGGCTGCCCTTTCCAATAGATTTAAGCAGCAACAGAAGCTGCTGAAAAGCCAGAAGCGATTTTAATCTAGGGTATTGAAGAAAAGGCTGCAGTCACATATCCTCTCTTCTGTTAGGAATCCCAATGGCTGATTTGGAAAAACAGGAATCAGATTTACAGCATCACAATCGGAGAAGGCTGCTGGATGTTATCCTAACTGAATCCCATCAGTGATGCCCTTCATTTACTTACTTACAGTGTCTGACAAGAAAACATCAGACAACAAAAGTCTGCGGACTTGGCACTATTTTTTGTACTCTTTATGAAAAAATTTGCATCTGCTTCACAAGATGCCAACATTTTTGTTTCATTTTGTGAATCAATGTGATAGAAAGTTCAGAAATATTGTTTCTAGAGACCACTTTAAATTACCAATAGTGAGAGCAACACTGTCAGTGTAATATATTATAAACCAGAGACAATTATTGATGTAGAACAGACATAACATATTTTGTATCCCATTTGGTAATCAATTTATAATGAACATGGTATGTCCTGCCAGACCTTTGTTTAACTAGTCTCTTTGGATAAAAGTACTTAGTTTTTATACATTTAGCATCTGTTCCTACAGTATATCCTTCTCACAGTGCTAAATAAGTACTGTGCATAGACAGACAGACAGACTCTATGAATTCCATGTAAAATAAAGTATTGAAAAATTAGTTATAGCAGGAAAATAAACAATAATAAGAGGGTGTTTTATGATGTAAAGAACAGGATAGTACAGTAAAGGGAGGCAAGGCTGTCACTATTGTGATGCAAAGTGTGCCACCGCTTATAGGGCATAATTCAGACCTGATTTCTGCAAGTGGTTAGCCATCAATTAGACTGAGTGAAAACCTGCCTTGTGTAAATCTGATAATGCTATCACACTGCAAAACCAGCTCTGACCCGGTTTTTGAATGTTTGATATTACTGGTTAATTACTGTTTTTGTACCTTTCACATTTAACCCACTGTGAAAGGTCCAAAAATGGTAATCCAGTAATATACTACCCATTTCCTGGTACCTGTCCTGCCCCCCCTCCCCTGGTACCTGGCCTGCAACCCCCCCCCCTCCCCCAGTACCTGTCCTGCCCCCCCCCCCCTTTCCCTGGTACCTGGCCTACAACCCCCCCCCCCCCCCAAGTACTAGTTCCCATCCGCTGCAGGGACACCGTCGCACACTGCCCATTCAATGAACGAAACCTGCTGCCTCCCCTAGTTCACATCCGCCGCATCACACTGTGCTACCCTTACCTGTACTCCTGGAGCTGGACATGGGGGAACCCTCACTGTGCAGATGGGAGCAGCCCCCGGTGCGGGCAGGTGGCACTGCAAGTAAAGATCAGTCGGCAGGAGCCATCACCCAGAATTCAATGAATGGTCCCCGCTGCCCGATCCAGCCCGCTGGCAAGTACCAGGGGGGGGGTGCAGGACAGGTAATGGGGGGGGGGGTTGTAGGCCAGGTACTGGGGGGGAGGGCAGGACAGGTACCCGGGGGTGGGTTGTAGTCCAGGTACCAAAGGTGTGGGATCCTAAATACCAGTTCACAGCTGTTCACACTGCATAAGAAACGGCCCTGAACCATGTAGGACTCTGCTTTTTACCCATTTGCAAATATTTGTAACCAGTAAATTCAGAAAGGTACTTTAACACTGCAGCTCTAACCATTTTAAAAGGCTAAAAAATTGGCAATATACCGGTTAAGAGCTGCAGTGTGAAAGGGGTATGAGAGTGATTTGCAAAACGATCGCAATTCAGTATCCTGTCACACATACATACACTATTCACTTACCATCTAATGATTTTCCCAGTCTGACCATTTCACAACTCTGCAAAGGATACAGGCTGATAGAAGCTGGCAGTGATGTCACACACCCTCCCTTAAAAGGCCTGGGCAGACCTGTTTTTTTCTGACACTCTGCGAAAACAGCCAGTTACTACCCTCAAACAGTGACTTCCTATCCTTCAACTTGCAAAGGGGTTGCGATTAGATTTTTTTTTTTTTTCAGAATTTCAGCTCCCCGATTTTGCACTTGATGTGCCATGTTTACATGCAATAAATTGTGCGCGATTTACAGATGGAGCCTTCTTCAACTAGCTTTTTCTGGCTAGCCACGGTGAGCCATGGCTCACCAAGGCTTATTATAATCTATTGTTCTCAGCTGCAATACAATACATAGAACAATACAGTAGGGGATTAGAAGAGGATTAAGTACAACAGCTCTGGCTCACTTAATCCTATTAAAGGGACAGATGAGGATGGCTCTATCTGTATTGCATGTAATTACGAGGGAGTTGCAGTGGCAGTAGAGGGTGGGCAGCGGGGTCTGGGCAACTGTTAGCAGCAATGGGCGGGCAGTGGGGTCCGGGCAGCTGGTAGCTGTGGGTGCCAGGTGGCAGGGCACAAAGCAGCTGCTGAAAAAATATATTCACGACTGGCCGGGCGGTTATTAGCTGAGAGAATTCTCTCAACTGATCAGTGGCCTCCCTTCTGATTAGCTGAGGGAATTCTCTCAGCCAATCAGCGGCCGGCCAATCTTTAAAATTCAGAAGCTGCTTCATGCACCGCCACCCAGCACCCAGCAGGCAGCTTCACTGCTCGCACACACCTACAGATAGGACCCAACACATCATGGGGCCAAAAAGCACCGTAATGTGTTGCTGATGGGTCTGATTTTTTGGATTGCACCTGCAGCAGGTTCAATCTGTAAGGTCGGAGGGGATGTCAAACACATCCAATTTGGGCCGATTCATTGGTATCAGGTGAAATCGGCCTAAATCAGATAAGTGTATGGGCACCTTTTCCTTCAGTTTGAGGCCCTGCAGCTCCTGACCACCACTGTCTCCCTTCCCTAATCCTTCCACAACTAATACATGAAAGGCCCTACATGAACAACTTTATTACATTTCAAGATGCTGACATATGTGGGATTCAAACACATTGCCTTTGACATTATAGTCAGACACTCTATTCATTGAGCTATATGCCCTTGCATAGAAAACTAGAGAATTCTAACTATTTGAAGCTCCCGTTGTTCTTTGTAAAAACATTATCAGCATTGCCATACTGAAATATTATTTAGTAAATAGTATTGTAACTGGATACAAAAGAGCTCTCAAATGAAGTTGATGAATGTTGTACAGTATAAAGAGGATTTGTATCGAAATACATTTTCTTGCAGTGTATATATATATATATATAATATCTATCATGTGGAAATCATAGCATGGGCTTTCTCTGGGAACAGTTTGGTCATGGACCACTGTATGCCCCTATTGAAAAAATTGGGGAGGGGGGCATCAATTGTATTTCTTAATTAGGGCACCAAACAGTCTGAAGGGAGTAAAAATTTCTACAAGCGTATAGCGAGAAAGCCCAGATCTGGTAAAAATGTATAATTCACATGCACTGGTCAGCTTTGCTGAGCAATTGTCAACACCAGGATATGATTGGCAGTGAAGTATGGTCCACAGGTCTTTCGGCACAGGGCAAGGTAAGAGAGAGGATTGGAGTTGAAAACTTCTCTCAGAAGAGGAGAACTTTGATAATGTCTACAAATTTGCAGAAAAGTCCATATCTTCCTTAATCTGCACCAACAGGCAGGGTACTGTTACACCAGGTTGTTGTGGATCCACGGCGGTAGAAGGCCTCGACACGGAAGCGAGGGGAGGCGAGAGGATGGCAGGTTTGATATACTGACGTCTCATGCAAGAAGTCCTCTTGGAATTTGGCGTGACTCCCAGGCAGAGGCGCAGAGTCTAACTGGGTGGCGGTTTTCACCAGGGATCCCCGCAAGGAGATTTGGACTTCGCTGCGTCTACCCAGCAGGTCGCGGCCCTCTTATGGAAGCTTCCAAGGGGCTTTGCGTATGTCTCCGGAACGGGACAGATGATAACGGAACTCAGGAACACACTTGGTGGTATAACGAAACTTAGGATGCTCACTTGGCAGAATAACGGAACTCAGAAACACACTTGGTGGTATAACGAAACTTAGGATGCTCACTTGGCAGAATAACGGAACTCAGGAACACACTTGGTGGTATAACGAAACTTAGGATGCTCACTCGGCAGAATAACGGAACTCGAAGATGTACTCAGGAGCTGACGGGTCCCTCAGGATACACGGCAATCCAACAGAGCACACTGGCTGTCAGGCAAGGACTGACCTGAGTCAGAAGTAGCAGCAGCACTGGGGATTAGGCAGCCCTGCCTTTTATTCCCCCAGCCTGTGACGTCATGAGCCCAACCTCCATGGGAGGTTATATCAGACCCAGCCCCTAGATTACCTCGCCACAACCAAGATGGCGGCGCCCATCCCGGGAGCCGGCCACGGACCTAGCCGGACCCCCGGGGGAATCACCCCCAACCCTGGATGTGACTGAGGCGGCGGGGACCGACGGAGAGCCAGGGAGATGATGCCGGGACAGGAGCCCCTTCCCACGTAAGAACACAGCACGGCGCGATACTCTGCAGGCGGCGCCGCCGCGACGGGACCTGACAGTACCCCCTCCTTTAGGAGTGGACCCTGGACACTTATCGGGGTTGTTCCTCCAGAATTTTTCAACTAGTCGAGGAGCATGTACATTAGAGGAATCGATCCAGGTCCTTTCTTCTGGACCGTACCCTTTCCAGTCCACCAGGAATTGTAATTTTCCTTGTCGTCGTCTGGCTTCAAGAATCTGTTTTACTTCAAATTCGACATCACGCTCGACTCTCACATTAGAATTCCTCGGTGTTTTTTTCTGAAACTGGTTGAGGATTAAAGGTTTTAAGAGAGATACATGGAATGTATCTGAGATCCGTAAGGAAGACGGGAGTTTTAGACGAACGGCGACTGGGTTGATCACCTTCAGAATTGCATATGGGCCGATGTACCGTGGAGCCAATTTCATGGATGGTACTTTGAACCGCATGTGCCGGGTTGAAAGCCACACTCGGTCACCTACTTTATAGAGTGGGGCAGCACTTCTTCTCCGATCAGCGATGATTTTGTATCTACTGGAGGCTTGCTGTAATGCCTTCTGGACATTCTTCCAGATATTTGAAAAGAACTTAACTGATGACTGGACTGCTGGTAGTTCAGTACCAGGGAGCTTGGAAAAGTCTGGTACACGAGGGTGACGTCCATACACCGCGAAGAAAGGCGTGGTTTGACTGGAAGAATGATAAGTGTTATTATGGGCAAACTCTGCCCAGGGTAATAACTCTAACCAGTTATCTTGGGATGAGGAAAGGTAGAGTCGGATACATTTTTCCAAGTCCTGGTTTACCCTCTCAGTTTGCCCGTTTGTCTGAGGGTGATATGCAGTTGAAAAGTTCAGGGTAATTTGGAAGGCTGAGCACAGAGATCTCCAGAAACGGGCCACGAACTGTACACCCCGATCCGAAATGATTTCTGATGGCAATCCATGTAACCGGAATACTTGAGCGATGAAGAGACGAGCCAATGTTGGAGCACTTGGGAGACCCTTTAACGGAATAAAATGGGCCATCTTAGAAAATCGGTCGACCACTACCCATATTGTGTTGTACCCATTGGCAGAAGGAAGGTCTGTGATGAAATCCATCGATATGTGGGACCAAGGCCTTGATGGTATAGGAAGCGGCAGGAGTTTCCCTGCTGGAGACTGGCGAGGTGATTTATGTTGGGCACATACTGAACAGGAGGAAACAAAACTGTGGACGTCTGACCTCATAGAGGACCACCAATATTTTCTTTGCAGAAATTCTAACATCTTTCTTGCCCCTGGATGTCCGAAAAACTTAGAAGAGTGGGCCCACTGTAATAATCTCTTGCGAAATTTTGGATTCACATAGGTCTTGCCTCGGGGAATACTGATTATTCTGGTGGCGGCAAAAATTGAAGGATCCAAGATAGGATAGGGTTGTTTTTCATCCGAGTCAGAAGAGCAAGAACGAGACAATGCGTCGGCCTTGACGTTCTGAGATCCGGGGCGGAAGCATAACTTGAAATCAAAGCGAGTGAAAAACATTGCCCATCTTGCAAGTCGTGGGTTTAGACATTGGGCATTCCTGAGATACAGCAAATTTTTATGGTCTGTAAAGATTTGGATTGGAAATTGTGCCCCCTCTAGGAGATACCGCCATTCCTCAAGCGCCAGCTTGATGGCCAAGAGTTCTTGCTCCCCTATAGCGTAATTTCTCTCGGCTGGTGAGAATTTCCGAGAGAAGAATCCACAAGGATGAGTTACACCATCTTCATATATTTGGGACAGGATTGCCCCAACGGCCTCGGAGGAAGCGTCTACTTCCAGTATGAATGGTCTAGAAAGATCTGGCTGATGAAGAACAGGGGCGGTAGTGAAGGCTTGTTTCAGTTGCTGAAAGGCGGACAATGCTTCAGGCGACCATACTGCCGGATTGGCGGATTTCTTCGTCAGAGCCGTGATGGGTGCCACGATGGTGGAGAACCCTCGAATGAACTTCCGATAATAATTGGCGAACCCTACAAAATGTTGTACCGCCCGAAGTGTAGTAGGTTGGGACCAATGCTGAATGGCTTGAACCTTCTCTGGGTCCATCTGCAAACCTTGTCCTGAAATGATGTAGCCTAAAAAGGGGACAGAGGCTTGTTCAAAGATGCACTTCTCGAGTTTACAGTATAGGCGATTTTTACGGAGGCGTTGAAGGACCTCCTTCACTTGTATCCGATGAGTCACTAAGTCCTTTGAAAAAATAAGAATATCGTCCAGGTAGACCACGACTGACTGATATAGCAGATCTCGAAAGATTTCATTGACAAAGTTTTGGAAAACTGCAGGGGCGTTGCTTAGACCAAATGGCATGACCAAGTACTCGTAGTGGCCATCCCTGGTATTAAAGGCCGTTTTCCACTCGTCTCCTTTACGTATACGGATGAGATTATAGGCCCCTCTTAAGTCCAGCTTGGAGAAGATAACCGCCCCTTTAATCCGATCAAATAATTCCGGGATCAAAGGTAACGGATACTTGTTTTTGATCGTAACTTCATTTAGGCCTCGATAATCGATGCAGGGTCTTAAAGTCCCATCCTTCTTCTTGACAAAAAAAAACCCTGCACCGGCCGGGGAGGAAGAAGGTAGAATGAACCCTTTCTGCAAGTTCTCGGAAATGTAATCACTTATAGCTTGTGTCTCGGGAATTGATAGAGGGTAGATTCGACCCCGTGGAGGCATCTTGCCAGGAAGTAATTCAATGGGACAATCCCATTCGCGGTGTGGTGGAAGAACATCCGCTGCTTGTTTGCTAAAGACATCCGCAAAGGGCAAATAGGAATGCGGTATCCGGAACTTCTTATCGGTTTCTGAGGATCTCAGCGGAGTCACTTTAGCCAGGCAGTTACTAATGCATGCCGACCCCCAGGCCCTTATCTGCATCGTGGGCCAATCAATTTGAGGGTTGTGTCTCTGCAGCCAGGGAAGACCTAGGACCACTGGAGACGTGGCTCGAGGGATCACCAAAAATTCTATTTCTTCCCGGTGTAAGGCCCCAATGCTCAGAGATAAGGGTGTCGTGCAGGATAGAATTAGCCCATTAGGAATGTAACTCCCATCGACAGCAGTCAGACACACTGGGTTTGCAATATCTTTAATAGGCACAGAGTACAACTCAACAAAAGAAGACGAAACAAAATTCCCCGCAGCTCCGGAGTCTAGGAGAGCCTGGGTCATCAACGTCTGACCTGTGAAACAAAGTTGGACTTGAATAATGGAGTCAGATAATACAGAGGGGGTAGAGAGTTGTCCCAATCTTACCTCTCTATTCTTGCCTTGGACTACCGGATTGGGGCGAAGAGAACACTGGGCGACTTGATGCCCGGAATCTCCGCAATACAGACATAGTCTTTCCTGGAAACGTCGCTGACGCTCTTGGGGTGTGAGCCGGGCTCGGTTTATTTGCATGGGTTCGTCAGATGGAGGTGGTGTTGATGCTTGGAGTAGTGGAGGAAGAGAACCTCTGTAGCGATCTCCTCTAGCTTTCTCCACCTGGCGTTCTCTGTACCTCATGTCGATCTTATTACAGAGGGAGATGAGGTCTTCCAGTTTGGCAGGCAGGTCCCGAGATACCAGGTCATCTTTTAGTCTATCAGAAAGACCGCTCCAAAAAGCGGATACCAATGCTTCTTCGTTCCAGGCAACTTCTGAAGCTAAAGTCTGAAACTGGATGACGTACTGTGCAACAGAGCGATTTCCCTGCCTCAGGCGCATGATTTCTTGGGCCGCCGAGGTAGAACGACCTGGCTCGTCAAAAATTCTTCGAAATTGGATTATGAAATCCTCATAATTTGACAGGAGTGGATCGTTCCTCTCCCAAAGGGGAGATACCCAATCCAGAGCTGCACCCGACAAGAGGGACACCATGTAGGCTACCCTGGATTTATTGGTGGGAAAACTGGAGGCCAGCAGAGAAAACTGTACGTCACATTGGTTGAGGAACCCTCTACACAATTTAGGGGTCCCATCAAATTTACTGGGCGCAGACAGATGTAAATGTCCGGGGGAAGGTGTTGGCAGGCTCACCAGTCGAACCGGCTCTGGAGTAGGCGGAACAGGGACCTCACGGGCGACAGAAGCCTGCATTACCTCCTGACGGTGGGCAATATCTTGAAGACCTTGGGTAAGGTGTCCTTGCGAAACCTCTAGGCCCTCTAGACGGGCCACAATCCTTTGTAATAACTCCGTGTTGAAGTCAGCTCCCGCTGTGGGATCCATGTGGCTTCTGCTAACTGTTACACCAGGTTGTTGTGGATCCACGGCGGTAGAAGGCCTCGACACGGAAGCGAGGGGAGGCGAGAGGATGGCAGGTTTGATATACTGACGTCTCATGCAAGAAGTCCTCTTGGAATTTGGCGTGACTCCCAGGCAGAGGCGCGGAGTCTAACTGGGTGGCGGTTTTCACCAGGGATCCCCGCAAGGAGATTTGGACTTCGCTGCGTCCACCCAGCAGGTCGCGGCCCTCTTATGGAAGCTTCCAAGGGGCTTTGCGTATGTCTCCGGAACGGGACAGATGATAACGGAACTCAGGAACACACTTGGTGGTATAACGAAACTTAGGATGCTCACTTGGCAGAATAACGGAACTCAGGAACACACTTGGTGGTATAACGAAACTTAGGATGCTCACTTGGCAGAATAACGGAACTCAGGAACACACTTGGTGGTATAACGAAACTTAGGATGCTCACTCGGCAGAATAACGGAACTCGAAGATGTACTCAGGAGCTGACGGGTCCCTCAGGATACACGGCAATCCAACAGAGCACACTGGCTGTCAGGCAAGGACTGACCTGAGTCAGAAGTAGCAGCAGCACTGGGGATTAGGCAGCCCTGCCTTTTATTCCCCCAGCCTGTGACGTCATGAGCCCAACCTCCATGGGAGGTTATATCAGACCCAGCCCCTAGATTACCTCGCCACAACCAAGATGGCGGCGCCCATCCCGGGAGCCGGCCACGGACCTAGCCGGACCCCCGGGGGAATCACCCCCAACCCTGGATGTGACTGAGGCGGCGGGGACCGACGGAGAGCCAGGGAGATGATGCCGGGACAGGAGCGCCTTCCCACGTAAGAACACAGCACGGCGCGATACTCTGCAGGCGGCGCGGCCGCGACGGGACCTGACAGGTATCATCCATAATAAACTCCAAGCCTTTCATCCCAGACACCTTGATAAAGCTGTGAGTCAACAGCTGGACCCCATTTGGAGAGAGATAAAATTCAAGTCCCAAAAAAGGAAATCGTTGACCACCTGCTCCACCTTTCTTCTGATCCTGTCCTAATACCTGTTCCATTGAGACCGTGAGAAGCCTTGCAATTCCTGACTGCCATTCCAACTGAAAAGGACACCCTGGGCTGGCTATAACAAACATCTCTATTGCCAATGGGCTAACCTTTAAAGGCATCAAGTAGGATATACCACCAAACGGCTATGTTCATACAGACACTCTCTGGACAATTCATGGACAAAAGCCCCTGGATCAGTGCAGGTCCTATCAACACAGTATTGGTGACTATACTTATCTCTCCCAACAGGTCCACTGTTATTAATCTATTCAGAATATTTTTATTGTTATTTTTATCTTTATATAATATGTTTGTATATGTATGAAATTTTTCATTAAATAATTACTGAATTGATGCAAGCACTTGAATTAGCATTTTACTTCTGAGCGCCGATTCTCTCTTTTCTGTTGTTCTCTATTTTTTATTTGGGGAACTGACCATCCCCTGAATCGGCTGCTCTTTAAGGCATCATACTCATATAGAGGAGCTCTAACAGATTGACCCAGGTCAATCTTTTCCAAAAATCTTTCATCCCATGTGCCTGTGATAACCAGCCACCCCCACCCATCCCTGTTCTCCAATTTCCTCCCCACCCACATTCCACACCCTTCGGTTAAAAAAGCTTTATTTTTGTGATTACTTGTCTTTGTTTGTCTTTTTCTTGGAAGTTATTCTTTCTATGCATGTAATCCTTACTTTCTAAATCAAAATTAATATTTTAAGTATAAGTAAGCCAGTTGAAGGGTCACTAAATGTAACATTACTTGCAAAGGATTTAATATAAAGTAAAATTTGGCAACATGGACATAATACATTTTTTTTTTGTTAAATGTTTTTATTAAGAGTTTTTCAAAGTACATAATCAATTGATTACATGGTATAGAATGTGTACGACATTAAAGACGACATAACAAGAAGTAACCTAAAGTCTTGCATGACTAGGTACCAACGTTAGTTCAAAAAGGTTTTAAAACATGCACTATATATTACATTGTCAGAGCAAGTACATGGCAGAATTGTGTCTTAATTCAAGAGAGAAGTCAGAGCAAACAGAAGAATACAGATATGGAGCCCTCTTCTTCAAAAATGGATAGAACTGTATATATGAAAAATAAAAATGATGAATAAAATAAACTGTGTCTTTTTTTTCAGATTTTAAATAGACAAATAGTAGCTACACATCCCAACCGTATAAATAGTCATTACTGAACAATAACTATAAGAGGGGAAAAATCATAAAGGAAGGGTGAGGGAGAGGGGGAGATAAGGATTCTCTATAGTCGGACCAAATTCAATAGCAAAATATTGTCAAAAGAAAATATGAGGGTATATCAATAGTCCATTGGGCATATAGCTTTGTCCATCGATTCTAGATTTGTATGAGCTCACAGAAGGCCGTAACTCCCAGTTTAGGGAGGGAGGGAAGGAGGGAGGGATGGGATTTGCCAGTGGAGGGCCAGTCTAAGAGCCAAGAGGAGATAAGAATAAAATCTCCACAAACAATTAGGGGAGTAGGTACCTTGGAGTGAGTACATTAATCAGTTTACGAAAAAAGTATTTAGTGTATTTATTTGGGGCATAACCATTGCAAATTACATATGGCTTGTTGAAAATGGTGAGAGAGATAATAAGATAGCAACCCTCAGGGTCATTAATATTAACTGATACTTCATGAGGAATAAAAGATTTAACAAGGGTGACAACGCCACACACTTTGGAGGTATAAGGGCTAGTTCCCAATACTTTCCAACCTAACTTGTTAAGTTTTAAACTTTCTGATGTGATTAAGTGTGTTTCTTGTAGGCATGCTAACTGCATACTGTACCTTGCTTTGGACATAATACATTAAAAAAGAATGCTTCATATTTAATCACATGTGTAGAGGGACACAGTGGTGGCAGGGGGTGCTGGGAAGGAACCAATTAAAAGCACACTGCGAAAAAAAAGCCCTATGGTTTCTATATTGTAACACCAGAAAAAGATGGTATTACCCTCTGCACCAAAGCCCGACATTGCTGAGCTTAGTACATATGGAAAATGGCCAAAGCCCAAAAATACCAGAAAATGTTCTCTTTAGTGCATCCCGCCCATGTCCTTCCACACCAACATCCTCAAATCAGCTCCTCAACTGTGACTTCCACAGCAAGCTCCATCTACTGCTCTCTGGTCAAAACAAGCTTTGATAGATATCAGCTCTCTCTCCACTAACTATGGGTCATCTTCACAGGTCCTGGTGAAGTCATTAGGTTTGATGTGCTGAAAATCAAATTTAGCGATAATGCTAGCGACATGTGTAATGAAGGAAGGAGTGATATATTACCCCAACCTTCATTACACCGCTCAATGTGTACCTAGGTTCCGATAAGTCAGCCTGTCAGGCTAGGTGACCATTCTGGGAGATACATCAATAATCACATACCCCTATCTTGGAGATTAGGAGAAATGTGTTAAGCTTTAACAGCTAAGTAACTGGTCATCATGTGTATTTGCGGTAAGAGACAGCCCAGCAAGATCTATTATTCACATAGCCTACCCCACACACCAGTCTAGGGACAGACTCTCCTAGTTGAATGATATACAGAAGAAGCGTTGAATGCAGAAGATTTATCCTGTTATTAAATAGTCCAATTACTTAAATAATATCTTTCAAGGGTTTTAGAGAATATGGCGCTGATTCATGTTGCACTGCAAATGCTGCAGATATAAATATGCACAGATATTTCGGAGGAGCATGTTCAAACTTCAATTTACAGTATCTTTCAGTGTAGGGCTACATGCGAAAAAAAATGTAATAAATGTATTTGCATCCCTTGTATTGCACATGGTTAGTTCCAGTTAGAAAGTTACTTGTTTTATTTGTTTGCTTTATGCGATGCTCCCAAACAGAGTGATCTCCAATGAGTTGTGATAAATGGGCCTATGAGTCTATAAATTTGTTGGAATAAAGTTGGTGTCACTCTCAGAAGAGAAAGGTCAGATTGATTAATAGGCACACAGAATTGCTCTGAAAGAAAGAGACAGCATGAACCAGAAAATATTTTCAATTATAATACATAGAATTATGTTTTAAATGTTTTTGAAGTTTCAAAAGACATGATGATTAATATGATCAGGACTATATGATCATTACAATTGAGCTAAAATTACACTCAATATTTTCGAATCACTGCAAAATGTTTATTTTTAATTCATTTTGGAAAATTTATTGTTTTTTTAATTTAAAACTGATACAAATATACAGTATGGCAAATAGAATCTCATGCAAACAAATGTCCAACAGTCTCATACATGCATCCAAATGGTATCCCAAAAAGATATCCAAGGGGAATCTGTGAAGAGAAACCTTGGATATCTTTTTGGGATACCATTTGGATGCACATATGAGACTGTTGGATATTTGTTTGCGCGAGATTCTATTTGCCATATTTTTGTATCAGTTTTACATTTTTGACAGGGATTGTAGCACTGTAAATGGTGAACGGTAACTTGCAGCAACCAGTAGCACCCAATCTCTGGTACCCTCTATCATTTTTTTTAATATGTTTTGATTCTTGGATGTCATGTCCTACACTCTTTTTCTACATGGGAATGCAAGATATGGAGAAAGAATAACTATCATTGATACAGATGACTTATTAGCTGACTTTAGCTGTAGTTTACTGTCTGGTTTGATCTTTATGGCCCAGAAGTGCCTTCTACTTCTGCAATATCCAAAGAACAGGTCCCAAACAGAGAAGAGCAGAGCAATATGCCCTGAAGAAGAGACAGGACTCTTGAAACACGTTTCTGTCCTCCCCAATTACAGTAACCAAGATGGAACTATCCATGCATTTTTTGATTACTGAAAATAGAGGCAGAAAATATGAGTTTCTCTGTGCATATATATAACAAAATGCACCTATAGTAAAGTCCCTATTTGTACTGCTTTATCTCTTGCATTTTGATTACAACCCCATATATGTTTCTTTATAACTAAGTACTTTATAACTAAATGTTTTGCTTTATTGTAACACTCTGTCCTGTTGTTATCTGGTAAGGTGGCAATACCTTCAAATTTCCTATAAACTATATATTTATGCCAAATAGCATTGAGCTGCAACCAGGAACAATATATGGAAAGTAGTATTTTTATACATATTCTATTATATCCTTATTTGTTTTCATTTGCTAATTCTTTCCTACCACTTTCCCATGTATAACATTTTGATTGCAGCAGTGGCATAGAGTAATCATTATATTTACTATTTCATCTCTTGGTTCTTTATTTGGTAGATCCAAAGGTCTGACACCTAGGACCTAATTTTGATGAAGATACAAAGCAGGTCAGTGCTGCATCTTTGGTTGCAGTGGTTCTCTGAAGGTATGTTCATGGCTCATGCAGGGAGTGTTTTTGAGTACCTGGAACACCCAAACCCTTCCCTCACCCCCGATGGAGTAATTATTTTTCTTTTTTTTTCTTTTGCTGTTTGAGATGGAGGAGCGGCAAACAAAATCAATGCTGCTATCACACATTCACATCAAATGGTAACTCCCTAGATAGAGCTCTGCTCATGTTTTCCAATGTGAGCACTCGTTGCAGTGGGAATAACAGGAGATACATGCACTAGGCTGGAGTGCCCTCATCAGTGGTGGGAGCAGTGTGCGCATGGTTGGAGTGCACTGTGGAGTGGCAGAATGCACTCATGTGATAAAGGACTTCCAGTTGCAGATACTTTAGTAGGAATTAAGAGTTTATGTATGTATACTATACAGATGAAGCCCCTGTCTTTCAGGCAGGGACTGGCGATGGAATCGCCAGCCACCGTCATTGGCCGGCAGCAGCCGGAAGGGGGTGTGCTCGCACAAGACGGTTGCACGCCCCGTTCCAATGGAGTTCCCCATTGGTCCCCGCTGCTGGTCCCTGTCAGTCGCCGTGGCCTCCCTGCACCCCCACTAACCCTGCCCATCTCCCTGAAGCAAAGAAGGGCAGGGTTTCCTATACCTGCCACCGAGTGACTGGAACACACGTGTGTGTGAGACGCTCAAGCGTCATCCCTTTCAGCCAGCACTCGCCAGCAAGGACATTCTATCGAGCGCTGGAGCTGAATGAGAGGGGCTCCCTCTGTATTTACATGTTCTGAAGACAGGTATACGCTTCCCAAAATGTCATCAGTAAAAGATTACACCTGCAACTTTTATAAAGTGGTCTAGTCTCGGTGGTGCCACTAACCAAGCTTTTTCTACATTGTGGGGCTCATACCCCAAAGGAGGACACCAGAGCAATTTAACCATGCAGGGTACAGGAGTTATGGGGAACAAGAATATTTATATATATATATATATATATATAAACAAACAAGAGCACTGTCCGGCACTCCTAAGTGGGCCAAAACGGTCCTTTGTATACAGTGGAAACCAGGTGGCACTCCAGGGTTTGTGAATAAAGAACAAGTGATTTATTATCAAATCATCAATCCGACATGTTTCGGGCCACACACGGCCCATCCTCAGGGATCAACTAAAACAGTGCATGTATATGTTCACTTGCACTGTTTTAGTTGATCCCTGAGGACGGGGATCAACCTGATTTCCAATGTATATATATATATATTTCCATCTAAAACAAATAGAGGGGGCGCTTCATAGTGTAATACCGTTTATTTAAAACAGGTGGACAATGCTAACAGCAAATATCCTATCATGAAGGTAGAACCCATACCGAGGTTGTTCCTCTGGTGTGGGCTGGCTACCACAAGATATATATCAAATAACCACTGGCACAAACTGCAGGCACTTGTAGCTCACTCACGGGACCTCTCACTGCTCCAGGAGCACGATGTCAATTCTGGAACCCAGCACCTCAGCGTCTTTGAGCAAGAGCAGCCACACAGCTCTATCTCCAGCGGCACACAGTGCGTCACACAGGCCACGCCCCTACGCGTTTCGTCATAGGACTTCGTCAGTGGGGTCAGATAAAGAGCTACCCATCTTCAAAGATAAATGCCCTATTTTAGCATTAACCGTGGCAGAACTCTGAAAGATCGGCTGGTCAGATCGGATATCACAGGTATGGGGAAAACTATCCACCCCAATGTCTATATCAAACCAGCGGGGTGTTACAGTTGCTTTAACTGTACCACCTGCAAATTTTTAATACCTTGTAAGACATTTAAACACCCCCATTGTGACAAAATCTATAATATCCATTTTGTTCTCACCTGTGACACTACACATGTAGTGTATGTGATTAAGTGCCCATGTGGCCTACATTATGTGGGCCAGTCAACATGCAAAGGCCGGTCACAGGTCATCTATCACTTTAGCCATGAAGGGACGTGAATTGGATCAGCCTATAGCGAGGCACTTCAGGGAGGCAGGTCACCCCCTCGAGTCACTAAAGTACTTTATGATTGATTACATCCCAACCTCACTTAGAGGTGAAGATCATTCTAAAGCCTTGCTCCTGAAAGAATTGCAGTGGATCATCCGTCTCGAAACTACCAGTCCTGGTGGTTTGAACGAGAAAATTATTCGAACAGTTTAATTTAAGTGGGTCCTTTTGCTGTCAACAGGCCTTGTGTAACAGGGTTCTTATGGTACATGCAATGTCAGGAACATAAGAAGCATAATTATACATTGATGTGGGATTTAGTTTCTGTACAGATAAATCTTCATAAATGAGGTATCTGTCATGTTTTTGATGTTAGTTTTTGTATTGGCCATTATTTTTAATGTTTTATTCTTTATTTTTCTTCTTTTCTTTATTGTGTTATTTTTTCATGGGTTGTATGGTTTTCTTGTTCACATATTTAATTTTGTGTATACAGTCGGTTGCTATGAGGGGTGGATTGAATATACCTTTGTCCTAGTGCAGCATTATTTAAATTATCCCTACACTAATTGCATTATTGTATATTGTATTACTGTGTCTATTTGGTGTTCCCTCAGGTTATGGTGCTGTTTGACCAGAAGGTGCCGCTGTCCTCCTATGGGGGCTGATGGATCAGCAGCACGTGTGGCACGCAGGACATCCCATCTGGAATGCCCATTGTGTGTTTCCGGCTGTGGCAGCCGGGTTCAAGGAATTGCAGGTCTGTGCACTTCCGGTGGAATGGACGGCGGCACCTGGCAGCAGTTCTCTGGATAAATTTATCCATATAATGCATATTTGTATCCTCCAGCGGCCATTTTTTATCTGGTTCATGCCTCACTTAGGATGTTACTACAGCCATTTTTATCCAGCATAGTCCGATTGTCTGCGTGGTTACAGACCAAGCCTCTTATTGGAGGTTATGGTGGCCATGTTCTTTGAATCCAAGCCTTATCTTCATTTCCATGTCGGCCATACTTTGTACAGCCAATCTTTATGCATACAATTTATGCACACAGGTAAACTTTGTTTAAAATACATATGCCAATAGTGTAGTAGCCATTCTTTTTGTCTTTTTAATGAATAATTATTATGTTTAGAGATTGGGCCAGATTAGTCTATGCCAAGCATTGCATCTACACAAAACACATACAAAATAATCCTATACTTAAATGAAAAATATATATGCATAATCATGAGAGTTGACCTCTTTATATACTAAATGGTCCCCTATGCAATACATAATTCATCAGACTACAATTTAATATATTTCTAATAGTCCTAACCCGTATTGGAATTGTTGATAGCATTATTATTTTTATATATTTTTTTAAATTCCAAAGTATTGTATCTTAATCTTATTTATACTATAATAAATACAGTGAATAGGTGGTACTTTTACTTTTACATATATTCAATAACAACAAGGGAATGAGGACAGGGGTGGTGGAAATGTCCCACAATGCCCCCCTTTCCTCTAACACATAAGGAATAAGAAATCAATCCTCCCAGCTCCTTAAACCAGGACCCCAGGATCTATTTTCTGACCTAGTGCAAGGAGATTACATCCATGGTCACTGTCTTTTTCAGCTCAAATGTAGTGGCCTACAAAGAATTTCTACTTACTGGCCAAACTGTCAATGATACATGTTATACTGGAGTGCTCAATCGCTTACAAATCCTTCATTTGAAATTGATGCTAGTGCTGCCAGAGCCTTCTTTTGTGAGGGGACTTCCTCAGCCACACATTCTTCATACTTATCTACCTAGAGTTCTTCACTTTTTTCACTATATATTTTTCCCCTTTTGTGTTGCCCTGGGGTCACTCAGCTGCTTCGTGTTGGGGTGCCCCGCGCCCAAGATGTGTACCCCCCAAAATGATAGGGACTTGCCCAACTAATGAGGTCCCCTGGTTAAGTTGGGCAAGCTGTTACTTATGGCCATAACTATGCGAAAAACCTCGCTCAAAATGCTAAATATTATTGCAATGATTATTATTAATAAATTGGGAGTTTGAATTGTGCACCTGCAACCTTGTCTTAATGTGTATTAGAGTCTAAGGTGAGAAGTCAATGTAGGGTCATGACTGTCGGGCTGTCCTGACAGCCGTGACCCTGTCCCGTTCTTGGCCGGCTTGACTGGGATTTTGCCATTTGAGTGCCAAGAAGGGGGCTTGGCCATGAGAAGTGGACAGAAATCGTCGAGCTGCAACCGGGAGCTTATCAATTCCAGGCCGTTCTTGGCAGAACATGCCCGACCGCTTGTGAAGTCGGGCACCTTCTGCCGAGATCCCTGTTCAATGCTGTCGGGAAAGACAGCATTGAATAGGGCACCTCCGCCATTTCTCCCATTGGGAATGGTGGTGGGAGATTAAATATCCCCCTAAGCCCTCTTGTGCTCACACTCTACAGCGATGGCAGCAGAAAGAGAAGAGGAGGCCCAGATGGAGGCGGCTGTAAACATGTGATGCCTCCTCTCTTAAAACACCCATGTTTAAATTACTCCTGTACCTTTGCACTGCCACAAGTGAACTTTAGGTACTGTATAACATAAAGTGAATTTGTCTGAAAATTGCACAACAGACTTATTGGCAAACTGCTCAATCAGATTGTGATGTCACTCAGGTGCTAGAAGGGAGGGGTAATTCTGGTTAGGAAAAAACATTACACTGGGCTATTAGACCCAGACATATTTGTCACTGTTTATGGGATGGGTTTGGGGGTGCCGTGTCCCCTGTGTTGGTATGGTTGGGCTGCTTCAGGTTAGCACACCCTAACACTTTATTAACCCTTATCACATTGTATATATTTTGCATTATTTTAATCACTCCTTATATAGCACTTATGTGCTTCTTATTAACCCCTACTAATTTTCATTTGTGTGCTGCCCTGGAGTGGTCGGTCTGTGCCGGCATGATGGGGACCCACACCCATACCCAGTATTAGGGACCCCAGTGACACAGAGATGCCTTACGTACAGCCTGGGGGCTTAGCTTAGCCCTATATCTGCAACCAGGATCTCTGTATTATATGATTATTATGTAAATTGTCTGAAAAGCAAGCAAACATGTTTATTCATCATAATAACCTGTAATGTGTACCTTATATAGGAAATATAATTTTTTTTTAGACAACATATTTTATTTGAATTTATATAACAAATGTGAGCGACGCTGGCATTTTTAGCAGATATTTTGCACATCTCCCAGAGATGTTGGCACTCACCAAGGGTTAAAGGAAGGCAACGTTTGCTATAGTCTAACATAGATCTATTAGGGGATTGATATGAAACAGAAGCAGAAAATAAAGCAACTGTTTTCTTTGCGTTATATAATATTCATTTTAATTGTGCCCAAGACAGAATTTTAAACCTTACATTTAGTATCTCATTATGGTTATCCTGCTGTAACTAGAAGGTCTTTTGGCGACTTAGATCCGGACTGAATTGTTTCAGTCATTTTGCTGTTACTGCACTTGCGATGCACAGTATGCCAACAGCAGAGCACTGCCGGAGAAAGAGATTTGCATGATCTACCAGGAATTATATTGGCCGTCTCATTAGTGTAGTGCGGATGACAGAGAAAACAAATTGAAAATGTACTTTTTTTATGCAATAGTTTATCAAAGAGAACATATTTGCATGGCTGGCACTCCACTTTTGTATGTTTTGAAAAAGAGGTTCCTAAATAATACCCATCTCTTTAATAACCCATTAAAGTTTTTTTGTTGTTTTTTAGCACAATAAAATCATTCATAATTTTTCAGAACTGCACATATTCTATCTAGACTACACATAAATCTGTTTTGCATCCTTGTGCAGAACACATACAGTAAATGTCATTATATAATATTACACCTTAAAACATCAACCTAGGAAAATAATATTGTGCTGAGCCAATAGTTTCTATATTGTTATAGCTTCAGCTTTATTTGCCAGCTGTAAAAACTGCATGTTGTTTGATGGGAGTAAATAAAAATATCTATTTCCTCGCTTAACTCATCACAGTACGCAAAAATATGTCAGTGACAGCAAACGTGTAGCAGTTTTACTAATGTGTATTGTATGTATTCACATCCCAGGCTGAAAATGTTTTCCAAGGAAAAAATACTGTTAGAAATACAATTTAACCAAATAGATTATTTTTTGTATATACTCCACCGGTGTTTTTAATGAGCAAAATTTATTTTGGCCTTATTGCAACTTTTTTTTTATTTTAATCCTTTGAGTGCTGAGTGAATTTGTCAAAACTGGTATGAAAATTGCCAAACATTGGGCCTTATTCTGGTTCACTCTCAGAGGCAAATTCCTTCTTAAATGGATAAAACCATGTGCACTGCAGATGGGGCAGATGTTACTTGTGCAGAGAGAATTCGATTTGGGTGGAGTTTTTCTTCAAAGTGAGATCTATATTGCAGTGTAAAAATAAAGTAGTCCGTATTTTCCCTGCACAGAAACAAAATAACTCACCCAAATCTAATTATCTATGCACATTTTACATCTGCCCCCCCCCCCTGCAGTGAACATGGTTTTGTCCTTTTGAGAAGGAATTTCTCAAATGGACAAAAATGAGGATGTCAGCAAAAACATTGATAATGGAAACTCTGTAGATGTGGTCTTCCTAGATTTTCCTAAAGCTTTTGATACAGTGCCTCACAAGAGGTTAATAAATAAAATGCAGGACCTGGGGTTAGGGGTAAGAATCTGTAGATGGGAAGAGAACTGGCTGTGTAATAGAGAGCAGAGAGTGGTTGTGAACAGTGCAGTATCAAATATGATACCAGTACAAAGTGGAGTGCCACAGGGATCAGTTCTAGGGCCCACTTTATTTAACATATCATTAACGATATTGGGGTGGGGTTACTCAGCAATGTATCCATCCACAAAATTGAGTAGAGTTATTAGATCACTGATTGGTTGCAAACATTCTTATTTGGTATAAACTTTATTATTCCTTTCAATATTTACAGTATTTATGCCGTCCATGTAGGGTGCAATACATACATATGAATTGTACAGTAGTAAAAATTGTAATCCGCTGCCCTACTACAGGCATGTTGTTTTACAGATAATTTGCATCAGCATTTTTGTAAAGTTTGTCATGGCATTTCAATTCTGATTGCAATATAACACAAAAAAAAACACATATACAGAAACTTACCATACATATTGATATAAGGAATGACACTTCAACACATTGGCGCATTAAAACAGCCTGTGTGTGAGCGTGCACAGATGCATATAAAAAGTAAAGTGAGAAGAAAAGGCGTAATTTGTGCCATATTTTCGGCGGGAAATTTAAAAAAGGGGGGGGGGGGGGCGGAATGTTGCCTATATATAGCTCACCAGCTAGAATGAAAACTTGCTTCTAACATATCTGACTCTGGGTCTGATGAATCTGGCTCTGAGCAGGACACGATTTTAGCTAAGCTCCAATCCATGACAGAAGCTATACAGAGGATGGCAGAGGAGCGGAGGAGGAGGAGGAGAGAGAGCCGCAGCCAAATGACCCAGTCAGCCCAAGGGTCAGCTTCACAGCTAGAGCCAGGCCCAAGTTCTGTGGCTCAACCAGGGCCAAGCGACCAGGCAGAACAAGATGTGCCATTACTTGAAAAATCTGAGACCCAGCAGGTATGTGCTGAGGTGACTGG
Organism: Crinia signifera; assembly: GCF_055691185.1. NCBI lineage: Eukaryota > Metazoa > Chordata > Amphibia > Anura > Myobatrachidae > Crinia > Crinia signifera. The sequence goes on from NC_139219.1 coordinate 175,961,186, forward strand.
TCACCCCAGCAATCGGCCTGCATCATCTAGGAAGCGTGCTAGCCAGGATCCCAGCAAAAAACACAAGAACCCTGCATTTCTGGAGCGTAAATTACAGCTTTTGGTACCACGAGCATGGGAATGGATAGAGTTAACCACCAGGAAGCTGACCCCCTCTGTGAAGGAGAAAATTTGGGAACAAATTACAGATGAAGTAAATAAGGTGGTACCACTGCAGAGAGATGCTGCTAACACGCCAGTGCACCAGCACTTTTCCTGGCACTTGGACACTTTGAAAGGACGCACTTGCACTTTCCTACTGGACCCTTACCCTCAAGCCTTCTGCGTTGGTGCCGCAGATCTTATTGCTTTAAGAAAAAGCCCACCGCAACCATCCATTAGGGTGAGGTATATTATTCTTGTATAAATTGCACCCAGTGTTTGGATAGAAGTGTCCATGTGTATATTGTATGTATAATTTTATTCTGCAAATAAATGTTGTTTTTTAAATTATAAACAACTCACATTTTATTTATGAACCTGCGCCAAGCTATCCCATAACTCCTACTATACAGAATACAGCTTAAAGGGGACGGTATCCCTCTTATGGGAAATAGCAGGCTGCACTTTCATAATTGATGCGCACTGATCACAAGTAACATTCTAAAATTAGATGTCATTGGTTTCCAAAGGTGCTCCTCAAGGCAGCCCAATGTTTCTGGTATTAAGTTTATCCATGCTTGGGCAAAGGTGAATTCATTTTAAACGAATTTTGTCAGATTTAATCATCTGTGCTAAGCCATGTATATAGGTGAAACCTGAACCGTTGGGGTAAGTTGAGGGCCGCGTTTGAGTTCCTGTGCTGTATGTGATGGTTCAACCATAATTGTGCTTCACAAAAATAATCAAACAAAAATGTGTGCCATATATCCTCTTACTGAAACTTCTTCAAACAGGTTGATGTCGTTACCCTTCAATAGAGGGAAATATGTGATAGTGTGATGCAGTTTTATGGATGTAAAAATGTGTCAGCTGTAAACTTATAAAGATTCATACCATACCAGCTACAATGATTAATTTTCACTAGTGATGCTGTGCGGTAGCGGAGCCCATGAGATATGTAGTAATTATACATTATTGTCTTTGGCTTTTTCAGGTGGCAGAACTTCAAATCTGGCCTGAAGAGGACGCTGAGTGACAGGAGGTGGCCCTGTGCCATCACACCTGGAGATTACTCCCTTGGAGCATACTGCCTTAGATGTCATCAATGAGGTAGAGATCAGGGGGGTAGCTAACATGGATAGTGAGCTCCCGGTGGAGGTTTTTGCTGCAGAGTTAGCAGGTAAATGTGGCAAATGCATAGTTGTTGTTAACATACATTGTTTATTGCTGTGATGGTGACAATGTTTTTTTTCATCATAGCTGAGGAGGAGCCTCCACTATTACCAGCAGCTTCCCCTTCAGGCCCACAACAACAGCAGGGTGCCACACAGCCTGAGGAGAGCATCCAAAGGCAGCTGCTGAATACCATTTTGCAGCAAGGTGTGGAGATTGGCCAACGCAACAAGCGTCAAGTGACATTCCTGGAGAAGGTGGTTGCTGCCTTGACTAATATCTCGCAGCAGTCCAGTCGCCAGAATGACATTCTGGTGGCTGCCATTAACAAGCTTGCGCAGCAAACCAGCCACCACAATGTCATTCTGGCAGACCTTGCCAGCAGCACCAGGGCGCTTGATGCGGGCCAGACAGCCAATCCACCTGCTGCTCCACCCCATGCTGCCAGAAGGGAGCCACCACCACCCCCTTCCTCAGCAGCTGAGCCTCCTCAGGCCATGGTCTGACGAGGAGGAAGACCAGCTGCCCCCAAGTCCCCACCGTCCAAGGGGAAAAAAAGGCGGAAGAAATAATGTGGTACCACCTTATTGACATTGTGTGTGGTTTGCCCCAAAATCTTCACCTTTGCTCTGGAGGGCCACTTCCTGTGTGAGAACTCTATCGATGTTCTTTGATGTTGTGGGTCCTGGCTTGCATAATTCCTGGAAGATGCAGACCTGATGCTGGTGTGGCCTTTGATTTCAACATGTACCTGTTGGGTCTCACATGTTTCTTGTAATGGCACATTTTGTTCAATCTGCTTTTTTTTATTTTATTTTATTTTTTTTCAAATTTTTAAAAAGTAACAAAACTTTATTTTTTGCTGTGAAGGGTAACAGCAATAAAATCTTTAATGAACGTGTTTGATGTGAAATGTTTTGTGTGCAGTGTTGAACATCAATAAATTATTTGTGTGTATGTGTCACACACATATTGTGTAGGGTTTTGAAGTGGATGAAGTGATGGGTTAATGTGACATTTGTAAGAGAGGAATAAAGATGTGTCCTCACTTCCCAAACAGCAGTGATGGATGGTGATAGTGAGTGGTATAGGGCAAAATGTGTGTTTCCACCAAGCATGTAAAAATGGATAGTGTGAAACTGTCACCTAATAAGGTTCAAAAATCCATGTTACAGAGTTGTGGGCAGATGTAGGAATCCTTAACCAGAGATAGGTGGTGGCAATCATGCCCTACCTGCCATCTTACATACAGAGTGTGACTGCTTACATATCAGTGTCCAAGATAACAATTTGTAAGGTTGTTTCCCATAATGTGTGCATGAGCAGCACCTATTTCTTAAACATTGAAAGAAAAAAAGGTCTACAAAAACATCAGTGTTGTTGTTAGACGTGATAGAGGTGTTTAATTTAATGTTGTGAAGGGTAAGTTTGTGTTGCATTGTGAAAGTTGACACATGTCGACTCCTGTGAATTGTGTGTCCTGTTGTCCTAACATGACAGGCACACTTGCATTAAGGGTGTAGATGTTCAAAAGAGACCTAATTCCACATATTCCAACCTGTGTATTTGGCCTAACAAACAATACAAATAATTCTACTTTGGTGTAGAAAGTGAACCTTTCAATGTGTTTCAGGGCCGTGTATGGCTTGCAGGTACTCAAATGAGCTATTTAACTAAATAGCCTGCAGCATTGCTCAATATTGCATTCAGGTGTAAGTATTTTAGGTGTGCTTCACGATAATTAGCCGACCGAGTGCGGCCGGACTCAGGCGTATGGTCTAAGAGTGGTATGGAGCACTCTTTGGCATGCCGAGGGTTTTGGCCCAGAAACGTCCCGAACACTCTCCGACCGAGGCGGATGCATCGCCGTGCAGTTTGAGTACACACCCCTGTGTACGCCCAGGTATACGCCCAGTTTTGCCCTCTTTTCTGGCCTCTCGCCTAAAAACACCCACATTACGCCCACTTTGTCCTTCTGTGAGCGGACAGGGATTTTTTATCGGCGAGGTCCGTACGCAAGCAGTGTGCTGTGGTACGCATGCGCAGAAGAAAAAACCTGCGTTCCGTCCGAGCACAGACAGAACCGATTCAACCAGAATAACCCCCTATGTAAATATGTAATTTGCCTCTGAGAGTGAACCAGAATAAGGCCCATCTTTATACATTATAATGACTGGTAATGTTTACCTTATATAGGAAACATCATTTTTTTTAAACACAAAATTTTTTATTTGAATTTATATAACAAATGTGAGTGACGCTGGCATTTTTAAGCAATATTTTGCACATCACAGAGATTTTAGCATTTTTAGCAGATATTTTGGGCATTTCTCACAGAGATGTTGGCACTCAAAAGGTTAAAATAGTAGCCACTTTGTATTTGTTTGGGTTTCATATTTTGTTTTAACATTTGGGTATATTTCCTATTAAATGCAAAAAATGAAAAAAATTACTAATCAATCCAACAGTATTTGTTGTTTAACTTAACATATTTCAGGGTTGCCGACTTTTTCTGTCTCCTCTCCGGGAGAAGCCCGGAGAGGAGACTTCCAGCTGCAGGTCGGGGGGCGGGGCTTGAGCTTTACATCATTAAGCCCCGCCCCCAGGATGGTAAAACCCCCAATTCACGGATCTCCGTGGAGGGGGCGGGGCTAAAATGACGCGATTTTAGCTCCGCCCCCTCCTCTGAGACCCGCGGATTGACGATTTCAATCTAAAAGGTATGGGGAAGACACCGCAATCGGGGGGTGGCGTGGGGGTCCCCCGGAATCCGGGAGGGTTGCCCACCTTTCCGGGGGGCCGGGAGGAGGACCCGATTTTCGGGATCCTCCCGGTAATTCCGGGAGGGTCGGCAACCCTGACATATTTAAAGATTATTTGTAATGAATGTCAAATTTGGAATTTTGGGGTTTAAAGAAAACAAGTTCCAGTGACAGAAAGAGGTAATATAAATGAAAAACAACTACATACTATTACAATATTTTTGGCCTTTCATACAGATACAGTATGTCTGCTTATGATGTTGATGCAATGCGTATACATTCTAATACACTCATATATACACTCATACGCATCTGCAATGCTATTCACTGCAATGGGAGATGGCTTTCATACAGTATGTTCCTGCCTCCAATTGACTTCCACGAGACCCAGCTGTGTTCATGATGCACGTTCCATGCTTTAATTTGTATGCATCACAATCCCACTACAGTAAGCTGCTATGTGCAGCAAAGTTTTAGTGAGATACATCAGTAGGTATTGAAGCTTAAGTACTGACAATTATTATTCAATTACCTTGCATGTACTGTACATTGTTTCAGACACTTCTAATGGTGTGCACACACGGTGCTATTCGACTTAAGATTCGAGTGCTATGCAATCTTTGCTATCTCTGTACTTTTAACATACAATTCATACAATCAGCATTAGATTTGCACTATATAGTCATTGCTGCCCTGTTTATCTGGGTTTCCATTTGTGCTGTCACAGGACTGAAAGGTAAAAATCATACGATCTGCATGCGATTTTAGTCAAAATCGAATGTTAAATCTCACCGTGTGTACACAACATATGGGGTAGAATCATTAAGATGTGTGTCTGGTGACAATAGTGTCTGTAATCAATCAGACAAATGAGGGTTTTTTGTTGTTTTTTTTTTTTATGGAATATGTAAATTTACTGTTCTCCCATGTTTTAGGCAATTGTGTTTTCACTGTATGCATTTGTATCTGACTGCTGTCTTTGATGTGTGTGTTGGCAGCCAAACACTCCCAAGAATGAATCCTGCACAGTAGCCGCTCCATTGAATTAATGATGGGAGATGATAAATTATAGTCAAGGTTTACCTTTAATAACCTTGTGGTTCCAATCATTGACTTAAATGGAGTGGCAAAGTTGTAATGGGACACATTTGTAGTTATTGAACTTTAACTACTGACAATTATTAATCAATGACCTTGCATGTACATTGTTCCACACAGTTCTTAGGGTTAAATTCACAAAAGCTCATGTTTGATCCATGTTTGCCAACACTGATATAATTATTTGGGCATGGGATCTTTTTTAAAGAATTAAATATGGGAATTTATGATGCTCCAGTGTTTTAGGCAATCATGTTTTCAATAGTATATGCATTCATATCTGGCTGCCATGTTTGATGTGCATGTTGGCAGCCAAATAATTCTGAACATGAAGCATGCACAGGAGCTGCTCCAATGAAGTCAACAATGGGAGCTGATACATTGTAGTCAAGGTTGACCTCTAATAACCTTGCAGTTTCTTTCATTGACTTAAAAGGAGTGGCTTCTACTATTGAAATAAATAAGGGAAAGTTTGATGGACATTTTGGCCATCAGCCGACTGCACATAAGGAGGCATTCTTGGATTGGTGGCTCTTAAAATAACAGAAGACACATGGGTGCCATCATTAGCTGGGAAGGCATCCCTTAGATGCCTTCATGGAATGAAGAGGGCCTAATCTGAACGAGGAATAGAGGAGTATGGGCCTTTTTTTTTTTTTTACAGCAAATGGGGATGCTACTTGCACAAGATGACAGAATGGCTACAGATACAGTAAGTATGTGTGAGTATGATTGAGTATGTTTATGAAAGCTGTACTTTCATGGTGTGTGGAGCATTGTCACCAGTGGGCCCTACAATGCCCCGCATGCTGGTACATGTAGTTCTCAAAGTACAAGCATGCAGGGGAGGCTTGATGGGACCTGTAGTCCCTCCTGCAATAAACAATATTTAAAACATCAACTATTAGAAAGCTGTCAACTTGGCACTCACAGACCAGGGATGCTAGGGGTAGCCCCAGGTTTCAGCATTTGTCTTGGGTGCCCTGGAGGGGGGCTGTTTATTGGGTTCCCACTCTCCCAGGAAAGGAGATGATTACTTAGGGGGTAGCAATACTTTTTGTCACACAACTTCATTGAGTGTGTCCCTTAGCTGTGGCATTACCTCCTACTATTGGAATCCAGTGCTTTTTTAAAGAAAAATACATGGGACCTCTACAGTATGTATTTTTCCTTCATATGTTTAAAACAAGGGCCGGCTCCAAGAGCCCAAAGCTGGTTGTTAAAATACAAGGGTAACCTATACAATTTTTTCTCTGTATTTTTGTAACTAGGACCTGCTGAAAGAGCCCAACAATGCTTATAGTTTTTGGGGAACCTACAACCTTTTTTTATAAAATGTGACCTTTTAATTACATTTACAGTACACAGAGAAGCATCTCATTGAATCTATTTGAAAAGTGTATTTTGGTCCAAATTTGAACTAATCACAGGTGTGTTTGCAAACACAATTCTAGCTAAATTCCTGTATTTCAGTGTTGTCTATGGAAATTATATAAGAGTTTATCCAATGTTGTATTGATTGTATGTCCATGTTCACCTTTGTTTTGAATATCTATCCCATGCATTTTGGTAACTACATATTATTGTAAAAATGGCTAAATACTCTCATGTTTACAAAAACTCAGGCAAACAAGAAGCTTCCAAAAAAATCTATTTACTATTGTTACAGTCTTTCTACTTGAATTTCGTATTTTTACTTGATTCATCATTGATTCATCATTTTACTTGATTATAAGTTCCAGGAAAAATGCTTACCTAATATTCCTCACTAACATCCTACCTCCAAATGTGGAAAACCAACCAGCACTGTCCCTCCAAAGAGCAAAAAAGTAATATTAATACAAATACATAATAATTCAACATGGTATGAATAATACAATGACATTCATATGCTTAATCCCACTAGTGGAGGCAACAAATTTCTATGGCTGTGTTTGACTTCTCCTGTGTCTTGTCAATGATACCTGGCTACTGAACTGTCATCTTTTTAATATGGTGGATATTTTCTCCCTCAGTAGACCCCAATAGACCAAAATAACACCAGTCTATTTCATGGACTGTACATGGGAGACTGACCTTGAAGGAATACCCTATGTTCACATAAGCGTTTCTTTCGTCGGTTGTGTATATAAATATATATATATATATTCACATAAATATATGAAAGTGTCCTGATGACTGGTGTATACATGAAACAGTGTTGACCTTGCACAAGTAAAGTTTGTTACACAGCAGTCCCGGAGTGACGTCTCTTTTTAATTTAGTATGTATATACACACACATATATATATATATAGATTTGTGGGTAGCAAGATGGCACTCCACAGGGTATATAAGGATGTCGGTGCCAGGTCTATATAGAGAAATGCAGTACACTTACCCCCCCCCCCGTAGAAGGATGAAGACCAGCATTCAGACGATTTTGGATGAAAAAAAGAGTCTTTTTTTTTCATCCAAAATCGTCTGAGTGCTGGTCTACATCCTTCTACGGGGGGGTGGGGGGGTAAGTGTACTATATGTATATATATATATATATATATATATTTCCAGCCCGAGGTTGCTGCTGGGCTTCCCACGGGAGATAGAGGCGGCACTCAAAGGTCTTTTAGAAAAACTTTATAAAGATATTAGTGCATATATACAGGACGACGTTTCAAGGCCGACATTGGCCTTTTCTTCAGGTCATATACAGTGCATGTAGGAATAATAGATAAATCGTTGAACAAGAGGCTTACCTGTGAGCAGCTTAATACAGTGTGTACCGTATTGTTTAGGACCGGCGTTCAGTGGCTAGGACTTCCGGGTGCGCGAGCCTGCCGTGCACCGCTCCATGGGCGGGTGCTTCGGCTGTCCGTCACCGTCGTAATGTGCCAGGCACTGGACTTAGGAGGAACGCTGTGTAACACAAAAATCGTGATAAAACAAAACTTGTAACCAAGGTGACGAGTGAAATTCATAAATATAAAGGACTACATAAAACATAGGAGTATGTTTACGTGGCATTACATAAATACATTTGATTATATAACTCTGAGAAAAAAGGGGAACATCATTCATGGAGAGAAGCATTATAGACACCTAAATAGGTTATTTGTAGATTAATTATTAACTTTATAGTTAGTGTCCCCAAATGAAAGCATATGGTGTCCTAACTCATTGCAATCTCGGTTCCGAGATCAGACAGTTACATAAAGACATTCCACGAAAACTTCTCATTCAACCCTTTCGGAGCCAGGGTGTTGAGGGTATAAATCCATTTTGATTCGCATTGGGACAAAGCTTTTTGACGATCACCTCCTCTAGGGGGGTGGGGGTGGTATATGGTCAATTAGTTTGCAGCGGAGGCTTGTCAAGGAGTGTCCATGTGACTTAAAATGTTTTGCCACCGGTTGTTCCATGGGCTTTCCATCTAAGGCAGCTTTGATGGCGGAACGATGAAGGGCTAATCTTGTGCGTAGATTTCGAATGGTTTGTCCCACATATACCAATCCGCAGGGACAGATGATAATGTAGATGATGTATGACGTCGTACAGGTCAAAGGATGTTGAATCCGGTATTGTTTGCCAGTGTGTGGATTTTTGAAGTAGGTACCCGGTTCCATGTAATTACATATGGTACATGATAAACATCTGTGGCAACCAGGTTTTTGTGCCGGTAGGCTCGAAGGTGTTACTAAGTTGGTTTAACCAAGCGATCTTTGATACTGCGACCTCTTCTGTAGCTTGGTCGCGCTTGCATGTCCTTAAAGGGCAATTGTTTATCACTTGATAATATCGGCCACAATTTTCTGGTCGTTTGGGCAATTTTGAGACCTTAATGGGGTAAATGTCGTGATGAACGGGATTTTTTTCGAGCCTTGTTTAGGTACAGATCCCTCTAGCAGCTGTGCCCGGGGGATTTGCATCACTTCACATTTTTGTGCTAGGAGTACACGGTAATTATATCCCCTGTTGGTGAATTTGATGATCATCTCATTGAGTGTTCGTTCTAGGTCGTGTGCCTCACTGCAGATCCGGGCCGCTCGTAACATTTGCGATCGGGGCAAGCCCTGCTTGAGCGCCGGGGGGTGACAACTGCTGTTGTGGAGGAAGGTATTCCGTCCAGTGTCTTGGGTGTAAACCATAGTGACCAGTTTATTATTAATGAGGTTGATAGACACGTCTAGATAATTGATGTTAGTGGAACTAATTTGAAACATAAATTTTATTGGGGAGTCCCGTGTATTCATCTCGTGGATGTGCGCTGTCAGATCCTCCTCTGTACCTCGCCAAAACAGGAGGAGATCATCTATATAGCGTGTAAATAGGTGAATCTAGGATGCAAAACTGGGATCATTGAAGAAGAATGACTGTTCTTGCTCGAACATGAAGACATTTGCTAGCGACGTGGCCACCGGGGACCCCATCGCACAGCCCGTTCTCTGTACAAAGTACTGACCATTATGTAAGAAATAATTGTGGATCAACGTGAAGTCCAGTAATTGTAAGAACAATGCAATTGGGATCTGATCAAAGTTGTACTTATGTAAAAAGGTTTTCATTGCCATTATTGCACTGGAGTGAGGTATCACTGTATACTGTATAAATTTCTTACATCGAGGGTACAGAGAATGAGATCAGGTGGAACCTCCTGTAATTGATCCAATGTAATAAGGAGCTGTGACGTGTCCTTTAGTAGGTAGGTTCTTTCCCCAGAAATTGTTGTACAAATGTATCCAGCAATTGTGACACTGGATGTGTTAATGACCCTCGAGCTGATATAATGGGCCTTGGAGGGGGGTTCAGTGCATCTTTATGCAATTTCGGGATCGAGTATATTGCTGGATGCAAATAATTTTTACTTGCAGAAAAATTTAGCCATAGGCCATAGCATATAAAAAATTTGCAGGAACAATCACTGCATGAGTGAATGAAAAAAAGAAAGAACATGATACACATGTAAATGCAAAGAACATTATTCATGTTTGAATACAGCCCGGGTATTAGCACCCTTACCACTAGTGGCACCACCACCCCTAGTACGGACACTACGCCGTGGGGGAGTAGTGGGGGACCCACTCATGGGTGTGGAGGACACACTACTGCTTTGGGTAGATGTGGTTTGGTGCTGACCTAACAAAGTAGTTGCAATGAGGCTGATTTGCGTTTGTAGGGACATCAACGCAGTTGTTTGGCCATTAATAGTTTGGGTCTGTTCAACCATATTGGCATTTAGTGCTCTAAAATTAGTAGTTTGACCCTGAATGGCTTGGCCAATTTCTGCTAAGCGTGTGTCTAATGTGGAGACAAGACGAATTTGTGTCCCTACATTAGCCCGCACACTTTGAGAAATTCATTTGCAGAGCTATGTTCCGCACATACCCCTTCACGGTTTCTAGTTGGGTGGTCTGCACCTCCATAAAAGCTAGTTGTTTCCCCTTAAAAAGATGGATGGATTGCGCCAACTCCTCCGCACTAGTGGGGGTGTTGGTGGCTGCAATGATTGGGGGCTGCTGCCTATGTGACTGCGTATAGGGGGCCTCATTGACTGGGTGTGCTTTGTTTTGTGCAGGTTCCAACGATGGCACCGTCTCAAGGATGATTTCACTCATGTCGTCCATAGTTTGCATGGGATCCGTAGGTTCAGGCATCGGTTGTGAAGGACCTACACATGAGAAAAGAGTGGTAAGTATGCTATGCAGATTGGTGTATGGCGGGTCATGTTACCTTAGTTGGAATGGTTAGGTATTGCTCATGCATTATGCATTGGCACAGGCTACTGTGGTGGGGACAGCCATGTGTGAAATGTGCAATGTGTTTGTGTAACACTATGATCTCTCACCTGCAGACTGGACAGTGTGAACAATCGGATGTGGCTGATGTTGCTCAACAGCAGGCTGGGACTCCAGAGATGGAGCTGTTTGAAAGAAGAATACATTTTCCATTATGATCATTTGCACCTAACTGTCAATTTTTCAAATATGCTGATAAAAACTTTACCTAAATCAAACTTTTTTACTCTGATATGATTACATAAGGAATGTGAAGACTTTGAACTGAAGTGGTTATTTCAGTATTATGACTGTGAACGATATTTTGAATCCACTTGCAAATAACAGGAAAGACCAGCAGATTACACATGTAAAAGTGACTGTAAAGTGCTTTTCTAACTACCCAGAGGATTGATATGGATTAACAATCAAGTACACTGCAGCCCTACAGTGATTAGGACAGCACACATTAATTGGATCTGTGGAACTACATAACCCAGCAAAATGCACAGTCCATTATTTAGCAATGCAACGTAGCAAAATGTGATTTTGCTGGGATATGTAGTTCCACACACAGCAATCTTTTGGACACATAAAGCATAGCACCATAATAGCATGCGCACATGACATAGCAAAATGTTACATTGACATGTGTGGACACTTACCAGTTGGCGGTGGAGTGGGGAGCCTGTCTGTGTCGGCAATGTGGATGCCGGGAAGCACCTCCGGTGGGATGATTCGGCGTAGCAGCCTCTCATAGGCCTTAAAGCGGACTTCCTGCCTAGGGCCACCTCCTGTGCGACAGGCCTCTTTCTTCTCCAGGGCAAGCTTGGCTTTGAGGAGGCGCTTGATGTCATTGTATAGCTTTTTGACGTTGCGCACACTCCTCTTGTGTGTGCTAACTGCATTTACCGCGGAGGTGATACTGTCCCACATCCCCTTCTTCCTTGCCACACTTGTGCGGTGATGGTGAGGACCAAGTAGGCGGTCATACAGGGGCAAGAGTGCACGCACCAGGGCCATATTCTCCTCATAAGAGAACCTGACTTTCCTCCCACTAGCTGTACGAGCTGCATCATCCTCCTCCACATTTTCAGCCTCACCCTCTTCCTCTTCCTCCTCCTCCTCCTGTCCTGGTTCTTCCCCCAGCACCTCCAAGTCTGCTTCATCTGCCTCCTGCACAGGCCAGTCCACCTCAGAGAAATCCCCCTCTTGCAGCTCCTCCTCTGTGCGCCTGGCACTCTGTTCCTCCTGTGAGGACACATGGCTTGTGCCTGCTTCCTCCTCATCCTCCATAGCCACCTGCTCAGCTTCCACCATGTGGCCTCTCCCTGGCGCAGCTGTTGCTGGGAGCATCCTGGCTCTCCCTGTCCTGCCTCTGGCAGTGCTGCCTCTCACTCCCCTACCTCTCCCAGTGGTTGGGGTATTTGGGCCCAAGCTGGCTGTCCCTCTGCCTCCTCTGCACCTAACCAATCCTCCTCTCCTCTCCATCTCAAACGCCTTACTCCCTTTCAAAGGGTAAAATGGCGTCTGCGCCCCTTTATATAGGGGGTGTGATGCGTATTACAAGGGACTAAGGTGGGCCAATAAGTTAGCATGTTGTATGGGCTGATCAGGTGTATTGGTGTAAATCGCATTCCGGTTGGCCGCAAATACGCACATGAACTAACCCGGAAATCGCACTTTTATGGCATATTACATCGACTCAATTCGCACCTTATCGCCGTCTATCGCTATCTATCGCACTTTTCGGGCGGCTTTGCGCCAGCCATTCAATACGCGATTTCTGGGAAAAAATGCGATTTTAAAAAATGGCGATATATGGCGATTTGAGTTTAAATCGCATTTTCGGAAAAACGGTCAACACAATAAATTTCGCCCTGATAGTTATAATGAGTTACTAAACAGTAACTCATTATCACCACCAAATCAAGGGGCTACCACTGCGTTTCCTGCTTGTCTGCATGTTTGAAGCTCTGTATCTGTCAAATTTTTTACTCCAAATGAACAAATTGTCTTCCAATATTGGAGTGCAATACACACCATGCAATTTATTGGATGTGACCGGATATAATTATAATTTTATCCATTTCGCTATCAGTGTCTAATATTAAACTAAAGTGTACCAAATGAACTTATACAGTATATTGTGGATATATACACCACATAAATTTACACTGAAATTTATACCAGCAATATACTGCTGGAGGAACTCAATTGAGTCTACTAAGTGGTTTCAACCACGTATTCATGTTTTGTGTAGTCTGTGTTTTTGTCCATTGACAGTTTTTTAGGAATAAAATATTAAAAGCCATGTTTTCAAATTTACAAACACTACAAATAAAAAAAAAATCTTTTATGATAAGCGTGCCCCCAAACAAAGGAGAGTACTTTTTTTCTTTTCCTTTTGAATCTGTATGTTTTTTACTCTCAGGGGTGCACCTCCACATGAGTGATTTAGTCTGTAATATACTCTCTGATTAACATTATATGCATTGTGGATCTACTATTTGATACATTCACTGGAATTATTCTACTTTACATTTACAAGGTGTAACTTGTGCGCGGGATTTACACCCATCCCCTTTCCCCACCCTCATATAACAGTTATAAGGAAACAGACCAACTTTGCTGACATGGAGCGATCCAATCTGAATTACCATAGCCACTAATCTCTCAGCTAGGCGGCATACAAATAACCACATCAACATATCACAAACAGCAGCCCAATGTACTCAATATAACAATATTAAATAGCAGTATTTATAAGAAGCACGCCAGTCCCAAATTTTCATTGAGACCGCATGGCGCTAGGGTGTCTAATTTAAAGATCCAGCAGCTTTGAGTAGACACAGTGACCTGTCACCACCACGTTTTAAAGGAGGGACGTGGTCTATAATTCTATATCTAAGAGATGTCAACGTGTGTCGCACTTCCAAGAATTGACGAGCTATGGGCTGATCACTATGTCCTGTAGCAAGTGCTATTTTAATGGAGGAACGGTGAGCAGCAGCGTGTTCCTTAAAGGTTCAGTCCATCTTGTCAACATAATGTCGGCCGCACGGACAGCTAATGAGGTAATTGACATATTTAGAGCTACAGCTCACCCGGTGTCTGATGAGGAATTTTTTGCCACTGTATGAATGGTAAAATGAATTACCTGCCACAGGTGGTACACCCAGAGCATCTAAAACAGCCTAATTTAGGTTTGCCTAAAAACATGGTTGTAGGTGGAGGAAAGGTTACATCATTTTTTACTAGCATATCCCTTAAATTGCAGCCACAGGTATAGGAGCACATAATAGATTTATTTTGTAAGGAATATAAAGCAGGGTCTGAACTCACAAATGGCCAGGTTTTTTTTTGGCAATATGATTAATCTTTGCACATTTAGAGTGGTATGCATTAACCCATATGATTTTCTCTTTGGTTTTGTCGACCGTGGATGAAACTAGAGTTTGGTCATGGTCCATTGACAGGATCCTCTGTTTAGAGAATTCGGTACTTGTTTATTATCACGGCGCCCATCGCGTCGCATCGCATACCACTAATTAAGGTATGCGATGGGACCGATTTGAGGCTTTCCCCGGGATGAGTGTACAATTTTAATATCGTGTCGCATCGCATGCCATTATAATGGCATGTGATGCGATGCAACGCGATTTCCATGTTAAATGCCCACCCAGACCCATTTTTTAATTGTATCCCCACCCTGATGGGTAATGACTATGTTAAATGCCCCCCCATTGCTAACGCCAGACCACTATCAACGCCAACCCGAAGCGTGGCGAGCACAGTGAGCAAGTGTGGGGCGGCGGTACGCATCCTCCGACCTTTTTATACCCCCACTATCCACATCTGCGTGGAGTTGATATTATATAGTGTGGTGAGCGCAGTGAGCCATCGAGCCCGAAGCTTGGCGAGCACAGCGAGCCCCGAGAGGGGACGCGCATAACTTCACAAGTATTACGTGTCCCCTTGTCAGGCTCGCTGCGCTCACCACGCTTTGGGCTCGGTGGCTCGCTGCGCTCACCACACTATATAAAATCAACTCCACGCCGAAGTGGATAGTGGGGGTATGAAAAAGGTCGGAGGACGTGTACCGCTGCGCTCGCCACACTTCGGTTTGGCATTGATCGTGGGGTGGCGTTAACAATGGGGTTGGCATTTAACATAGTCATTACCCATCAGGGTGGGTGTACAATGTAAAATCGGGTCTGGAAGGCATTTAACATAGGAATCAGGCATCTGGGTGCCTGTACAATAAAAAAATCGGGTACAATCGCGTTGCATTGCATCACATGCGATCATATCGTATGCGATGCGACGCGATTTTGTGGTTGTACAATGCCCTGCGATGGAAATCGGGGGCGCCATGATACTACACAAGTACCAAGAATTCAAGTTCAGAAGCTTCATAACCCCGTCCCAAAAAATTGCAGATCATCCGATCCAGGGCAGGTTCTAATTGAGAGGGCTAATTCTAAAAACACGGAGCATCTGAGAAAAAGGAAGGCCTTTTTTCAAAGGTGAAGGAAGGGTGATGACTAGAGGCTAATAAAATGTTGTTTCTATCTGTCAGTTTAGAAAAGAGTGATGTTACAAATTTGTTGTTAACAATACGGATATTAACATCGAGATATTGAACCTCACAGGTATCTATTGTAAAGGTAAACTTAACTGGAGAGGATGACAGGTTATGTGTGTTCAGCAAACATACCAATTGTTCCACCTATAGGGAGAAAACCCATGTTGGCTGCCATGGGGAGGTAGAGGAAAATAAATTTACAAGCAGGGCAAGGCAAAAGTCAGCGATTATTTCTCTTCTTTTTCCCTTGAATACATCTAGAAGGATCAGATTTTCCAGCTTGTATAACACTTCCTTATGGAAACAGCATCATCACTGGAATCTGATTCTAGATTCACTGCTAAAACTGGTCTCCTGCCCCTAGGTGGTGACCCCATATTGTTAGGGACCTGCTCGACAAGAGGTGACCTGGACGATCTGTGGGCAGGCCAATATCACTGGCCAATGATATACCAACAACCTCGTATATTGTAATGTTATGATCGCATTGTGCATTTGCACCCTCTCTCTCTGTGTATTCCAGCAAGCACTCCTTCCGCAAACCAGACTCAGACAAGGCTTAAACAAAACTCTGACAAGACTAAAGCAGAACTATAACTGGCATGGTCTGCATACTGGGAGCCTAACTAAATAACCTAGCATGCAGTCACACCCAAGCCCAAGGTGTGCACGAAACCCAGGCAAGGTGGATCTGCAAAACCTGGAGTACTGATCCTGGAAAAACATACAAACTGCAAACAAAATATGGATTCTTACCCGTTAATATGCTTTCCTCTACTACACCATGGCAGCCAACATATGGGTTTTCTCCCCTATAGGTAGATATCTGGAAAGGAAAGAAAAGACACCTCCCCTATATAAGAACCGCCCCGTCTAGGCTCAGTGTCTTTCAATTTTAAAGCTTCAACAAATAACCTATACATCACACTATGTATACGGGTGGGAATAACACTGCCATGGTGGAGTAGAGGAAAACGTATTAACGGGTAAGAATCCATACTTTCCTCTACCTCCCCATGGCAGCCAACATATGGGTAATACCCTAGCAGTTACTTCACTGGGCGGGTAAATTATCATAGTAAATTATAACAGTAAAATTATAATCATAAAAGGATACAAGGTTTATCTTTCACCTTCCTTCTCCACGCCAAATTATCGGCTTCATAATTCTTCTATATATTTTTTTTTATATCACTGCACTTAATATTTTGGTACTCTTTACTTAGCACGGCGCCCATCGCGGGCATTGAATGCACTAAAAAATCGGGTGCGACGCGACCGACGCGATGCCTGCGATTTCCCATAGGGAACAATGTTAAATGTCTCAATTGACCCGATTTTCCTGTTCAATGCCTCAATTGACCCGATTTTTCCATAGGAAACAATGTTAAACGGCCCACAGAGACCAAATAGGCACCCTGAAGTGTGAAATGGCCCCCACAATTGTTAACGCCACCCCACGATCAACGTGAACCCGAAGCGTGGCGAGCGCAGCGAGCCCGCGAGGGGCGGCGGTACGCGTCCTACGACCTTTTCATACCCCCACTATCCACGTCGGCGTGGAGTTGAGAATAGAATAGTGTGGCGAGCGCAGCGAGCCACCGAGCCCGAAGCGTGGCGAGGGGACGCGGATACCTGTGAAGCCCGCGAAGGGACGCGTTTACCTGTGAAGGTATCCGCGTCCCCTCGCGGGGAGCGCTGCGCTCGCCACGCTTCGGGCTCGGTGGCTCGCTGCGCTCGCCACACTATTCTATTCTCAACTCCACGCCGACGTGGATAGTGGGGGTATGAAAAGGTCATAAGACGCGTACCGCCGCCCCTCGCGGGCTCGCTACGCTCGCCACGCTTCGGGTTCACGTTGATCGTGGGGTGGCGTTAACAATTGTGGGGGCCATTTCACAGTTCAGGGTGGCTATTTGGCCTCTGTGGACCATTTAACATTGTTTCCTATGGAAAAATCGGGTCAATTGAGGCATTGAACATGAAAATCGGGTCAATTGAGACATTTAACATTGTTCCCTATGGGAAATCGCGGGCATCGCGTCGGTCGCGTCGCACCCGATTTTTAGTGCATTCAATGCCCACGATTTTTTTACCTGCGATGCCCACGATCAAAATCGTGGGCGCCGTGCTAGGTAAAGAGTACCAATATTTTTCTTTCAAACTTTGCATCACTTGATGAGCTCACATCCACTCTATAATGCTTAGTGAACATATGAGCTGATGCCCAACATGCTGCTTTGCACAACTCATCCAGCGAAGCTGGTCCTTTTTCAGCCCATGATGCCACAACATCTCTGGTTGAGTGAGCTTTGATCCCCTTGGGTGGATCTAACTTTCTTATCTTGTAAGCTTCTGCTATACAATTCTCAATCCATCTAGCTATCATTGTTTTTGTAGCCCCCATGCCTTTATTTCTGCCTTCCGTCACCAAGAAAAGTCTCTTGGTTCTTCTCCAAGGTTCCACCCTCTAAGATATATATTTGGAGCCCTCTTGACATCAAGCTTGTGCAACTTGGCTTCTTTATCATTCGTTGGGTTTGTGCAAAAAGATGGCAACACTATCTCTATAATCATATGGAACTGAGACACAAGTTTAGGTAAAAAATGTGGATTTGTCCTCAAAACAACTTTTCCCTCAAAGAAATTAAGGAATAGCTCTTCTGCCCACAGGGCCTGCAGTTCCAATACCCGTCTAGCTGATGTTATACTACTAAGAAGTCTTATAGGCACTTCCTATAATGGCTCAAATGGATCTTCTGTAAAAACATTGAGGACCATATTCAAGTCCCATGTCGCCATTGGATCATGAAAAGTAGGTCTTATCTTCTTAATTGCCTGAATAAATCTTTGCACATACAGTATTTGTCTTCGGCTATTTTCATATCCAACATGGCCCCTAATGTCGACACTTGGACTTTCAATGAACCTGTAGGAATTCAAGAATTGTGGGAATTGATTTGGGTTTTCTGCAACCTGTCTTGCAAAACCCAGCATATGTTCTCCATATTTTGTAGTTTGTCTTTGACGTGAACGATTTTCTTTCCTTTAGCAATGTATTCACCACCTGCTTTGCGAACCCTTTCTCTACCAGGTTTCTGGTTTCAACAACCACGCCCTCAGTCTCCAATTGCCTGGTTGTTGCTGGAAATATTTTCTGTGTTGAATAAGGTCTTCTCGATTGGTAACCTCCATGGCTCGTCTACTGCCATCCTCGCTAGTTTGGGGAACCAGGACCGTCTCGGCCAATATGGGAGGATTGCTATGACCGTAGCTTCCTCCTTTTGGATTTTGTTCAGCAACCTTTGGATGACTGGGAATGGCAGGAAAACATACATGAGCCTTGCCAGTGTCTCAACATGAACACTGGTACTTTTGCATTGGCCTTGGTTGCCACTCAAGAAACTTGATGGCCCCATTTTCTTTACTATCACCGCAAATATGTCTTGCGAGAGTTCCCATTCTCCAGGCTTTATTGGGCCCCTGCTCAAAGCATCTGCCAACTCTTTTGCCGGAAATAAATACTGCTGACAAAATTTGGACACACTGTTCTGCCCACATAAGTACTCTTGTCACTTCCTTCAGCATTCTCACACTTGTACCGCCTTGTCTGTTTATATACACGACAACAGCCTGATTGTCCAAACTGACTACCACTTCCTTCTGCCACATCTGACTTTGGAAAGTCTGGCACGCCATCAGCATGGCTCTCATTTCCCTTATGTTCGAGTGGGCCTGGTATAATTCCGTGTCCCATTCGCCTTGAGCTGCCCTTCTTCTGCAGACCATGCCCCATCCTGTCTGACTGGCATCGACTGTGACCACCAACTGCTCCCTCACTGCAAATTATTTTCCTTGCCAAAGTCTTTCCACGTCCAACCATAATCTGAGGTTCATCCTTGCCTTCCTTGAGAGGAATATCCTCTGATTGAGGTTCTTCCCATCCCCTTCCCATTGGAACAGGAAACAGTTCTGTAGATATCTCATGTGCAATCTTGCCCACATGATTGTATCCAACGCCGCTGCCATAAGGCATAGGACTCTTAAACAATCCCCTGAACACACTGATCTTTTTGCCAGAATGCCTAGATCCTCTTGTCTTATCTTGTTACTTCTTTCTTGGGTCAGTTTTACTGTCATAGTGCTTGTGTCCACAAGAACGCCAAGGTACTTCACTACCATTGCTGGCTCTAGATTACTTTTTATATATGTTTAGAAGCCATCCGTGTTGGCGTAAGTAATCTAGGACTCGTATGCACTCATGCCAGCTCTTCTGACTTTGCCATGATCAACAAGTCATCCAAGTATGGCCAAATTGAAATCCCTTCCTGTCTGAGGTTGGCTATTAGCACAACAAGAACTTTCGTGAACATCCTTGGGGACATGGAAAGCCCGAACAGCAGTGTGGTGATTTGGTAGGTGACCCCTTTTAGGCGAAACCTTAAATATTTTTGGTGTTCCTGGCAAATGGAAATGTGCAGGTATGCATCCTTCAAGTAGATTGTTGTGAGAAAATAATTTTGTTTGATGTCCAGTAAGATGGACCTTATTGACTCTCTTTTTGAATCTCTGCACTTGCACATAGGAGTTCAATCCCCTCAAGTCCAGTATAGTTCTGAACCCCAATGTAGCTTTTCTCACAATGAAAAATCTGGAATGTCAGCCTTGGCCTTCTTGTTCTTTTGGCACTGTGATTACTTCACCTTGAGCTATCATAGTTTGAAGGCTGCTTACCAATGCTTCTCTTTCTTTTCGACACGCAGGGATAGGCGACTCCTTCAGTCAATTTCCTGGTGCTGTCACAAACTCTATTTTTTATCAGGAGGATACAATTTCTCAGACCCACCTGTCTTCTGTGAATTGCAACCAGGCCTGTTTGAATCTCAACAGCCTGCCTCCGACCTTTTCCCTGGCATCATTGCGACATCTGTCTGAAGGAAAATGTTCCTTCTTTGCTTCTCTGGCCACGAAAGGAACTTCTATTTCTGAACCATGGCCTTCTATAACTTTTGCCTTGCCTGTATGCTCTTGCATCTTTAAACTCCATAAATTGATAGTGCTTAGGTCTATTAAATAGTTTTTTAGCATCTCTGTCTTGCGTAAGCCATACAGAATTTCTGCCAGAAATTTTATTAATGATATCGTCTAGCTTCCGGCCAAACAGGTATTCCCCCTGGAATTACAATATGGGTGTGGGTCGGGACTGGCAAATTTAAAAATTTTGGTTTGACAATTATAAATGTACATATATTGTACCAACGTAGTTACCGCAAGAAAGTGAGTGATAGGCGGTGTCCAGTTGGTGGTGCTCCCAAAAATGTTCAGCAACAAAACTGAAAAAATACTTTGTCACAAGGGTGACGAAGAGAGAACAGAAAGGTTTTTGGGGCACACTTGTATTAAATATTATTATTATTATTACAAAGGGAGAGCAGATGGATCTACATGCTGGGAACCTTGGCCCACAATGGTCTCAATGAGACCTTGGGGTTACAATGTTATTTTTAGTGTGTGGATCCTTCGTATTGCTATGGTAGATCCTTTGGTCCCCATTGCACATTCAGCTGCACTATATTTGTTTGCTTGAGGTGTATGTAGGTTTGTTAACCCCCAGTAGGTCCTATATTGTACCTGGTTCAAATTAAATAGTTTGACACTGGGGTTAGTTAATTAGTACCTGTGTTTGCTATATATTTCATCATACAAGTGTGCCCCAAAAACCTTTCTGTTCTCCCTTCGTCACCTTTGTGACAAAGTATTTTTTCATTCCCCCTGGAATGGCAGAGACACTAATTTGTTTTTCGACTGGGTATCTGCAGCCTAAGGCTTAAGCCACAATGTCCTCTGGGTAACTGCTGCATTGTTATTGGTCCTTGCTGCTAAACGGACTGCATCCAAGGAAGCGTCACAAACAAATTCTACTGCCACCTGCATATTTTGATCTTTCTCTCCAAGGAATTCTTAAACACATTAGCGTCCTCCAAGGGGAGAGTAGTCGGTACTTGTTTCCTAGCACGGCCCCCACTATCAACGCCAACCCGAAGAGTGCCGAGTGCAGCAAGCCCACGAGGGGCGGCGATCCGCATCCTTCAACCTTTTCAAACCCCCACTATCCACGTCGGCATGGAGTTGATTTTAAATAGTGAGCCCGAAGCGGGGCCAGCGCATCGAGCCCCGCGAGGGGATGTGGAATACAAGCCCGAAGCATGGCGAGCGAAGCACAATACGTAAAATAATCTGTGTCCCCTCGCAGGGCACGCTGCGCTCGCCACGCTTTGGGCTCGGTGGCTCGCTGCGCTCGCCACACTATCTAGAATCAACTTTAGGGCATGTACTACCGCCGCATTGGCGATGCGATTGTATAAGATGTATTATGCGTATGCGATGACGCGTGCACCTGGAACTGATGTCACACGCCACTCTGACCTCGGCACTTCTCTCCTACAGACGCTCCTGCGCCCCAAGATGATGCCGCTGTCCGCCCACACACACAGGCTCCATCCGGATACCTCCAGGTATCTAACTGAGCCCGAGGGTTTTTTTTTTTTACTTCTATCCCCTAACTGCACTAGGTAGCAGGGATCTCCAGCAGAAGGGCTCCCTACTGCACTCGGCAGCGGGAGACCAGAAACTGTCCAGCCTAAACCCCTACTACACTCGGCAGTGGGGAAGGCAGCAGCATTTTGACAGGGTAAGCCCACTCTCTACCTGGAAAGGAAAAAAGACACTGAGCCTAGACGGGGCAGTCCTTATATAGGGGAGGTGTCTTTTCTTTCCTTTCCAGATATCTACCTATAGGGAGAAAACCCATGTTGGCTGCCATGGGGAGGTAGAGGAAAATAAATTTACAAGCAGAGCAAGGCAAAAGTCAGCGATTATTTCTCTTCTTTTTCCCTTGAATACATCTAGAAGGATCAGATTTTCCAGCTTGTATAACACTTCCTTATGGAAACAGCATCATCACTGGAATCTGATTCTAGATTCACTGCTAAAACTGGTCTCCTGCCCCTAGAGGCTGAAACTTCAAGAGACTGATTGCAAGAAGCAGGCAGGATAGCACATCCCACAGTCAAGATAATGGGCTGAGATCTTTGTGCTGACTTGATAATATTTTGTGGACTATCAGCAGGTGACTTAAAAGAATTTGAACCAAATTCTTTGGGACCAAATTTCTTACCAACTGCCTCACTAAACACCCGGACATCCCTACAAATGGGATCTTCAGTTTCTATTAATTTGGACGCCCATTTTAAAGGCTTCCCTCTGAAGGAATATGTCAAATAAAGCACCACATTCTCAGGAATGGTCTAGACTGCATAATGGTGACATAGTGTTTAATGAGAGCAAAATATTGGACTAAAGGCCCATACACACTGGGCAACTTTGAGCTGAAAGTCGCTTCAAAACAGCAGGTTTGAGTAGCTTCCAGCTCAAAGACGCCTAGTGTGTATGGCCTGGCGATGAGCAGTGAGCACTGCTGCGAGCACCCGCAACATCGGGAAAGCCGCTCATCTGCTGGTTATACCAGCAGATGAGTGGCTTTCAGGACGGCTTTGCATATTGCTCCGCTATGCAACGCCATCTTCCCCCCTCCGTCGTTGCCGGGCAGGGGGAAATCCGCTCAGTGTGTACGCACTGAGCGGCTTTCCACTCAGCGATGAACGCTATCATCACTGTCCATACACGCTGGGCATAGTTGCCCAGTGTGTATGGACCTTAAGTCCCCATCAAAGACAATAGATGTAGAGATGTCATCTAAGGAGTCAGAATCAGTTTTATTTCCATCTGACTGGCTGGAGTCCTTTGCTGGGATTATGGCCTTCGAGACCCTTGCTGAGGCTGTCGCCACCCCATCTAGGGATGAACAGACAGAACCCCCTTCTAAGGAAGAGAAAACAGAACCCCCCACTTGGGGCGCAGACACAGACACCCCTCCTTGGGCTGAAAACTGAGACCGTGGGCCCCCAATTGGGGCTAGAAACTCAGACTGTGGGCCCTCATTTATGGCTAGAATCTGACTGTGGGCCCCCACTTGGGACTAGAAACTGAGACTGTGGGCCCCCACTTGGGGCTAGAAGCTGAGACTGTGGGCCCCCAGCACCGGACTCACCTGGTGGGCCCCTGGAACCGCACTCGCCCGGCAGCCCCCAGCACCGGACTCACCCGGTGGGCCCCCGGCACCAGAGTTGCTCACGGGGACTGGGACATTGGGTACCATACTGGGACCCAGAACATCGGGTACCACTTCGGGACCTTCCACATCTGAGGCAACCCCGGGACCCTCAACATCGGAGGCGACCCTCAACATCGGAGGCGACCCCGGGACCCTCAACATTGTAGGCGACCCCGGGAACCTCAACATCGGACACTATCACCTGGGATTTCCCCTTTGGGGTTTGCAACTCTGATTTCAGTTGAACAACATTGATTACTCCTTCTGGAGTTTCAGCATCGAATGCATCTTTATCAGAAATCATAGTATGTAAGGAGAACATCTTCTGTTGATTCATGAACCTATAACCTCCTTAGTCCTCGGACCCCAATTGTAAATCAGAGTGCCCTTTATGGATGATTCAGCGGCAAGTTCCTCTGCCATAGTGGAGACAGGCATAGATCTTTTAACCTGGCTCGACTTGGCCGGGGGAAAAACTTGTCTTCCCCACCAGGGTTGCGTAATTCACAAGCCTGGAGATAGTGGCCTGAATCACCATAATAGAAGTTAATTAAGTTTCTACGCCGCTGACTCTCCTCCAGTGAAAGCTTCGGCCGTAGAACACTTCTATGCTTTTCCTGGGCCTCCCGGTATGAGAACTCTCTGACTAACAACTTCTTCGATAGGGTCTCATTAGGGGCTGAATGAACCCCAATGACCAGGGCAGCCGAGAGGTATGCCGGGCCTCGGCAAAAATTTGGGGCGTGGCCCAAATATGGGAGGCGTGGTCACCTACCGCGATTATTCCATGGCCCCAAAACATTCAGGGGGTGAAAACACACTTTAAAACATATGAGCAGATGTGCCTCACATTTATGCTTGTCGAAACATGTGAAAACTCTCTAACACGTATAAACTCTAGTGCAGCACAGTATATTCACAAATGGTGTTGACCACAAATAAATTCTATATATATATATATATATATATATATATGGGCAAAGAGTGACCCAAAGGTGCGCCCAATATGGTATGGCAGCTACTTCACAGATCTCCCCTGTTAGTGGGAGATGTAATGCAACAACAAGAAAAGAAAAAAGAGTGGAGAGCGCCAGAGGTTTACCAACCACCTTAATGATATGCACAGTGCAAAAAACAAAGAATACAATATAAAATAATTTTTATTAAAAATTGGTTAATCACATCAGGATTTCATCTCTAGAATGCAGTTTCAATAACCCGACGCGTTTCGTCTTGAAAAAGACTTCATCAGGGGTTTAGTACATGCACTGTAGGTGGTAAGAAATTACAATAAATTATACAGAAATTCAAAAAACAATTGTACATCAAGTTTTTTTATATAAAAATGTATAAATAAGCGTTTGATTACGCCCTGGTACATACCAAAAAGGTAAAAAGTCAGCAGGATTGCTGTGGGAGCTGAACACACCTGTCCTTTAAAATGGATGGCGGTTTCTTAAATGCAGATAGTCTAAAATAAGTTTTCATAATAATATAATTAGAAACACTCAGTGTTTAGCCGTATAGCAGAGGGGTGAGCACATATAGCGTTTCAAAACTTATATAGAAAGAACTATTCAGGAAGAATGCGTAGGAGGAAGGAGATGGTAAAAAGGAGAAAAGAGAGGAAGAAATGGCAAGCAGTGGAGAATAAGACCAATAATCTTATGTCATACCTTTAGTTTGGTATGTAATCGTGTACTTAGAATGGATCTAAGGTTGGAAGTAAGTATCGGCAGGAGTATTAGTCCACCCAGGCGTCCATAACTATAGGTATGGGAATTGTGGAAGCCTAAATAATAGTGGAGACCCCGTTAATGGCCAACATAGTGTATTGAATATATTAAATTAATTACTTCATAAATTACTTCATAAATTAATCGACATACCAGTTGATGACAGGGAATACGTCTGCGTTGGTACACAAGGTGTAATGACAGGTAATTATTCCCCTCAGTTAGAGGGACTCCAATTCCAACAAATAATCATAGGTATGGGAATAGTGGGAGCCTAAATGATAGTGGAGACTCCATTAATGACTAACATGGTGTATCAAATAAATTAAATAAATTACTTCATAAATTAATCGACATACCAATTGATGACAGAGAATACGTCTATGTTGGTACTCAGGGTGTAGTGACAGACAGTTGTTCCCCTCAGAAAGAAAGACTCCAATTTCAACAAATAGTCAGGTTGAACAAAATGTAGCATCTACAAAGTAAACGCATATGCATGGATACTAAATATCAGATAACGTATAGACATAAATATAATTTGAAGGTCTGTCAAAGTGGAGCAGTAGGTCACCACTCGCCCGAAGGGTATAGGGTCCCAGTGGATGATATATGGGCAGGGGGGGAGAGATCACACCTACTGTCCTTAAATGAATTAACCACTAAGGCTAAAAAGTTAACATATAGGGCCAAATGGACTAAAAAGATGGCTGTTAGGCAATGGTAAGGTGCTTAATGGCAGAGTCCCAAATCCCACTGACATAAACTGTTATGAAGGTAGAGAGGTATTAGGCATATGAATGAACCAAAAAGGGATACAATGTTGTAGCAATGCTTAACAGCAAAAGACAAATCAACACTGACTACTTCAGCGACATAGATACAGCGTGATCATACATGATCCAACCATCCCAGAGCTCCCTTACCTGTTAACGATGTGTACTCCAGTGACCTGATAGTGAGAGTGATCCTGATGCTGCACTGGTCTCTATAAATACCCAGACCCATCGTGAGGTCACATCCGGTTAAATGAAATCAGTGAGCAGGTGATGTGTGTAAACCTGTGTGGAACTGTACACACAGTGATGGAGGGAGAGAAGAATAGGGCATAAAGTGTGCCGCTAAATCGCGGTAAGTTAACAGTGGTGTCCAGTGTGGATACCGTGTATATTCTAACAGTGCGGATCAACCACACATACAGCGCTTCCGCTTCCTGTAAGTGAGACGGAGCGTCTCCTAGGTGCTGAGACGCAGCTTGCGTTCCACATAGGAATCGTTGCTTCCTGTATAGGAAAGCGCGATATCGAGTGGAGCGCAGCTTGCGTTCCAATAGAAGGGGACGTGAATCCTGTAAGGGGATAATTACAACGTTGGACACACCGCATTAGTACGCGGGGCATAATACTAAAATAGTGAAAACTAGCCTATTAGTGCTTAAAGTTTCCTAAGAGGGGTATGGACTTAAGGGCATAAAAAATTATGTGATGCCAGTATATTACGGCGCCTAAGAGGGAATATCATTATATAGAGGTGGACATGACAAATGTTGACATGAAAATGCAAACTTGTCGCCTGCTAAATAGAATCCATATGGCCTGCTGTAAGATACACTACCAGCTTATACTTAACTGAATGTGTGAAAAAATGTGTTGTATGTTAAAGGACCTCATTGTGATTCCTTAAATAGGAAACACAATTAAGATTAAGCCTGAGCTCAACCTAGACCAAACTATCTTAATTGTGTTTCCTATTTAAGGAATCACAATGAGGTCCTTTAACATACAACACATTTTTTCACACATTCAGTTAAGTATAAGCTGGTAGTGTATCTTACAGCAGGCCATATGGATTCTATTTAGCAGGCGACAAGTTTGCATTTTCATGTCAACATTTGTCATGTCCACCTCTATATAATGATATTCCCTCTTAGGCGCCGTAATATACTGGCATCACATAATTTTTTATGCCCTTAAGTCCATACCCCTCTTAGGAAACTTTAAGCACTAATAGGCTAGTTTTCACTATTTTAGTATTATGCCCCGCGTACTAATGCGGTGTGTCCAACGTTGTAATTATCCCCTTACAGGATTCACGTCCCCTTCTATTGGAACGCAAGCTGCGCTCCACTCGATATCGCGCTTTCCTATACAGGAAGCAACGATTCCTATGTGGAACGCAAGCTGCGTCTCAGCACCTAGGAGACGCTCCGTCTCACTTACAGGAAGCGGAAGCGCTGTATGTGTGGTTGATCCGCACTGTTAGAATATACACGGTATCCACACTGGACACCACTGTTAACTTACCGCGATTTAGCGGCACACTTTATGCCCTATTCTTCTCTCCCTCCATCACTGTGTGTACAGTTCCACACAGGTTTACACACATCACCTGCTCACTGATTTCATTTAACCGGATGTGACCTCACGATGGGTCTGGGTATTTATAGAGACCAGTGCAGCATCAGGATCACTCTCACTATCAGGTCACTGGAGTACACATCGTTAACAGGTAAGGGAGCTCTGGGATGGTTGGATCATGTATGATCACGCTGTATCTATGTCGCTGAAGTAGTCAGTGTTGATTTGTCTTTTGCTGTTAAGCATTGCTACAACATTGTATCCCTTTTTGGTTCATTCATATGCCTAATACCTCTCTACCTTCATAACAGTTTATGTCAGTGGGATTTGGGACTCTGCCATTAAGCACCTTACCATTGCCTAACAGCCATCTTTTTAGTCCATTTGGCCCTATATGTTAACTTTTTAGCCTTAGTGGTTAATTCATTTAAGGACAGTAGGTGTGATCTCTCCCCCCCTGCCCATATATCATCCACTGGGACCCTATACCCTTCGGGCGAGTGGTGACCTACTGCTCCACTTTGACAGACCTTCAAATTATATTTATGTCTATACGTTATCTGATATTTAGTATCCATGCATATGCGTTTACTTTGTAGATGCTACATTTTGTTCAACCTGACTATTTGTTGAAATTGGAGTCTTTCTTTCTGAGGGGAACAACTGTCTGTCACTACACCCTGAGTACCAACATAGACGTATTCTCTGTCATCAATTGGTATGTCGATTAATTTATGAAGTAATTTATTTAATTTATTTGATACACCATGTTAGTCATTAATGGAGTCTCCACTATCATTTAGGCTCCCACTATTCCCATACCTATGATTATTTGTTGGAATTGGAGTCCCTCTAACTGAGGGGAATAATTACCTGTCATTACACCTTGTGTACCAACGCAGACGTATTCCCTGTCATCAACTGGTATGTCGATTAATTTATGAAGTAATTTATGAAGTAATTAATTTAATATATTCAATACACTATGTTGGCCATTAACGGGGTCTCCACTATTATTTAGGCTTCCACAATTCCCATACCTATAGTTATGGACGCCTGGGTGGACTAATACTCCTGCCGATACTTACTTCCAACCTTAGATCCATTCTAAGTACACGATTACATACCAAACTAAAGGTATGACATAAGATTATTGGTCTTATTCTCCATTGCCATTTCTTCCTCTCTTTTCTCCTTTTTACCATCTCCTTCCTCCTACGCATTCTTCCTGAATAGTTCTTTCTATATAAGTTTTGAAACGCTATATGTGCTCACCCCTCTGCTATACGGCTAAACACTGAGTGTTTCTAATTATATTATTATGAAAACTTATTTTAGACTATCTGCATTTAAGAAACCGCCATCCATTTTAAAGGACAGGTGTGTTCAGCTCCCACAGCAATCCTGCTGACTTTTTACCTTTTTGGTATGTACCAGGGCGTAATCAAACGCTTATTTATACATTTTTATATAAAAAAACTTGATGTACAATTGTTTTTTGAATTTCTGTATAATTTATTGTAATTTCTTACCACCTACAGTGCATGTACTAAACCCCTGATGAAGTCTTTTTCAAGACGAAACGCGTCGGGTTATTGAAACTGCATTCTAGAGATGAAATCCTGATGTGATTAACCAATTTTTAATAAAAATTATTTTATATTGTATTCTTTGTTTTTTGCACTGTGCATATCATTAAGGTGGTTGGTAAACCTCTGGCGCTCTCCACTCTTTTTTCTTTTCTTGTTGATATATATATATATATATATATATACACAACATCTCTTGTGACATAACAGAATAGTGATAAATATTCAGATGTACAGTAAGTTAAAAAAGTAAAAATGTAATTAAAAGTTCCAAATCTTTTTCAATCTTTCATCTGAATATTTATCATTATTATTATAAATATTAATATACCTCCATACCTGACCAAGGTGTTCGAGTTTTCATATAACTCGAAAGGAAGGGCCAGAATAGAACTCAGGAGGGAGACACCCCCCCCCCCCCCGGAAACTCTGGTGTGGTATAGGGGATCGAGTATCCAAACAGTAGAAGCCTAGGAACCGCCCTCTGCTATATTTATCTGTCGTAAGGATTAAGAGTCCCAAAGGTTAAATCATAACCAAGAATAATTAGATCCTTTTGGGACAATAAATATTCGACATTTTGAAATATGGCAAAGACCAATACTTAATGATGCGCCATATTAATTGATCAGCCTTTTGAAGTACAGTATGACACTTTGTGAAGAAGCTATTAGAGCCTGAACATACTACTTACAGTATGTAAATAAATTATTTGTCTTTTTGTCTTTGTTTACTCTTCCTGTATATTTTAACAAGTCTTGAATGAAAGTTATTGGCAAATGTATTACCGCCGAAAGGTCGGCAGTGGAGTTAGGTGCTAATATCCCTTTAGGTAATCTGGGTAATCTGTATGTTGAATGAAAGTTAGATTGTAATCATCATCCATATGAAATAAGGGTACTCTTTACCTAGAACGGCGCCCGCGATCAGAATCGCGGGCGTCGGGGGTAAAAAATCGCGGTAATCGCGGGCATCGCGGGTAAATCGCGGGTACATCAAAATCGGGTACCCGCGATTACCGCGATTTTCCCATAGGGAACAATGTTAAAAAGCCTGATTGACCGCGATTTTACTGTAAAATGCCTCAATGCCCGCGATTTTCCCATAGGAATCAATGTTAAATGGGCTACAGAGCCCAAATAGCCCCAATTAACCCTTAAATGTCCCCCCAATTTTTGTACGCCACCCCACGATCCACGCCAACCCGAAGCGTGGCGAGCGCTGCGAGCCCGCGAGGGGCGGCGGTACGCGTCCTCCGACCTTTTCATGCCCTACTATCCACGTCGGCGTGGAGTTGAGAATAGAATAGTGTGGCGAGCGCAGCGAGCCACCGAGCCCGAAGCGTGGCGAGCGCAGCGAGCCCCGCGAGGGGACGCGGATACCTTCACAGGTAAACGCGTCCCTTCGCGGGCTTCACAGGTGTCCGCGTCGCCACGGACACCTGTGAAGTCCGCGAGGGGACGCGTATAACTGTGAAGGTATCCGCGTCCCCTCGCGGGGCTCGCTGCGCTCGCCACGCTTCGGGCTCGGTGGCTCGCTGCGCTCGCCACACTATTCTATTCTCAACTCCACGCCGACGTGGATAGTAGGGCATGAAAAGGTCGGAGGACGCGTACCGCCGCCCCTCGCGGGCTCGCTGCGCTCGCCACGCTTCGGGTTGGCGTGGATCGTGGGGTGGCGTACAAAAATTGGGGGGACATTTAAGGGTTAATTGGGGCTATTTGGGCTCTGTAGCCCATTTAACATTGATTCCTATGGGAAAATCGCGGGCATTGAGGCATTGAATGCAAAATCGCGGTCAATTAGGCTTTTTAACATTGTTCCCTATGGGAAAATCGCGGTGATCGCGGGCATCGCGTCGCGGCCGTTTATGTGCTGCCCGCGATGTCGCGATCACCGCGATGGGCGCCGTTCTAGGTAAAGAGTACCGAAATAAGATCTATATCGGTCTAAAGAATGCGCCCAAAAAGCATTTTTTGTCTTTAGCCTGCCTCTCTGCAGGTGAACTCCCTTGTTCTTCCGGTACTGATCAGCCTAGGCAGATCCCCTAACAAAATCAGGAACAGGAAAGACTCTGACCTGGCCCAATCACTTCTTTGCACATAACAAAAATGGTGTCGCCGACCTCCCAGCACCACCAAAGTACAGTCTGTCTCCGTGCAACGTGACCCAGACCCTCCACACCATTTCACACACCTGCTGCCTCAGTCGCCCCCCACCTGCCACCAGGGACCCGATAGACACATGACAGCCGACAGCGGACACGGACAGGTGAGTAGCGTGCCCGCCGTGTACCGCCATGGCTGCATGAGACAGTACCCTTACGGATGACCTATGGGCACTTACGAATCTTGTGGGAATTCCTGTGGAAGAATTGTTAATCGGAATTAACTGTGATCTGATGCCGAGCCCCGTCAAGTAGATACCGCCACTCTTCTGGAGCTAATTTCACAAAAGATCGAGACAGTTTTGAGTTCAAGGTCGGTACACAATCTGAAAATTAAATCGTTCAAAAGACATTGCCCACCGGGCCTGTCTAGAGATAAGGCACTGTACATTGTGAAGAAAAGAGAGGGTTTTTTTATGGTCGGAATTAACTGTGATCTGATGCCGAGCCCCGTCAAATAGATACCGCCACTCTTCTGGAGCTAATTTCACAGCTAGTAAATCTTGTTCACCAATGGGGTCTTTTTCTCGGCTGGAAGAAGTTTTTTCGAGAACTAGGCATAAGCAATTCCTGACTCTCCCCAGTCTGGGAAAGAATTGCTCCTACTCCCTTGGAGGATGCGTCAACTTCAAGGAAAAAAGGTTTATTAATATCTGGCTGAAGGAGGATAGGGCCGACATAAAAGCTTGGTTTAACTGTTGGAAGGCTAGAGCAGCTTCTGGAGGCCACCAAGATGGATCTACCCCTTTTCGGGTCAGAGCAGTAAATGGAGCGGCTATAGTGAAGAAATTATGGATAAATCATCTATAGTAGTTAGAGAATGCTAGGAATCTTTGAATTCCCTTAAGAGTACTTGGAGCCGTCCAGTCTTTTATTGCTTTAATCTTCTCAGGGTCCATTTCTAGGCCGGTACTGGAGAGGATGTGACCGAGGAAACCGTGGATACCTCGAACAAACTTCTCCAGTTTACAGAAGAGATGATTCTGATGAAGTCGAGATAGCACTTCTGACGGTTAGCCTGTGGGTCTGAAGATTGGGTGAGAAAATGAGTATATCGTCCAAATAGACTATTACGGATTTATAAAGCATGTCTCTGAAGATGTTGTTGTCATCTTCAAAGATTTTTTGCTTTGTGCCTAATTCAGAATTAGCCCTATAAATGTTAAAACTGAAAATGATATGCTGGAATGTGCTCTATTTAAAGTAATTCTTAGATGCCTGCTGACAATCCACTAACATCCCATGCAGGTTATTTAGATAATTCAGAAAATACCTTTCTCCACTTAGCTATAGTGTAACGAATAGAAAGTGGCAAGGGTATATATTAAGCTAGGGAATGCTATTTGTCTAGAGATTTTAATGGCATCGTAGAACCTTTTAAATAAATGTGCAATGTATGTAATGTGAATTTCCCAACCTATGAGTGCAGCAAATAGAATATTATTATGGTTTTAATATCCATTAGCAATTTTCTAGCACTTATAGCCAGGATATATTTAAATGATACAATAAATATGAAATAAAACATGTAAATCTGTCTATCCTGCAAAATGTTTTATATTGATTACACCAAAAGTTGTATTTAATTTGTAAGCCATTCAATTTTATTTAAGCAAATTAGTATTAGTTTTGTTAAATTCATATGGCGGATAATTTTGTTAAATTAATACATAGTAAATTTAAGATTGTGGCCCTTATTCAGATCTAGAAAGAAGAATACAGTATCCTATTGGCGCACAAAGGCCAGCGGTAAGTACAGGGAAAAGAAGGTCACCCAACCCTCAATACAGACAATTTATACAGGAATGGCTTCCCCTGACGCACACCGCGCTCACAACCTATTCAGAATATCTCAATTAGTCCTTAAATAATCTGTAAATCGGTCTTGTTCACATATTTTTTTCTTATTTTCTATTTCTCCGTAACCGAGGTATGAAAAAGAAACAGAATAGAATATGGATATAGTACATTCTCACAGGATCACTAATTATTATGACCACCACCTTAGGTAGAAGTGGGTTAAGTTTAGAAGGGTAGCGTACCCTACTCACACCAAACAAAGAATGTGCTCCTCACATAAAGGTTTATTTTATCTGTAAACAGGACCGTAATTCGCTTCAAAACGACATGTGGCCTCTCCTGTCGATATTTCCTTCCCAGAAAATGGATATACCTTCACCCAGTGTATCTTAAAAAGATATGGAGGGGGACGTACCCCACTTACACAGCCCAGCGTATTTTCAATCCTATCTCGGTTTCTTTTTAGAGGTGCCCTCCTTCCGATTCAGCTTTTTCTTATGTGCCAGCTGGCCAGGATGGCCACAACCTCTCCCTCACCACAGTGCCATGCAGAAGGTCTATACTTCTGGATATTAGATGGTAATGACGCCGGCTGTGTTAATCTCTTATTCAGATCTGATCGCAGTACAAATTTGTTCTCAAAATGGGCAAATCCATGTGCACTGCAGGTGGGGCAGATGTAACATGTATAGAGAGAGTTAGATTTGTTGGAGTTATTTTGATTCTGTGCAGGGTAAATACTGGCTGTATTATTTTAACACTGCAATTTAGATTTCAGTTTCAACACACCCCACCCAAATTGAACTCTCTCTGCACATGTTACATCTGCCCCACCTGCAGGACACATGGTTTTGCCCATTTTGAGAACAAATTTGTACTGCGATCAGATCTGAATATGGGCCTGTGTTTGTAATACTCATATTTGCCTTGTACTACTGTATATGGTCATTGAACCATTGCCATCAACTTAAGTAATGAAGACCAGATTAACCCTTTTAGTTTTAACATCTCTGTGAGAAAATATCCTCTAAAAATGCCAGTGTAGCTCACATTTGTTAAAATTCTAATAAAAATGTTGACTAAAAAGATGATATTTCCTATATAAGGTAAACATTACTGGTCATTATGATGTATAAAAAAGATTACGATGGGCCACATTTTGGTGGCCACAAACGCCTTCTAGCACGACACTGGTGCACCCCTTCTGTACCAAGTTTAGATATGGTTGAATTGAATGTCCAACTGCATTGCAAATTTGAAATAGCTGGGATTACCTATTCTTCATTAGCCTTGAACCCTGATAAAAATGGTTTAAATGGACTGAGTACTGACTATACCAGACACCTACACCAACGTAGGCTCCAAACCTTTGTCAATACAACCCCTTGACTTGTCCGATTGTTTTGGAAGCTGATTAGCTCAGGCTTTCTATATTACCTTCCAAAGCCTGGGACCCCTCTTGCAGAACTCGTTTCCTATGAAGCATGTAACTGATAATAGTTGCCTCTCTCTACCAATACAACCAACAATTACAACTGCTTGGAGTGTTCCCCACCCTCTCTCCCCACCCCCTCCCTTCCCCTATATTTTTTACTTTTCCTTTTGTTTTAAAACATATATACTGTTTGCTGTCATTAATGTGACTAAAAAAATGTTTGCTTTACAATTTTCACACACATTTTCATTAATCCACACGGCACTCAAAGGGTTAATATAAACTGACTAGGCTTTCAGCTGCATTAACCCTAGATCCCTGCCACCCTAATAATTATTTAAATATCCTATTTCCTGATGCATCAATCTTTATTTAACATGTACTTGCCCTAATTTGCCTCGCACTGTAAGTCATTGATTCCTTGTATTTGCTCATTTATGTATTTTATTAGGTGCTGTGCAACCCTTGTGGTGCCATATAAAGAAACAATAATATAATATTAGGCCTGATGTAGAGTGAGTATTATATTTCTTGCATGTTTTCATAGTGCAAATACCCAAAATGGGAACGTATAAAAATGCACAATTGCCAAGTTGTTCATACTTCAATCCTCACAAAGAGAGTTTGTGGAATAAGAGTTTGAAGGGGCATGCCCACATAAGCGAAAAATAGTACGGGTGGGGTCACACAAAAGAGGGTCTTGAAGACCAGTAGACATTATTATTATTACATTTTATTTATAAGTTGCCACAAATATTTTGCATCCCCATACATATGGAAAACATCAGAGCAATACAGGACACACAAAAGTAACTGACAAACTTAAACAGAGAACAAGTGATCACCATCTTCGGTCTTGTGGCAATCCTCTCCCAACTGGCAAAACTAAACTGCAGACTCCTCTAGTACATATGGGCTTTGGTGCCTTGCATCCTTCAACTATGTTTTTCCACTGTATTCATTGCCCCATGGGGCCTTATTTTGGTTCATTCTTTCTGACAAAATCCTTCTTAGATGGGCAAAACCATGTGCACTGCAGGTGGGGCAGGTGTTACTTGTGCAGAGAGAATTAGATTTGGGTGGGGTTTTACTTCAAAGTGAGATCTATATTGCAGTGTAAAAATAAAGCAGTCAGTATTTTCCCTGCACAGAAACAAAATTACTCACCCAAATCTAATTCTCTCTGCACATGTTACATCTGCCCCCCCTGCAGTGCACATGGTTTTGTCCATCTAAGAAGGATTTTGTCAGAAAGAATGAACCAAAATAAGGCCCTTGGTTCTTTTCATATTAAGTGTTAGCCGCGATGTCAAGCGGCGCCCACGATAGCTCTGGTCCACAGTTTGCAGACCACCTGGCACATTATTTATCTAGCATTTGTGTCCCTGGAGCCAGTTATTTGGCAACCAGGGACGCTAAAAGACTTCCACCAATGGCGTCTGGCTGCGAACATCTTTGGCCAGGCAATCGTCAGGGTGGCAGGAGACACCAGTCCTTCCCGCAGCTGCACTATTTTGGGTCCAGGGGGCTGGCTGGATTGCCTGCATAGAAGTTATTCTGTTTGGTCCAAATTGGTACTTACCCTCTGGGATTACCGGAGGATTATTGCAGGTGTGTGCTATCAGTTTCTTTACTTCTCACCCACGCAGGGTGATTTCTGAGGTATTGCTAATACCCACATCTTTGTGTCATCTGCTGTGTTTAGTGTGGATTGCATTGTGAGTCTTGTTTTGTCTTTTGCATTTGGCAACTGGGTCACCTCTATTATTGTGTATGTTTGGGGAAAAGGAATGGAGGAAAAGGCCCGAGCACAAGCTGTACTTAAATTTGCAATGAAAATGTATAGAAAATAAATAACAGAACAATTCAATATGTTTACCACAATACTAGATCTGCCTATATTAGGTAATTCTTGAGTGGCGGTGCTCCCCTGAGAGTATGTTGCAATTGACAAAAAAGAAGAAGAAAAAAGTACTCTCTTTTTGTTTGGAGCACTCTTTATATGTGTAAGAAAAAAAGGTTTAATGTTATATCTAAAATATAGCTTTTATTCTATAATATTAAAATAT
Organism: Crinia signifera; assembly: GCF_055691185.1. NCBI lineage: Eukaryota > Metazoa > Chordata > Amphibia > Anura > Myobatrachidae > Crinia > Crinia signifera. The sequence goes on from NC_139219.1 coordinate 175,998,024, forward strand.
GAAAGCGGACATACAGACAAACTACAAATAACATAAAAAGGTTTCAATGATGAACAGGGAACTCAAACAGAGTGACTTGAAAATATATCCAATCTAGACTTTCAAAAGTACAGGTATGTATCACAATTTTTATGGGTATCAGATCCCTATCACTGTTATGGTGCCCATAACAGTGATAGGGATCTGATACCCATACAATTGCTGTAAGCTAGCGAAATATGTTGAATTTATTTTATAGAAATTAGACCAGGAAGGGGTAGCCTTATCCCTAGTACAGTCCAGACTCAGCTATAGTTCATATCAAATTTTGTACCAACATTAAATTATCAAATCAATAGTAAATTAAAACTCCCCATGGCAAATTGGTAATTGCAGCGGTAACCATAGAGAGTATGCTCATAGATAAGTGGATCCACAGTTGTAAAGAGAACAGCTGTTGCTGCTGCTGATTCTCAGGATTGTCCTAATCCCATGAAGGCCAGTAAGTGAGCTGTTCTTTCAAATCTGTATGTATGGAACCTACAGTTCAGATAATTAGAGCTTCTGCTTTCTCCCTCGGGAAGATTGAAAACTCTGATAACTGTCTTAGTGCAGGGTTAATTCATATTCCACCTTGGGTAATGAGAGTGCTCCTAAAAGTGCAGACAATGAGGAGAATACGTAGATTTACGTCTTATATTTGGCAAGCTGGTAGGCTGCTGCTTGCTATTCGCAGGAGTAGGAATACTACCAAAGTTTCATTGATACCAAAGGAAGATAAACATTTATTTGGCAACTAGTAGCTTATTGTGCTGAGAGGCTAAAGTAGGAGAGATATGGTAGTGCCCCAAACAAAAAGAGAATACTTTTTTCTTCTTCTTTTTTGTCACCTCTATTATTATCTGCCCTCTGTTAGTTACCCTTCTAGGCAGGCCCCTTTTAGCCAGTTTCTTCTCTTTGGCCTATTACCTTCAAAGATCACTGGTACCTTGTCCCTGCTTAAGACCTGGTGGCACCAGAGTTGGGGCGGACCTAATTTGCCCTGTTAAATGTGGCTATTATAGGTGAAATACTAGTTTAGCAGGTGTCAGCCATCTATCAGGGGAGGCCAAAAGAAGCAGGGTAGGTTTACACTGTGCGGTTACGGACGAAACAAATTATATTGAGATGTTTTGTAAACATAATTCTCAATATGAATTTTGCAGAGCATATACAGGGTCGAACACATATGAAGCAATTCCCTAGCCAATCAATGACTGAGAACAGCCGCATCACAGATAACTCTGGCTGTCTGGTGAACAAGTAACTGGAGATAGTAATCCGCTTGGCGCTCTCTGCTTTCCAAGGGGCCTGGTGTAAGTATTACAGATGTTAGTTGATCATTGTTTACTGTTAATGCAGCACGAGTCTGCAGATACAGTAACACTCAACTGAGCAATTGTTGCCAGCCCATGAAAGATGAATACTTAGCATGTAACAAGCTATAGGGCATAATTCAATATGGATTGCTAATCTGAAAAGTAACTGCAAGTAGATAGCCGCTGCCCAGACAGAGAGAAAAAATGTCCTGTGCAAATTTGCAAGTGCATCACAGATTGCTATCCACTCACAGAACCCGGAACATCAAAGAGTCTTTGCCATCTAAGAAAATGTGAGTAGGTCTGAGGCTGCCATTGATCTATGACTGAGACCCTCCCAAAAAACACCTGGGCACATCTGTGTTTTTACTGACACACCCAGAAAACGACAGGGGTCCACTCTAAAACACCGGCTTCCTGTCAATCAAAATACGGAAATGCTGTGTTTACGATCCATACTGTACTGTACATATTTTCAATCACTATTTCCCCTCACACATGCGCAATGCGAGTGGAAAACATGGGCATTTGTTTGATAATCTCTTGATTTATGAATTCTCTAATTAGTGATCCATGCTGAATTAGGCCCATAGTCTTCCCCAAACAATGTGCAGTTTTTGTATTACAGTACTTCAGATGTATGCAGGCCCAATGATCACAGTAAGTTAATTACCTGATTCTCTCTGGTGCAATGATTTATCACAAAGATCCACTGCACTAAGATCCACACACTCTGCAGACTTGTGAGAACATCTGCTGCCACTGGACATGTTCAGCATACCATTCTGCCCTTTACCTGGCATGTAGTGGCCTCTGGCCATGCTGTGGGAAAGGGGGATTACGGGTCACTGGTAACAATCCCTGCATTTGTCTGTGGGCTATATTTCTGTGTGTGTGTGTGCGTGGGTGTGTATACAGATCAATCCTAGGAATCACGGGTTTACACAAATTGGGCAGGATTGGCTTCCCTACTCTACCAGATCAATTGTGATGTGAACTACTGTATTGCTTAAAAACATTACCGTTCCTCTTCTTTGATTAACAGGTCCAGTTGTCCTTTCTATTTACCTTACTTACCTATATAAATGGGTTTTATAGCAATATGTTAGAAAATTCTACTAAACAGGTTGATGATAAAGTTTTTTTGCTTCTTTACTTTTATATGTCTTTCATGTTGGTAGCTTGGGCCTGATTCAAATTGCATGCGTTTTGAAATTTTTAGATTCAGTACAAATCGCAGTGTCCACCGTGGCTTGCAATGCGCTCTCCCACACGTCACATATCACAAAGTACAGAAAGTTTGTTCAGGCACTACTTTTTGGACTAGATTGCATCGTATGCGATTTGAACTAGATGCGGTCTAGTGCAAAACGCATCAAACACAATTGCAAAATTGCAACTGCAGCTGCAGGGGGACCACCCAGCACAGGCTAGATTGCCCCGCTCCCCGGGTCCCTCCCCACAATGTGCCCACAAAATATTTCAGCCACATCGTTAAAGTGTGAGCGTTTCATTACACAGCAAAGTGCTCATACATCACTGGCTGCCCCCTGACTGCACAGTCAGCTACAAAGTAAGGTGCATGCTGGGCCATGTTCCAAGTAACTCCCCTCAGAATTCTGGATATGCCTGCTCCTGACGAGTGAATTCCGTACTTATGCAGCTCAGTCTAAATTGGACCCAAATTTACACCTGTTTTTTATTATTGAGTCCTGCCCCTACTCTATCACACAGTGCATAACAGGGCTCAAAAGACATAGCAATGCATGGTGTGATTACATCACGCAGAGAGGTGGGGCCAACATCATAATTAAATGGGTTATTCAGAATCAATTGGTCCCCGCGTGTTCGCACGGGAGACTGATTGTTTGCAACTGCGCATGAGACTGCACATTGCTCGCACACAGAAGTCTGGGCAGGGGGCGTGTAGCAGTGGGCCGGGCAATTTGAACATGGGAACGCCCAGCATTTCATGGGTGTTCCCATGAGAACACTGGGCATTCCCATGCAAATTGCCCAGTGGCACTGGTGGGGGGGGGGGGGGGGGGCAGCTGACGTCAGCAGATGTCAGCTGGCCATCCTGTCCTCTCTCAGGGCGCCCACAGGTCTGAGACACCATAGAGGTGTCTCAGATCTGTGAGCACTAAAGAAATCATTCGATGGTCATCAACCATCAAATGATTTCTCCCCCGCACCCAAGGCTGCGAATGGATGATTATGCAAATCATCCATTCACATGCCTGCGGGGGTTCTGGGGTTGGGGTGGCGGGCGGGAGTCTCTGTGCGGGCAGCGGAACGTCCCTTGGTGGACTCGCAAGTCAACCAGAATAGGGCCTAAGTGCAAAGCTGACCAGAGCATCCTGAGGATGCTCCAATTAGCTGAAAAGGCTGAAGGGTACATGTCAACAGCATCTAAAGGACCCTCAACTGGTGCGCTACAGCAGCAGCAATCATGGCTGTAGGGTGGCATTTCATCCACCCTGCTAGTCTGATGCAAGGACTCTGAGGGAACAATGACGCCACTAACAGAGCCCTGTGCTGCAACACCAGGCACACACGCCTAGTTATGGCCCTAGTATCAACATAATTTTCCTTTTAGTCACCTTTTTTTCTGTATGCCCCTTTACATTAATTATTAATTGGATATAACATTTAGATCAGTTTTTAAAATCCAACTAGTTAAAATACTCATTCAAGTAGCAAGGTAGATTAGTAATTAAAAATACTGCTTTGCAGCAATGAGGTCTAGAGTTCATGGCCAAAGAACTATAGGTGTGGAGATGTTCTCCGTGTATTTGTATTAGTAAGGTCTGTTTTGCACCCATATTTCCAAAACATCTTCAGAATGTTATGCTAATTAGAATTGACATAAAAAGTTGGGCAGGGCCTGAAGTGAATGGCTAAATATTTTCTGTAAAGCTTTGTAGAATATGTGTGCACTAAATAAATAAATAAATAACTACTAAATGCTGTACTTTGCATTTCACATGTCCTCAAATTGGAGAAAAAAAATCTTAATTTATTCATCTTAATGTATGTTAGCTCTGTAGCCTAGGATCTACAAGGTTAGACATATTTTAGTGTCCTGAGGCTTTCATCTTCAGCAGGGACTGCTGTTTACAATAAAAATATTGTTATGATCGGAACTCTGCAGTGTAGTGAATTTATGTACCAGCTAGTGAGGGATTGCACATCCTCGCTGCCTGGAGGCTGTTTAAACAATAACTATAAGTCTGTATTGCCCCTGGAACATTTCACCCTGGTGAATCACAAATAGATCTTTCAAATTATTTTGAGAATCAACATAACATAACTCAGAAATCAGAACAGCTAAAGTAGAACTGCTCAGTGAGGTCCTGTATATGAAACAACATGGGTTTGTATAATGTTAGCTGGTGTAGCACTACATTTATCGTCGCTGTGTTGTGTTTTATTGTTTCATAAAAAAGGTTATTAAAATAAGATGTTCACAGTGGCTCTAATCCATAAAGAAACAGTTTTACAGAGAAACCTTACCTTAAAAATAGGAATGGAGGAGTAAAGGACTGAGTAAATCTTTTATGTCAGACAAGTAACCTGTATGTCTAGAGGCTTCATGCAGATTCCCTGGAAGATTTCTCTCCCTGCTTACTACTCTGACTGAATTTGAATGATGTCACTATTTAAATATGTTTTATATTTTGTAGTTTAGAGGTCTTTATTATTGTGCAGTTACATTAACCCCTTCCCGACATTTGACGTATATATACGTCATGGTCGGGAAGGACTTCCCGACACATGACGTATATATACGTCATGGCTTTAAACTGTCACCGCGTCTATAGACGCGGTGACAGTTTGGAGATGTCTGCTGTCCCTGACAGCAGACATCCCCCCTCGCCGCCCAGGGGGGGCAGGGGTGCCCCCCCCGGTCGGCGATCGCTGCGATTGGCTGTTCAAAAGTGAACAGCCAATTGCAGCGTTTTCTGTGTTACCGGCGGCTAAGCCGCTCGGTAACACAGAGATCGGTGGTGATCGGTGCTGTTAAGTACAGCACCGATCACCACCGAGCGGCAAACCGCCCTCCCACCCGCCCTTCCACCCGCCCGGCAGCCCGCCCTCCCTCCCGGCAGCCTCCCTCCAGCCCTCCCTCCCACCCAGCCAGCAGCCACAGCGCCAGCCCCCCTCCCACCCCCCCCCCGCCAGCAGCAGCACAGTTAAATATTTGATTTTGGGCAGAAATTCATTTATATGACCTATATATATATATATATATATAAATATAGATATAGATATAGATATGCTGATTAAGACCGCCGTGTCTGTCTCTTATTGATTGCTAAGTCCGATGAGTTCTCTATATACACATATATATATATATATATATATATATATATATATGTGTGTGTGTATATATATATATATATATATATATATATATATATATATACACATATATATATATATATACACACACATATATATATATATACAGTGATCGGTGCTGTTAAGTACAGCACCGATCACCACCGATCGCCAGCCCCCCCCCCCCCCTCCCACCCGGCAGCCCCCCTCCCTCCCACCCACCCGGCTGCCGCAGCACCAGCACCCCTCCCACCCCCCCGCAAGCCGCAGCGCCAGCCCCCCTCCCAAAGCTGGTGAGCAAAATGGGGTCACATGTGGGGGGGTTCCACTGTATTGGTGCTTTGGGGGTCTTGCTAATGCGACATAGCACCCACCTTTCATTCCACCTCCAAAAATCACTCCTTCCCTTCTGAGTCCTGCCATGCACCCAAATGGTATTTTTGGGTCACATATGAGGCATTGCCGTACTCGGGAGAAATTGGGGCACAGATTTTGGGGTGCTTTGTCTCCTTCATTCCTTGCGAAAATGAAAAATTTTGAGCCAGAACTGCATTTTTGTGTAAAAAATTACATTTTTTTACACAAAAATGCAGATCTGGCTCAAAATTTTTCATTTTCACAAGGAATGAAGGAGACAAAGCACCCCAAAATCTGTGCCCCAATTTCTCCTGAGTATGGCAATGCCTCACATGTGACCAAAAAATACCAGTTGGGTGCATGGCAGGACTCAGAAGGGAAGGAGTGATATTTGGATTTTGCAGCACAGATTCTGGTTGAATGACCCCTGAAGCACCCATACAGTGGAACCCCCCCACAAGTGACCCCATTTTGCAAACTACACCCTTCAGGGAATTCATCAGGGGGTATAGTGTACATTTCAAACCCCCAGGGGTTTCACCAATTTTGATACAACTGAGCTGTGAAAATGAAAAATTAAATTTTTTCATTTTCACAGCCCAGTTGTATCAAAATTGGTGAAACCCCTGGGGGTTTGAAATGTACACTATACCCCTAAATGAATTCCCTGAAGGGTGTAGTTTGCAAAATGGGGTGACTTGTGGGGGAGGTTCCTAACTTTTAGCACTTATGGTGCCTAGAAACCTACATGGTGCCTAAAAAAAAATCTCATAAAAAGGAGGCTCCAAAATCAAGTAGGTGCTCCTTCTATTATGAAGCCTGTGGTTTGGTCAACGTGCACACTAGGGCCACATATAGGATATTTATGAAAACAAAAGAATTGGGGGAATCAATTTTTAGTCACATTTCTCTAGTAAAATCTACTGTATTCGTTAGAAAAATGTATTAAAATTGAAACTCTGCAAAAAAAAAGAAATTTTGAAATTTCACCTACACTTTGTTTTAATTCCTGTGAAACACCTAAAGGGTTAACAAACTTCCAAAATGCTGTTTTGAATACTGTGAGGGATGCAGTTTTTGAAATGGCATCATTTATGGGGGTGTCTCACATACAAGTCCCTCAAAGTCACATCAGAACTGAACTGGTCCCTAAAAAAATCAGTGTTTGAAATTTTCTTGAAAATTTGAGAATTTGCTATTCATATTTGAAGCCTCCTAGTGTCCAAAAAATTTAAAAGGAAGTTGAAATAATGATGGAAACATAAAGTAGACATATGGTCTATGTTAGTTATTAACTATTTTGAGTGGTATGATTATTTGTCTCACAAGCAGAAAATTTAACAATTTGCAAATTGCTAAATTTTCCATTTTTTTGCGACATTTTGGTATTTTTCACAAAAAAACACAGACTGTATCGACCCAAATTTACCACTAACTTGAAGTACAATGTGTCACGAGAAAACAATCTCAAAATCACTGGGATAAGTAAAAGCAAAAAAAAGTTATCCCCACTTAAGAGATACATGTCAGATTTGAAAAAAAGGGCTCTGTCAGGAAGGCAAAAACTGGCTGTGTCAGGAAGGGGTTAAGCCTCCCCCGCAAACTGGGACTTGGAGAACCACAAGTCCCAGCCTGTGGGGCATTAAAGGGCCAGGAAGGGGTTAAATTCAACCTTTAGGAGCTAATGTATCAGTATTTGTGTATGTCTGCGTTTAGCAAATACTATTTGCCGCAACTTGCAGTGCATTCTATACAAATAGATCACAGCAATATATCAATGTGGAAGTGCCAGGACAGCAGTTGCAAAACAAGAAATCAAATACCTTTTACAGGGGATGTAATTGAAATCCTGATGGATGGGATGCTGATGGTCCGAAGATGGGCACCAGAATCCCAACACTTTTCAGAATACCAATGTCTCAATCCCGACATCTATAGTATGCCTGGAAGGGTTAGGCTGCAGTTTGAGGTTGTGGGCGGGAGGTTGGGGTTAGGCTGTGGGCGGGGAGGGTTAGAGGTTAGAATTAGGGATACTTTAAATTGCTGGATTGCTGGATTATGGCAGTTGGGTGCCGTGTTTGTATTCTGACCACTGGCAACTTAATTGCCAGTATCTTATACCCAAGAATGTGCTTTAGTATGATATAGTGGCCATTAGTTAGTCTCCAGATAGTTTAGAGATCCTTAATATTGGCTCTGCAAGGTCAGTGAAATTGGGGGAGTGGGGACCCCCCAATAAAGGGGTCCCCCCCCCTCCAGGACTTACCTGACCATGCTGAAGCCTGGTGCTGTCCCCGGTGGCCCTGGAGCGGTGGCCACCGGGCTGATTCAGTGTAAAAAAAATAGATTTAAAAACTATTGTTTTAAACTGTGGAACTATGAGTCCCAGCAAGCCTCCCCCGCAAACTGGGACTTGGAGAACCACAAGTCCCAGCCTGTGGGGCATTAAAGGGTCAGGAAGGGGTTAAATTCAACCTTTAGGAGCTAATGTATCAGTATTTGTGTATGTCTGCGTTTAGCAAATACTATTTGCCGCAACTTGCAGTGCATTCTATACAAATAGATCACAGCAATATATCAATGTGGAAGTGCCAGGACAGCAGTTGCAAAACAAGAAATCAAATACCTTTTACAGGGGATGTAATTGAAATCCTGATGGATGGGATGCCGATGGTCCGAAGATGGGCACCAGAATCCCAACACTTTTCAGAATACCAATGTCTCAATCCCGACATCTATAGTATGCCTGGAAGGGTTAGGCTGCAGTTTGAGGTTGTGGGCGGGAGGTTGGGGTTAGGCTGTGGGCGGGGAGGGTTAGAGGTTAGAATTAGGGATACTTTAAATTGCCGGATTGCTGGATTATGGCAGTTGGGTGCCGTGTTTGTATTCTGACCACTGGCAACTTAATTGCCAGTATCTTATACCCAAGAATGTGCTTTAGTATGATATAGTGGCCATTAGTTAGTCTCCAGATAGTTTAGAGATCCTTAATATTGGCTCTGCAAGGTCAGTGAAATTGGTCTCCGCATTCATATACTGTAATTAGGATAAGTATTTTTATGGTTTGCCAGTAGAATTGTCTCTTACTATTTCGTTTGGTACCACATTGACATATAGGGGAAATTTACTAAGATGATTTAGTAGAAAAAATTAGTATTTTCCTACGAAAATACGAATTTTTTGGGTGTATTCGTATTTTTGGCATTTACTATGCCAAAAATACAAATATTCGTATTCATATTGATGGGACATTCGTATTTGTATTTACAAATACGAATGTCTACACCAGGCATGTCCAACGTTGGCCCTCCAGATGTTTTGAAACTACACATCCCAGCATGCTTTGCCACAGTTTTGCTATTAGAGAATGCTAAAACTATTGCAAAGCATGCTGGGATGTGTAGTTTTAAAACATCTGGAGGGCCAACGTTGGACATGCCTGGTCTACACCATCGATAGAATACGACAGGAATCACCATTCAAAAGAATGGTGGTTCCTGATTTACTAAGCAGCCAGATTGAAAATACTGCTGCTAATTAGTGTAAAACTGCCACGAAAATACGGCAGAAAAATACACTTTATTTTCCTGTCGTATTTGGCAGAAGCCTGCACGGATCAGTCAGATCCGTGCAGGCTTTAGTGTTAAAAAAATTGTAAAATAAATAAATTTTAAAATAAATAGCGTGGGGTCCCCCCCACAGCTGTAACCAGCACCAGGCTGACAGAGCTGGGGCCGGTAATTAAAAATCAGGGAACCCGACAAATAGGGGTTCCCTGATTTTTAACAACCAGCCCCAGGTTCCAGGTCCGGGGCTGGTCCCCAAAATACGGGGGACAAAATGACTAGGGGTCCCCCGTATTTTAAGAACCAGCCCCAGGCCAAACCAGCCAGCAGGGTAATGCCACAGCCAGGGGGAGACTTTTTAAACAAGTCCCCCCCCCTGGCCAAAGCAATAACCCTCTGACCAGTCAGCCTGGCCAGGGGTCCTGGGGGAGTGGGGACCCCCCAATAAAGGGGTCCCCCTCCCCCTCCAGGACTTACCTGACCATGCTGAAGCCTGGTGCTGTCCCCGGTGGCCCTGGAGCGGTGGCCACCGGGCTGATTCAGTGTAAAAAAAATAGATTTAAAAACTATTGTTTTAAACTGTGGAACTATGAGTCCCAGCAAGCCTCCCCTGCAAACTGGGACTTGGAGAACCACAAGTCCCAGCCTGTGGGGCATTAAAGGGCCCGCTGGGTCTTGTAGTTCCACAGTTTAAAAAAAAGTTAAATAAATACAGACTGACACACCAGAAAAATAAAACTTTAATACATACATAACACACACATACTGATACTTACCTATCTTGATCCCGTCGGTAGGTCCCTGGGTCCCTGGCTCCGTTGTCCGGTGTCCAGGGTCCAGGGGTCGGTGTCCGGTCCGAAGAAATCTATTGGCCGCTCAGCGGCGCTTCTGATTGGCCACTGAGCAGCCAATAGAATCATTCTGATGAGAGGCGCGGAGGATGAAGGATCTCTGCGCCTCTCAGTCCGCTGCGGGGAGATGCCGGAGTCGCCAGCAGCTTGAAGAAGATGGAAGAAGCCCAGGACTATGGCGGATCAAGACTGAAGAACTTCCATGGTGGACCTGGGTGAGTAGGATTTCCTTCCACAGGTCCACCATGGATTTCTTCGGACCGGACACCGACCCCCGGACACCGGAGCCAGGGACCTACCAACGGGATCAAGATAGGTAAGTATCAGTATGTGTGTGTTATGTATGTATTAAAGTTTTATTTTTCTGGTGTGTCAGTGTGTATTTATTTAACTAATTTTTTAACTGTGGAACTACAAGACCCAGCGGGCCCTTTAATGTCCCGCAGGCTGGGACTTATACGGGGGGACCCCTAGTCATTTTGGGAACCATCCCCGGACCTGGAGCCTGGGGCTGGTTGTTAAAAATCAGGGAACCCCTATTTGTCGGGTTCCCTGATTTTTAATTACAGGCCCCTGCTCTGTCAGCCTATTGCTGGTTACGGCTGTGGGGGGGACCCCACGCCGTTTTTTATTTATTTATTTAATTTCTTTTTTTTTTGTTTTTTTACACCTTGCAGCCTGCACAGATCTGACTAATCCGTGCAGACTGCCTCCACTAATTCGTATTAGTGGCCGAATATATGGCCCCTAATACAAATTAATACGACATCGGAGGGTTACAAAGCAGTCGTATTTGACTGCTTTGTAAATCCCCCTCCGGAACACGACAAAGCATACGAGGTATGCTGCCGTATTTATTCGTATTAAGAATACGAATGCAACTTTTTGCATTCGTATTCTTAGTAAATTTCCCCCATATAGTGGTCTTCACAATGAAACTTTGATAAGTATGTTAATCAAATTGGCTTACAGATAATTTTTTCAAATACTGTGGGTATCAAAAAAAAATGATGTGCTTTGTTACTGTGTTGGTGCAACGTGTAATATTGACAGATGCCTACAAGTTGGTAGGTGTATAGCGGATGTGAGCAAGAAGGTTCGTCCACGCTTTGATTCCAAACCAGAGTACGTTTATTGAAGATAACAGGGCACAGGTGATAGATGATGAACACCAATCAATATAATAAGGTAACATCTCTCCTGGGCTATGGGCTTTACAATTGTACAGCACTGTGACACTTCAATAACACAGGCTTGAGCACAAGCAGACCCTTTAACAACATACACCAGTAGCCTAATCAGCCTGACCTTAAAGTATGGTGACTCAGACACATGATGTTATTGAGGCTGAAGAGTCATAAACAATAACACAAACATTTGATATTATTGTTGATTGATAGAGTTAAGGGCATTACCAGTAGATGGAAAAGCATATCAAATGCCAGATAATAGTTGAAATAGGGTTGCTTATATAAATCTTACTTTTGCTACAGTCTCTTATTAAGTTGCAAAGAAGATGTCTAATTTTTAAGTGTTATTCTGTAGTGCACATATACACATTCAGGGGCATCAACAGCTCCGCCGGGTCCCGGTAAATTATGGAGGGGTGTGGCTACATGGCAGGGGTGCGGCCCCAGAAAAAATAAACAAGAGGGAGAGAGATGACAAGATGCTGCTTCTGCAGTTGTCACTCTCCCCAGCTCGGCAAAAGGCACTGAGCAACATGTGCTGAGCTGAAGAAAGAGGCTGTGCTGCAGCTGCAGCCTGTCTCCCCACTGTCTGGCTCCCTGCAAAGGGGGAGGGGATCGGGACCCGGGCAAAAAGTGCCTGCTCCCCCTTTCGACAGTCCTGCACATACTGTACTATGCAGTGGTTTACATTACAGAGAATATTTAGTAATTCACATCAGTCTATGACCCAGTGGGCTTTATAATCCCTATCACATTGCATCACAAACACAGTATGGAAATTAATATACCAGTATGTGATTGTATTATGTAAGTACAGTACAGGTACGTCAAAGTGTCTAGATAAAGTCTACAAAGGCATGGGGAAATCATACAAACTCTACACATATAAGGCTGTAATCCAACATATGACCGCAGTGCTGCAAAGCAGCAAGGTTAACCATTATGTCACATGCTACCACTAATTACTTCATTCCATGGCAGTCTGTTCCAAACAGACGAATGAAAAACCAGTAGCACAGAGAAACATGTTCACAGAGCATTTAAAATGCAATCCCAAACATGTAGGCTTTAAATGTATGACATCTATTTCCTTGTGGTTATGGGTAGACTGCCAATATACACCATTAGTGAGTATCTGTGAGAATAGGCCCATACAAACTGGGCGACTTTGAGCTGAAAGCCGCTCAAAACAGCCTGTTTGAGCGGCTTTTAGCTCAAAGCCGCCCAGTGTGTATGCCCCAGCGATGAGCGGTGAGTGCTGCTGCGCGCTCCCGCAACATCACCGGGAAAACCGCTCATCTGCTGGTTATACCAGCAGATGAGTGGCATTGAGGACGGCTTTGCATAGCGCTCCGCTATGCAACGCCATCCTCCCCCCCTCCGTCGGCGCTGGACAGGGGGAAAGCCGCTCAGTGTGTATGCACTGAGCGGCTTTCCCCGCAGCGATGATTGACATCATCGCTGTCCATACACGCTGGGCATAGTCGCCCAGTGTGTATGGACCTTATCTCTACAATATATGCTAGCTTGTGGTAAAAACAGAATACAGTGTTTGCTATAGCAATCTATCCCACCACTTATTTCTGGGCTCCACTGACTGCATGGGAATTGAAAATGTTTCCCTGTTTGATAATATATTAGCTAGTTTAAGAATGTGATTTACAATATTAGCTTGCTACAAGGAAATAGAAAGAGAAATGAGCACATTTTGTATTATGGTTAATGAATGAAATATTGGAACAAACAAAATACAAACACAATTTCATCAATTATATATAATAAAGCTAAATGTTTTGAAAAATGCAAATTGACAAATATGTGCTGCAGTTATGACATTCTCAGAATTTATCAGTAACATAAAAATTGCTTTATTATTATAAATTTGCTATGTAAACAGAAAGCACACTTCAGAAACCGTACAAAGGCATTGTGGTGTTTTTTTTTTTTGATAAAAGTAAATAAATATAATCTTCAGCAAAAAAGCATCTTTCATATGCCTAAATGGAAGGTATGCAAATATACTGTATGATAGGTGAAATGCACAAAGCTAATAAAATATTATGTGAACAATGTAAAAAACTAAATAAAAGACAACTTTAATAATGTTGACAGTACTAAATATATAGCAGAGAAAACAAAATGTCACATTTAGACTTGAAGCAGATGGAGAGAAATAGATTTCTCATGAATTTAGCATAAGTAATCAGTATTGCAAACACAGTAGCTATGTGGTGCTTGTTTGTAAAAGTGTTTATCATTAATTAATAACAAAATAATGATTTAATTATATAGCAAATTCTTTTTAGTTGCAAAATTTAGTTCCCGATATAACAGAAACACAAAAAATATCAATCAGCCCTCTGTTAAACGGTGTCCCTCACACAAGCCTAACTGACAGGATAAAGCAATTATAGTATTTATCAAAGCTTAAGGTGCCTATACACTTATTTGATTTGGGCGGATTTTACCCGATCCGATGGATCAGGCAGAGAAATCGGTCCAAATCAGATATGTTTGACATCTCCTCCGACCCAAGACCCTACAGATTAAACCTGCTGCAGGTTCAATCTATAGGATCGGACCCATCAGCGGCATATCTTTTTAGCAGCCACTATGTGTTGGGTCCGATCCGTAGGGCTGGCAGCGGTGGGGGTGGGCTAAAGTGACCCCCCGGCGCCCCACACTGACCCCCGCACCGAACCCCCTCACCTGTGTCCGGGCAGCACAGAGCTGTGCTGCCTGGACCTGTGACCTCCTCCTCCCTGCATAGTGATCCTCTTCCGGGTGCAGGGAGGAGGAGGAGAGCCAACCCCCCTGCAGCAGCATTCAGGCCGGGGAAGAGAGGGAGAGGCGACCCGCCACTCATCGCCGGGTCACCGCAAAAGACAGCTCTTAACGCAAGAGCTGTCTTTTGTCATAATTATGGTATATGTTAGATCATATTCGATAATTATGTTTGCGGTAGCCGGCGATGGGCAGCAGTAAGGGGGCGCAGATATTAGAGCACACCTCCCCCCCCCCAGAGTGAGATAAATTTGTGAGAGATAAAGTACTAGCCAATAAGCTTTTGCCCTACATTTTACAGGCTGTGTTTGAAAATGACAGTTATGGGGCCCACACATGTTGCGATAAAGGGCTATTTTCTAAGCGATCTGACTCAATTTGACTAGATTGCTTAGAATTTAAACATATATGGCTGTGTGTGTAGGGCCCATAGTGATAGCGATGCATGGCACCGAGCGTTGCTATAACCGGGAGATGCATAACCAGCCTGCTGGATAAATCTAGTCACTTAGCAAGACACTGAACATCGCTGTGTTTTGTGTAGTGGGCAGTAGCGATCAGTGATCTGCGTTAACTTGCTTAACTTAAATCTCCCAAGCTATGCTTGGAGTATTGTATTGTGTTCAGTTCTGGAGGCCATATCTCCAGAAGGATATAAATACATTAGAGACTGTACAAAGAAGGGCAACTAAAATGGTGCATGGCCGACATCACAAAACATACCAGGAAAGACTAAAAGATCTTAATATGTATACTTTGGAGCAGAAAAGGGAAAGGGGGGACATGATAGAAACTTTCAAATATATCAAGGGTTTTAACAAGGTACAGGTGGGAGACATTCTTCACAGGAAGAGGAGCAACAGAACACGAGGACATGCACTGAAACTAGAGGGAGGAAGATTCAGGTGAAATTTGAGGAAGAATTACTTCACAGAAAGAGTAGTAGATAAGTGGAATAGCCTCCCATCAGAGGTGGTAGACGCAAATACAGTAGTACAATTTAAACATGATTGGGATAGGCATATTGATATCCTTACAAAAAAATAAGGAACCAGCATCGGACCTGGAGCCTGGGGCTGGTTGTTAAAAATCGGGGAACCCCTATTTGTCGGGTTCCCTGATTTTTAATTACCGGCCCCGGCTCCTTCAGCCTGGTGCTGGTTACAGCAGTGGGGGGGACCCCACGCCGATTTTTTATTTATTTATTTATTTTTCTATTTTTTTTTTACACACTGCAGCCTGCACGGATCTGACTGATCCGTGCAGACTGCTAGAAAAATTTGTATTAGCGGCCGTATATATGGCCAGCTAATACGAATCGTTACACCATCGGAGGGTTACAAAGCAGTCGTATCTGACTGCTTTGTAATTTCCCCTCCGGAACACGACTTTGCATACGACTCAAACAGTCGTATGCAGCCGTAGGGGAAATACCAATACGAAAAACTAGGTTTTTCATATTGGTAAATTTCCCCCAATATGTATGTATTTTTTCCTGCTAGTGTGTGTGTGTGTGTGTGTGTGTGTGTGTGTGTGTGTTTGTAGGAGCTTGATTCTTTGGTATTTCAATGTTTTTCTGCTGTATAATTATTTGCTACAATTCTTGCACAGAGTACTAGTAGAATTGGCACTAGACATGGAGCTACTGTGGCAAAAATTGCAGAAAAAGTTACTGCAACAGAAAGCCGGGCAGGGGAGGTGGCGATGGGAAGCTGGGCGCCGAGTGGAGTGCAGCAGGGGGGCTGCAAGTAGAGAGTCGGGCAGGGGAGGCAGTGGGCACACTGGGTCGTGCAGTGAACGCTGCAAGGGCAACAAATAATGGGTAGCGTAGGGGAAGCCAGGCAGCAGTGGGTGCACATAGAAAAAAAACACATAGAAATGAATGGACAGTCAGTGATCGGCTGCGAGCTCTCTGACAGAGAGCTCTCAGCCAATCACTGACTGTCCATTCATTTCTATGTGTTTTTTTTCTATGTGCGCCCGATGATGCCCGGCTCCCCATTCTCTGTTCTCCTTTCGGCGCTCACTGCCAAGCCCAGTGCACCCACTGCCTCCCCTGCACGGCTCTCTACTTGCAGCCCCCCCCCGCTCCAATCCGCTCGGCGCCCAGATTCCCATTGCCGCCTCCTCTGCTCGGCTCTCTGCTTGCAGAGGCCCCCCCTCTCGGCTCTTGGCTTCCCATACGCCATATCCCCTGCCTGCCTGCAGGCTTCGCATAAGATTTACCTAATCTTATGTGCAGCTCGTCCGACCTCCCGCCATGACCCGATGCACACGGGACCGCGCATCAGGTCAGACGATGTCTGTACATGCAATTTGGAGTGAATCTGAATCGGATGAAATTTGGCCCAAATCACATAGTGTATGGGGGCCTTTAGAGTATCCATATTGACTTCCCAAAAATGGACATCAGAACTTGGCCTTGTCTTATAATTCACATTTTCTTTTACAAGTAATAAGGCAAGCAAGAGACAGTGTAATATTTTGGGTAATGTTCTGTTGGCAAACAAAATTGCCAACATTTCAACCTGATTGAGCATTTGTGGGATGTGCTGGAAATAACAAGTCTGGGCCATGGAGGCCCCATCTCATAACTTACAATACTTAAGGGGGCTGCTGTTAACATCTTGGTGCTAGATACCAAAGGAAACATTCAGGGGACTTCTGGAGTCCATGCCTCAAGGGTGATACAAGAGCACCTACAGAATATTATGCAGGTGATTTTGATATCACAGCTGATGGGTGTATATGTATGTATGTTTCTATAAAATATCTTAATATGTATAGTTTAGAGCAGAGAAGGGAAAGGGGGGACATGACAGAAACTTTAAAATATATCAAGGGTACAGGAGGAAGACATTCTTCACAGGACAGGAAGAACAGAACATGAGAACATGCACTGAAACTAGAGGAAGATTCAGGGGAAATCTGAGGAAAAATGACTTCACAGAAAGGGTAGTGGATAAGTGGAATAGTATCCCATCAGTGGTGGTAGAGGCAAATTCAGTACAGTACAGTAACTTAAACATGCATGGGATAGGCGTATTGATATCCTTACAAAAAATAAAGATCAAATATGATTTGAGGTAACATGTTTAAAAAAGGGGCAGACTACAGTAGATGGGACAAGAAGTGGTTAGTTTTTCCTGTCAAATTCAATGTTTCTATGTTTCTGAAGAGAGAGAGATAGCGTTGAGGAGGGGGGGGTTAAACAGAGCAATTAATTGCATAAATAGAGCACCCAGAAATGATACATTATTGCAGTTACTATTCAGGTCACATTCCACTTCTTGTGTCGCAATAAAATGACTGTCAAAAAACAACATTGGCAAGTTAGTGTGAACAACGGATTTCATGGATTGCGAGTACGACAAAGTTTATGTTACAGAGAACAAATAAATGTCTGTAAAAAACCGTAAGGATACTCTGTGGATTTTATCAGAATACATAAGCGAATGCCATTAGAAGAATGTGCTTTAGAATCTCCTGTACTTCAAACTATGTAACACTGATGGCTTAGCTTTAGATCCGAAAGCTGACAAAGCATAGCACTGTAATGCAATTTAAACAGAATAAAAACGAAAAAAACAATATATTGATACCATGGGATGTGCTATAAGTAAGGGTTCCAAATACAGAAAAGAACTGATAAGCCCTGTATAAAGGTTGTGCTAGCTATTTACAAAAAAAAACAGACTCAGAGGCATTTCATGGAAGGTGATTTTGTACAGTGTTTGTGCTGCTATATACATACTAAGTGGTCTCTATGGTTTATTTTATACAGTGATGAAACAAATCATGTCTTAAGAAAATGAAAGAGAACTTGTACAAACTAAACAATGCACATAGAGGGCGAAATGTAATAGGGTGCGATTTTTTGGCTTGCAAAAAAAAAAATCGCACCAAATCGCACCTTTAGCAATTAATTCGCATATGTAATGAGATACGAAATTGCGGCAAAAAAGTGCGATATGGTGTGATTTTGGGCGATTTTTAGTCATGAAAATGTGCATAGTTTAAAACATGCGATTTTGTGTAAAAAAAAAATTGGGAAAAACGGCATGGGGTCCCCCCTCCTGAGCATAACCTGCCCCGGGCTCAAAGTCCTGGTTTCATAAAATCACAGGGACAAACAAGTTGGGGTTCCCTGGATTTTATAAAACCAGCACGAGGCTCAAGGGCCGGTCCTGGTTCCCAAAATATGTGGGACAAAATGACTAGGGGTCCCCCATATTTCAAGAACCAGCACCGGCCAGTAGGGTAATGCCACAGCCGGTGGGAGACTTTTTATACAAGTCCCTCCGGCCAAAGCATTCACCCCCTGACTGGTCAGGGCTCCTGGGGGATTGGGGACCCTCCAAAGAAGGGGTCCTCCCCTCCAAAACTTACCTGCCCATGCTGAAGCCCGGGGCTGTCCTCGATGCCCCTGGGCGGTGGGCATCGAGCTGATAATTGTGTAAAAAGAAAGAAAAACGATTGTATACTGCTGTGGAACTATGAGTCCCAGCAACCCTGCACCACATGCAGGGACTTGGAGAACCACAAGTCCCAGCATGTGATGCAATAAAGGGCCTGCTGGGACTTGTAGTCCCACAGTATCACAAATAGTTAAATAAATACACACACACTTACAGTAAAACTTTATTTCACACAGAGCCTATTCATCCATACTGTACATACCTATGTTAATAGGAGATTGGTCCCCTTGTCCTGTAGAATCCACTGGGGTACCTGTGGATACAAAACATACTCATAGATGTCTTCAGCGCTTCTCCAGGAGCCCTGCAGCACTGTAATCACAGTCCGGTGTTCTGTTTACATCTGGGGCTCCACCCCCAGACCGGGACTTTGGCCCGCCCACCAGCCAATGATGGTCCGGCATGGGGGTTTTCCCGGACCATCATTGGCTGGTCCAGGAGTGGAATAACCAGGGACGCTGAGGATGTAACAGGTAACAGCGGACTCAGGTAACCGGACCTCTGGAGCAAGTGGGGAGTCTTGAAAGGAGCTTGATGCTGGAGAACTCACAGGGGAAACTGACGAGTTGTTCAAGACGGGGAGGAGACCTTGAAGCAGGCTTTATCCCTCCAGGTAATTAGGGAATCAGACGCAGGCTTGGGGAATTAGCCGCAGCAGCAGCACACTAACCAGGAAGTGAGTTGGAGTTTACCTGGATCATGTGACCTGCAATCCGGACAGGGAACATACCTTAAGTTCTAGGTGACACAGTGAATGACCTGAGAGCAGGAGACATTGCACCAGGGGTTGCGGACTTTACCAGTAGCTGATCTGCGGAGCAGATTACTCCAGCGTGCCGGTAAGGTGCGCACGTGAGCAGCATGAGAACCGGGGTTCCTGACAGTCTCCCCCCCTTTAAGGGTGGCCACCGAACACCCTTTGGGCTTGCTCGGATTGTCTCTGTGGAAAGCTGCAATCAAACGAGGGGCATGCACATCGGCAGCATTGATCCGGCTTCTGTCTTCTGGTCCATAGCCTTTCCAATCGATGCTTTTATATCGTCTGTGAGAATCCACTACTTTATTGACTTTGAATTCAACTCCTCGGTGGGTATAGACTCTGGGGAGCTCAGGAGAAGATCTGTGGAATCTGTTGATGACAAGAGGTCGCAATAAAGATACGTGGAAGGAATTCGGGATTTTCAAGTAGGATGGTAGCTTCAACTTGTAAGCTACGGGATTGATCATCTGAGTCACAGGGAATGGCCTGATGAACCACGGTGCGAACTTCATGGAAGCGGAGATTTCGGGTAGAGAGCCATACTTTGTCTCTGGGTTTTAACAGGGGAACTGCTCTCCTTTTACGGTCAGCAAAGAATTTGTATCTCTTTGAAGCTTTCTTGAGTGAGACATGGACAATCTTCCAAACTTGGGAGAAATGCTTGAGTGTGGAAGATGCGGCAGGCACTTCCAGAGCTGGTAATGACTCAAAGACCGATGGTCGAGGATGTTGACCGTACACTACGTAGAAAGGAGAGTAGCCGGTAGCTGTGTGGTATCTGAAATTATGGGCAAATTCTGCCCGTTGTAACAGACTAACCCAGTTATCCTGTGACGAGGAGACATACTGTACAGGCGTGGAACAGAGAGCTCTCCAGAAGCGGGCGACAAATTGCACTCCGCGATCGGAGACAATTTCTGCAGGGAGTCCATGAACTCCGAAGATATGCTGAATGAATATCTGGGTGAGCTTGGGAGCTGAGGGCAGACCAGTCAGGGGTATGAAATGTGCCATTTTGAA
The DNA here is from genome assembly GCF_055691185.1 of Crinia signifera. NCBI lineage: Eukaryota > Metazoa > Chordata > Amphibia > Anura > Myobatrachidae > Crinia > Crinia signifera. The sequence goes on from NC_139219.1 coordinate 176,018,711, forward strand.
GAAACGGTCTACAACAACCCTGATGGTATTGCATTCTTGAGACTTTGGGAGCTCGGAAATGAAGTCCATGGAAATGTGTGTCCAGGGACGAATGGGAATGGGCAACGGAAGAAGAGTACCTGCAGGGGATTGACGATGGACTTTATGCTGGGCACAGGTAGGACATGAGGCCACGAAATCCTGGACATTTATTTTCACGTGAGGCCACCAATATGACCGGCGAATAATCTCTAGAGTCTTGAGAACTCCCGGATGACCGGAGAAGGGTGAAGCATGGAGCTCTGGTGATACGAGCATCTTTACTCGTGGTGGCACAGGGAGCACATGGGTGGCAGCAAAGGCAGTAGGACTGATGATTGGACGCTGTTCTTGCACCACTGTGTCATCCTCCATGGAGTGAGACAATGCGTCTGCCTTTGTATTTTGGGAACCAGGACAGTAAAAGATTTTGAAGTTGAATCGTGAAAAGAATAAGGACCAACGAGCTTGATGGGAAAGTAAGCACTGGTCTGCTTGGACGTAGAGCAAGTTTTTGTGATCTGTAAAGATGGACACGAGGAATTTGGCCCCTTCTAACAGATATCGCCATTCGCCAGGGCTAATTTGATTGCCAACAACTCTTGATCGCCAATGGAATAGTTTTTCTCAGCAGGGAGGAATGTTCATGAGAAAAACCCACAGGAATGCTGTTTGCCATTGTCAGTGGTTTGGGAAAGCACAGCACCAACATCCACATTGGAGGCATCCACCTCGAGAAGGAAAGGTCTGTCTGTATCTGGCTGCTGGAGGATGGGAGCAGAGATGAAAGCTTGTTTTAGCAGGTGAAATGTACACAAGGCTTCTTCAGACCAAACGGCTGGGTTGGCACCTTTTTGGGTGAGAGCTGTGATGGGAGAGATAAGCGTGGAGAATCCTTTAATGAATTTTCTGTAATAATTGGCAAAGCCAATGAAACGCTGGACTGCCTTGAGAGTGGTTGGCTGGGACCAACTATTGATGGCTTCAAGTTTCGAGGGATCCATTCGTAACTCTGAGCCGGACACGATATACCCTAGGACGGGTATCTGGGAAACTTCGAAAGTGCACTGGGAGAGTTTACCGTACAATTTATTGGCACGTAAATGGGATAGCACTTATTTGACTTGGAGACAATGAGACTGGAGATCTGGGGAAAAAATGAAGATATCGTTGAGGTATACAACAAGATACTTGTACAGGACATCTCTAGAAATGTCATTGACAAATTCTTGGAAGACAGCTGGTGCATTACTGAGACCGAAGGGCATTACCAGATACTTTTAATGCCCATCTCTGGTGTTGAAGGCAGTCTTCCATTCGTCGCCTTTGCGAATCCTGATTAGGTTGTACGCCCCTCTGTGGTCAAACTTGGTAAAAAAATTTGCACCTTTGACACGGTCAAATAACTCGGTGATGAGAGGGAGAGGATAACTGTTCTTGATAGTTATCTCATTGAGACCTCTATAATCTATGCAGGGGCATAACCCTCCATCTTTCTTTTTTATGAAAAATAATCCTGCACGAGCAGGGGAAGATGAGGGACAGATAAAACCTTTCTGGAGATTTTCTTGGATATACTCGGACATCCCTTTGGTCTCATGTACAGACAGGGGATAAGTGCGCCCCTTAGGAGGGGACTTCCCAGGGAGAAGATCGATGGGACAATCCCATCGGCGGTGTGGAGGAAGTACATTAGTGGCTTGTTCGCTGAAGACATGACTGTATTCCTGATACACGGAGGGAAGACTGGACAGATCTTTAATCGCGGAGGATCGGACAGGAGTTACTTCACTCAAGCAATGTTTATGACAGTAATCACTCCATTCTTCAATCTGAAGAGATCTCCAATTGATACGGGGGTTGTGAAGTTGTAACCACGGCAACCCTAACACAATGTCGTAGGAGGATTTGGGGATGACCAGGAACTCCATACATTCTTGATGAAGTATACCCACATGAAAGGAAACAGGTACTGTCCGATGCACAATGTCACTTCCAGAGATTCTACTTCCATCCACCGCAGTCAAGCAGTGAGGCTGGGATAACGGGAGAACAGGAATTTTACACTTGTTCACCAAGTCAGCTGAGATAAAGTTCCCTGCAGCCCCGGAGACATGCATGGTACCCACTGGGGACACAAGGGCAACAGGTAGCACTAAATCAGTGGTAGGAGGATATTTACTGGAACAGCCTGACTCCCCCACTGCAGGTTAGGGCTTGGCATTTCCCGGACGCTCAGGACAGGACCCAATGAAGTGTCCGGGAGCGGCACAATATATACACAATTTTTCTCTTTGCCTCCTGGACCGTTCCTCTGTGGATAACCTAGATCTTCCTATCTGCATAGGTTCTTCTATAACAGGCATCGCAGGACGGTGCAGAGGCGGAGGCGGGACTCAGCGGAAAACTTTCTTTTGTTTTTCTAAACCTAGCTCTCTCAGGCGAAGGTCTTTTTTAACACACGAGGAGATCATTTCTTCAAGCTGCTCATGGAAGTCTCGAGTGGCCTGTTCATCTTTAATGCCTTCTGAGACGCCCAACCAGAAGGAGGCTGTCAACACCTCATTGTTCCATTTTAACTCAGAGGCTAGAGTCTGGAATTGGACCACGAATTGTCCCATGGGATGGGAACCCTGTCGAAGGTGAAGAATTTCTGTAGAGGCTGATGCAGGCCTTCCTGGCTCATCGAATATTCGTCGGCAGACGAATCTTTCATAGTCTGTGAGGATTGGATCAGATTTTTTCCAGAGAGGTGATATCCAATCTAGGGCAGAACCAGTTAGCAGGGAGACAATGTATGCTATCTTGGTCCAGGCTGTTGGAAAGTTCTGTGGCAAAAGCTCAAATTGGATGTCACATTGGTTGAGAAAGCCTCTACAGGCTTTGGGATTGCCATCATATTTACCAGGGCCTGGACATTCTGTGTTCCTGGCACTGACCTGGGTGCGCCAGTGGAGGGCGCTGGGAATCAGAAGCTGGGAGACTTGAGATATCTGAAGCTCATGCACGGAGGAATGGAGAATGATGACTTTCCGGGGACACAGATGATGGCTGAAACCTAAAGCAGAGGCGTGGGGTCTAAGCCGACAGCGGTATTCACCAGTGACCCCCGCAAGGGGAAATGGACTTAGCTGCAACTGCCGAATAGGTCGCGGCCCTCTGCCCAGGTTCCTCTGTGACTTTGGCAGGGTTTGATACTCTGGAGACTGGAGAGCAACGATGTTATGGGGTACTTAAACCATCGATGGTGATCGATGGCACTGAATGCTTGGTAGCAAGACAGAGAGCACAGAGGAATGTGGGTAGCAAGGTGTACACAGTATAGGGGACTGAGTACCGTGGGATGCGGCCTGGGAGCCGGTCGATGGTATTCGATGGTGCGACTTGGGAGCCGGAGGAGAGTACTTTGTGATGCGGCCTGGAAGCCGGAGGAGATGCGGCCTGGGAGCCGGAGAGGTATACTCGGTGATGCGGCCTGGGAGCTGGAGGGGACTTGAAGGGAATCGATGGTTATCGATGGTGATCACTGGGGATCGTTGGAGCGGCCTGGAAGGGTGACGGGCATGGGAACCCACTGGTATCCGTACGCTGAGAAGGTAACCTGGGCTGCACACAGAGAGCTGGATCACACGGCAGATGGAACTCATGAAAGCTTCTGGCAGGAGTGGAATAACCAGGGACGCCCAAGTGGGGAGTCTTGAAAGGAGCTTGATGCTGGAGAACTCACAGGGGAAACTGACCAGTTGTTCAAGACGGGGAGGAGGCTGTGAAGCAGGCTTTATCCCTCCAGGTAATTAGGGAATCAGATGCATGCTTGGGGAATTAGCCGCAGCAGCAGCACACTAACCAGGAAGTGAGTTGGAGTTTACCTGGATCATGTGACCTGCAATTCGGACAGGGAATATACCTGGAGTTCTAGGTGACACAGGGAATGACCTGAGAGCAGGAGACATTTGCGCCAGGGGTTGCGGACTATACCAGTAGCTGATCTGCGGAGCGTTCCGGTAAGGTGTGCACGTGAGCGGCATGAGAACCGGGGTTCCTGACAGGGGGACTTGTATAAAAAGTCTCCCCCTGGCTGTGGCATTACCCTGCTGGCTGGTTGGACCCAGTGCTGGTTCTTGAAATACGGGGGACCCCTAGTCATTTTGTCCCCCATATTTTGGGAACCAGGACTGGCCCTTGAGCCTGGTGCTGGTTTTATAAAATCCAGGGAACCCCAATTTGTTTGTCCCTGTGATTTTATGAAACCAGGACCGGTTCTTTGAGCCCGGGGCTGGTTATGCTCAGGAGGGGGGACCCCACACCGTTTTTTTCCCATTTTTTTTTTACAGAACCATGCACAGATCACAATGATCTGTGCATGGTTATGTCAAATTCGCCAGCTAGAACCTGGTCTAATTTTTTGGCGATTTTTGGTAACCTTTACCAGAAATCGCACCCTATTACATGTGCGAGTTAGATGCTTTCCAATGGGAAAACATCTGGATGCAAATTGAAGTGTGACTAAAAATCGCCACTTCAAAATGTGCGAATTCACTGCAAAAAATGCGATTTCGGACGTTTTTGACCAAAAATCGCACATGTCTAAAAAATCCCACCCTATTACATTTCACCCAGAATTATCAATCATATAATATATGTGATCATTAGATAAATATTTGCACCTCTCATATTTTTTGGTCTTTACTGTATGACTTGCATAATAGATATATTATAGATCACATTTACTGTATGACTTGCATAATAGATATATTATAGATCACAATCTGGTTCGGAGGAGCAAACGAGAATGACAGACGAAGGTTGCAAAGAGTGGTGAGGATGGCAGAAAAGATCATTGGGGCGGAGCTCCTCACTGTCCAAGAACTATACCTAGCCAGGGTCAAAAAGCGTGCAGGAAAGATCTTGGTGGACAAGCCTGACCACAACCTGTTTGAACCCCTTCCGTCAGGCAGACGTTTTAGGTCCATCCCAGCAAAGACGACAGGAACTACAAAAGGCTTCTTCCCAATAGCTGTCCACCAACTAAACAGTAGTGAACGTACCAAATACTAAATACTGTTCTAGATATATGGGAAATGTATGTGATGTATGTTTATGCCTCTCTTCCCACCCCCCTTGTGTTCCCTGCTTGATGCTGCACTGTTACCACAAAAATTTCCAAGCATACGCAAGTATACCTGGCCAATAAAGAGGATTCTGATTCTAATATCTTTTGTCCTCATAATTCAGTAACATTCCTAGTAAACGACACAGTTGAGCTCATTTATCACCAGAAAAAGAACTGTGGTCTGCAATATTTTTTAAACCCAGTCAGTGTCGGGGTCTGGGTCTAGGTTCTGCCAGCTGAAAATTCCTATTCACCTGTTGATCTGCAGACCCAGCAACAAGTTGATATGGTGAAACATAATGGAGTGCTGCTTTTATGGTGGTGATTGTAAACCCACTGGATATATTAAGGCAAAATCATGAGAAAATCACCAGAAAAACTGATTTTCAAATACAAATAGCCAGAACTCACGGTCACAATAGTCGGCAAACAATCTAGAAAAAACAGTTCTGCTTCCAGACGATAAATCATACACCTGTGGCCCTTAAGCAGATACTGTATAGTAGGTGTTCTAATACATTGAGTCTCCTCAAATTGTGAGTGGTGAAAAGCATGAATGCATTCAGTAATAATTGTATTTCTTTTTCTGAGACCCTGTGTGGCAAGTTACTAAGATGAGAGTTCTATTTAAGATGGGATGTTGCACATAGCAACTAATCAGATTATATCTATTATCTTCTAGAAGGTGCTAAATAAATATAAAGTAGAATCTGATTGGTTGCTATAAGCAACATCCCATCTTCAATAGAACACCCATCTTAGTAAATTTACTACTGTGGATCACTAAAAAGGAAAGGTATACTAGGAGCCCCAGCACAAGATCCAGATCCCTATAGTTAGCAGTGCACTTAATGTGACCTAGAACTAGAAGGATTGGAAATGAGACTCCTCATAAATACAGATGGCCACTACCATGTGGGGAACTTTCTGCCCATATTGACAGTGGCAATGAAAAAAAGCAAAGATTGCCACTGCCCCCAGGTGAAGGTGAAAACAAATCAAATATTAAAATAGGTGTTTATTAAAATATTCACTTTACATATGGAGCCACTCTCATTCACTCCCAGCGCTTACCAGATTTTACTAGCATGCGAGCGATGGCGGAGACGGGCCGGTGGACGGAGATGCACGAGCGTCTCACTCGCTCGTGCATCCGATTGTCTAGAATGGGGTGCGCGAGCATCTTGTGCGTCCATGCCCCATTCTAGTGTACGGTGCAGCAATGACGATAGTCGCACCGGGAGCCGCTCTAAAAAGAGCAGCTCCATCTGTATATGGGACTATAGGTACCAGCGGGCCCTTAATGTTCCATGTTCTGGTACTTGTGGGGTAGGCTTGCTGGAATATGAAGTCCCACTGTTGACGACAAATTACCTTATACACAAGAACAAGCTAACAACCCTGCATCCACCACCCAAATGATGTGGGGGATAGTCCTGGGCTTCAGCCCAGGCCTGGAGTACCCTGTAGAGGCGACTACCTCCCCAAGGAACACCAGCTTGGGCTCACTAGCTGGCGTGGATGAATACTTTGGCCATGGGACCCCGTCAAGTGTGTCCTCTGGCTGTGGATTTACACCCCTGCTAGTAGAGCCCAGTGCTGGTTCTAAAAATACGAAAGGCCTCTACTCATCCCCCTTCCCATCATATTTTAAGAAACAGTTCCAAGAGTACAGTGTTGGTTCTGCTTTGGGGATGGACCCCCATATATTTTTTAAATTTATAACTATCAACAAAATAGTAAATTGTGGTGGTAGTTCAAGAGTAGATAGTGAGCAGTAGTAGTACCAACCATTATTAAAATCTTCTCCATGTGACTAGAAAAATTATTGAGGTGATGTATGGGTACTTTCACGTTATGGAGATACAATTTTAAGAAACAAAGCTGTAAATTGGGAAAACAATTTATATGGGGGGGGGGAATTACAGGATATAAGAAACAATTAATTGTGATTTCTGATGTATGGGCACCTTTAGACTGTGTCGCTCTACCTTTATACTTCATTCTCAGCTTTTGATGTACTGCACAAAAATATAAAATAACCTGGTGCTCCTCTTTAATCAAATACCTGGGAGTCTATGGGGGGGGGATATTCAATGTGTGTCGATATTTCCTACAGGCAGAAATATCGGCACAAATCTATTTGATGCAGCTGCGGATCAATGAAAAATGGCACGAATTTGACAGATTAGACGTTTTCTAAAGCCGAACCTGTGTTGGCAAAAACAGACGCTAAATTGTTGAATTTTCATCCATTTTTGCCGATCTGACGGCTATCCAACAGTCTAAAAATTTCAAACGGTCAGATAGATTGAATCGGTTGAAACCTGACCTATTTACCATATTATGATGTGTTACCATATTATGATAATCATTGCGCTCAGGTTAGCTGGTTTTCTTATATAAATTCAGAAAACAGGTATATATAAAATTGATAGAATATTTAAAGGGGACATAATTCTTTTAAGCAAAACATAATATAGATATTTTTTAATTATTGATAGTATTACAGGAAATCTATAAATATAAACACAAGGAAAAAAAACAAGAAATCATATAGAATTTAAAAGTGAAACACCTCTGTGAAGGAGGACAGTCACTTCAACTCCCAACACAGCACATTCCCTTCTATGATATACAAATAAATAATTTCACCTCTGGCGCTGCACAACTTAAAGCTGCAGTAGACTATATTAGTGGTCACCGGACCACAAACAATAGACAATAGAAAAAAACAAGAATAACGCTAAAAGTAATGTCCCAATATAATATTGATCCACGTGATTTCCACCTTTGTCTCCAGTTCAGATGTTTGAATATGTGGAGAAAAAGGAGAATATATGATAGTGTAATATTGTAGGGATATATAGAAGTCCTCTCTTTTGAGTCCTGAGATTCTATGGAAAAAGGGTGCTCCCAAAGGATCCAGGAATAAAATAGGGTCACCTCACTCGTGCAGACATATGATTACGGTTACATGTATGCTTACATGTGAGAGCTGTGGACTCATATAAAGGTATATTTTAATGGAATGTCTCACCATTTCAATCCAAAGTAAATCATTTTATTGTAATAAAAAAACAGTGTAGGAGCAGAACATCTGACAGCATATGTACCATACTAGTTGTAACCCGAGTATCAGTAATGGCCACACAATACTGCAAGAAATATGATGGAATCACCGCTGGTTTATAAAAAGACACTTAATTCATTCAACGCTTTTCGGCATACTGCGATGCCTTTTTCAAGAAGCATGTCTAAACAGGTTCTAGGTATAACACAATGTGGGGGACTGACATGTACAGCTCCCTCCACGTGCATCGGGAAATCCAGCCTCCACATATTCAAACATCTGAACCGGAGACAAAGGTGGAAATCACGTGGATCAATATTATATTGGGACATTACTTTCAGCACAAGTGAGACTATTCTTGTTTTTTTGAAATTCACCTCTATGGTTTGCCACCAAATTTACTATCCTGGATATATGAAATTACCCATCCTCGGCATCCTAGTGAGGACATCCAGCATTCAACCTCAGCTCTCCTCATAAGTCCATCGAACATTCTCCAGCGAACATGCTCCTGTTACACTCACCAGGGAGCGTTGATGAACCCTAGCAGGGTTTTTCCTGGGGAACGCATGGAGTGTGTAGGAATGGATGAAAGGGAAGGACCACTAAGGATTCTGGACAGCAGGTCTTCAGCCGAGGGGCCTCGGGACGTCTTCTGGGTAGCCACCTAGGACACCCAGGCCTAAGTCCACAGAGCACACAAGCGAGCTTTCTTGCCCTTTTCCCATAAGACTGTATAGTCTACCGGTACTTGTACGCCGCCTGGTTTTATGTCGGCAAATGGCAGTGTAGACTTAACCCCAAGGGCCCCAGGCAGCTGCCGGTAGGGAGCAGCAAGCTTGGAACTACAAAAAACTAACCTAAAACTAAACAACAGGACTTAGAGACAAGAAGGGGTACAAGAAGGACTGAGATACATAAACTCTGACAAGGAAGGTGCAATGACTAATAACCAGAATAAATGCAAATACAGAATATCAAGACACAGACAAACAGTGATAACTAAGGTATATATATTCACTGAATAGTGCGGCCTAACGCCACGCCCTAAGCACAGGCCCTAACAGAGTATAACAAAAGATAGATTGTACTTGCTTTGCAGGGGAAAGGGAATAAGCAGCCTGGAGGTAGCCAGAGGTAACTTCCCGGGATTCAGGTAACAGGAGATGACCAGCAGGATCGAACTCAGGTATCAAGAAATAAACCAGCAAAGTGAAATCAGTCTCCAAACACTTCTGTAACCGACGTTGGAGCAGCCCATACATTTTCAAACACAGTCTGTGACATGGCAGGTAGGAGCTGATTGACTGGCTGTTTATTACTCTCCATGTTATCACTTTTTGAAGCTTAATGCATCTGGCCCAAGGTCTGCTATTGCCTAGTACAGACATTTATTGTGACATTTATAATAAATAACAATTATATTTTTAATGACCAATTCAGACAATTCTCATTACTGTATTGTAATATTGTGTAGCTAAGTGCTGCTTACTTCTCACTTTGTGTTACTGTTTTGTTACCTATTTAAATCAGGCAATAGCTTGGGTTGCATTCTCTCAGGTATCAAGGTGGGTCACTGTGGAAGCTAATTCATGTGGTTTTTCCCAATGTGTCTTCCATTTTAGGACTGGCTGTCTCAGATAGGTCTTCCCTGACAAGATCACATTTGGCTATTGCCTTTACATGCTCTCTTTAGTATATTGAAAACTCAATTTAATTAAACCCTTCTACCCTTATCCCATTACTTCTTTATGGTGCAAACAAGATCTCTCTACTGCTTTCAACCTTACTTACTTTTCCACTTGAATAGAGAGAGGTGTTAGGGTGGAATCTGATCTCTTCCAGTCTGGTCGCTACACATCTCCAGTCTGTTCGCTAAACCTCTCCAGGTTCCTTGCAGAGTAATATGGGCTTAACTACAGTATTAACTATTAACTGTTTTGCCTACATCCAGGCCTAGGTCAATTCATAGATCTCCAACTCTTTGTGTCTTCATACTCCTATTCTAATAACTGCCCAGTGGCGGAACTCCCGGAGGCAATAGAGTCATTGGCCGCCAGGCGTTAGCCCCAATGCAGTTAGTAAGAGATACTATGCTTAGTAAAGTGCTGGGAAATGGTGCTGATGATTCAATGTAAATGTATCTATCTCTCATTCCTTTTTTCCCAAAAAAATGTAACCGTGTAATGTGGACTAGATGAAATTACTGTGATTGGTAGACTAATGAGGGAGAGAGGGAGATTGTTGCTATTTCAGGGAGTCTCCCTCAGAATGCAGGAGGGTAGGCAACTATGGTGGGATGCCAGACACTGTTTTTCTCAAAGGTGTGTTTGGAGCAGTCAACATTAGCAATAGTTTATCAACATTTTTCCCCGGAATAAGTCATGCACTACACAACAAATTTCAATTAAACAAAAAAACTATGGTACGCCTTCTGTCGGCTGTTTATACTCCAACAACAATTCTAAATTCATTCTCAAGGGTACCATCATTACATTGATCACTAGACTATTCTTGTAATAAAACAAGTCTTGAAATTGGTGACCAGTCCTCATTATGGTGGGACCAAAGTTTCCACAATAGTGTTCCCAGACCATGTTTGCTTTGGTTGCTTCTCATGCTATCTTGAACAAGGGTTACTGTGTAGCTGTCATGGATCTCTATCCAGCATCTGTTGACTTATTTCTTAACTCCAGTAGGAGTTTGTTAGGTTCCTTTAAGGTTAGATACTCAGCCAGTGTATCAGTTGCTGACATGTCCAGCCAGATCCGGTCAGCATTAACGTAACCCTTTATCGGTCACATTGTCTTTGTACGTTAAAAAATATATTTTCTTCATGGCTGCAGTACTCCAGTCTCACTACCAGATATTAGTGGTCAATCTGACGTCCCCAAATAGTCAAAACGTCCGAATTTCAACAGATTTACAGAAAGATGACAATAAAAATTTCCTGACCTAGACATTTGGCAACAATATCGCTAAAGGGTTAATATCCTGTTTTTAAATATCGCTTCACAATATACTTTGCAATTAAGGTTTGTAAGACCTGAATCTGTTGGCTGGGAGGACGGCAGGATCTGTCTGTGCTTTAGAAATTCTACAATGACACCACATATAACAACTCAGGTAATAATTGAATGTCTACCTTTTACATGTTGACTATTTGGTGTCGACCTATCTTTTTTACTGTAGATCAATTGAACCACGTCAGAAGAATGTTTATACTCACTGTACACCAGAATGGTGTTCAGTAATGCATTCCTTTAGTATAGGAACTGATGTTCAGTAATGCATTCCTTTAGCATAGGAACCTCTCCTCCTCTTGGCAAGTGCCTTAAATTATCACAACAACCTTGTATATAGGCCCTTATTCAGGTATGATTGCAGTACAAATTTGTTTGGAAAATGGGCAAAACCATGTGTACTGCAGGTGGGGCAGATGTAACATGTGCAGAGAGAGTTAAATTTGGGTGGGTTGTGTTGAAACTGAAATCTAAATCGCAGTGTAAAAATAATGCAGCCAGTATTTACCCTGCACAGAAACAAAATAACTCTCACAAATCTAACTCTCTCTGCACATGTTACATCTGCCCCACCTGCAGTGAACATGGTTTTGCCCATTTTCCAAACAAATTTGTACTGCGATAAGATCTGAATAAAGGCCATAGTATGATCAATAGAGCTGCCACCACATTGTGCAGTGTAAGGGACAGAGCAGAGCTGTTGCACATGCCTAGTGTACCAGCTTATTCTACCACATTTACTGTATGTGAGGATCTGAGCCCTCAAACATTGCAATAGACCAGAGAGTAGCTGAAAGGAGGAAGAGAGAGGAGCCTTAACACGAGGTGGGAGAATGTGAGATTAGTACTGATTCTATTATGTTTATGTATTTAAATGTTTGAAACAATACACTGTAGACCATCTGTTCTGTTAAATCTAAATATTGTATTCCACACAGTATCCATTGTATAAAAAGCCTAATTTTCAGAGCTGTTACCACTCCACTAGACTCCCGAACTTACTCCAATGTGTTGCAGAGTGGGAGATTTTAGATTACATTTGGAACCCCCCCTCTAAAAATCCTGCATTTGCCACTGCTTTATATCTACATTTTAAATTTCCTCCCTGAAAGAAGCCCAGAGAGATGAAGGTAGGCGGAGATGAGAGGCTGAAACTGGACTTGAAAAGTCTGTAAAAGAGGTGTACAAAATTAGATTGACCTTTTAGAATTCACCAATACCTGGTTTAACAAATGACAATTGAATGACATAAATCATGAAGTGAAACTTTCTTGAAACGTACACTACTTGTACTGTAACTCACTGAAAATACAGATCTGTTTGGTTTTTGCAACTGCTTAAATAATATTAAAGATATTATTGGAGAAGTGGCAAAGAGGCAGGCTGAATTGCTGTGCTCCTCACGTAAAACATAAGATTGAAAGGCACCCTGAATAGCACAGTATGGTAAAATAGACCCGGACAGCTAATTACTGCCCGTGTGGTATTAAGGATTATAGATTTTATTATTGTTCCATTCAGTGCTATGAGAACACACATTCCTTATCTCTACAGAGGCATGCAAATTGCAATTGTGTTTCTAATCATTATCCAATTATTTCTCATATTTCTCACAGTAATATCATGCTCAGTAGGTACATGTTTTTGATGTTGAGACTTGAATAATTGTACAGTAATAATACTTTATTCTGGTCACTCTGTGTCTAACACAATTTTCAATCCCAGCCGTTCAGAAATAAGACAGAGATGCAAATTGCTCTGGGGAACATTATTTATATACAGGTATTTCTTTGGATTTTCCCAAAACATGAATTACCTTATGAAGGACAAATGAAATATAAACAGAAAACTGTAAGTGACAAACACCAGCTTGTTTTAAAATCTGTATAATTTATTATGGAAATCTTGTTAGGGATGGCCACCTACCATCAATGATTTGAAATCATCGATGATTTATGGCCAATGTTGAATATTTTTGCCATTGATGTGGGAGAACCAGATGGTTTCCCTACATTGATGGCAAAGGGGAACCGATGTTTACTTTTTTTTTCAAGGTGCCAGGTAACTGAGCATAGCTCAACCCCCAACACCTGGAAGTCCTGCCCCCGAGTTCTGATTGGCCCTCGGGCCATTCAGTCATATATAATGGATGAACATCGATAGCTAAAACTATCAAGGGTTATCTATCAAATAGTTTACTACTATCGATGACTGGGTGCAGAATCACCATCAATGGCAACCATCGATGGCCATCCCTAAATCTTGTCAACAATGCATATATTGGTAAGTATTGTAAAAGCAAAATAGAATATGCTGGGCTATATAAGAAACTTCAAGGAGTTTTTTGGTTGGATCCCGCACTGAATTCTCCACTGTGATGTTCTGGAATCAATTTTGTAATGGAGTACACAATTAGACAATAACCAGGTCCGGTACTTGTGTATTATCACGGCGCCCACGAAATCGGCCGAAAATCGGCCGCAAATCGCATGGAAAAATCGGATGCGATTTTGCGGCCGATTTTCGACCGATTTTTCACTTTTTCCGTTCAATTTGCATGCTATTCCATTATTGCACACCTTGCACACCCCCGATTTCCATCGTAGTGCATAGCATGCAATATAGTGGCATGTGATGCATGCCATGCGATGCATGTGAAGCGATTCGATTTGTAATTGTACAATCACTCTGATGGGTGCTTACAATGTTAAATGCACCGCCATTGTTAACGCCACCCCCACTATCAACGCCAACCCGAAGCGTGGCAAGCGTAGCGAGCCCACGAGGGGCGGCGGTACGCGTCCTCCGACCTTTTCATACCCCCACTATCCACGTCGGCGTGGAGTTGATTTTAGATAGTGTGGCGAGCGCAGCGAGCCTCCGAGCCCGAAGCGTGGCGAGCGCACGCGGAATACATGTAAAGTAATACGCGTCCCCTCGCGGGGCTCGCTGCGCTCGCCGCGCTTCGGGCTCGGTGGCTCGCTGCGCTCGCCACACTATCTAAAATCAACTCCACGCCGACGTGGATAGTGGGGGTATGAAAGGTTCGGAGGACGCGTACCGCCGCCCCTCGCGGGCTCGCTGCGCTCGCCACGCTTCGGGTTGGCATTGATAGTGGGGGTGGCGTTAACAATGGGGGTGCATTTAACATTGCAAATCACATCGCATCGCATGCCACTTGCTGGCATGCGTTGCTATGCGATATTTAATTCGGGGCAAAATCGAATCGCAGATTAAATCGGCCAAAAATCGGATGCGATATCGGATGCGATTTGGATGAAATCGGGCGCCGTTATAATACACAAGTACCCCAGGTCCTATTAAATGTTTCTCTATACATTGCATGTGGACTATCTTACTGCTCCTAAAAGACAGCAGATTGCTGAATTGATAATTGATTATTAGCGTTTATTTCCTTTAGAAACACCCTTTTTTTTTAAATGCACAGTTTCTGCTACTATATTTATCGATTAACTAAACTATGTCTTTCATATGTTACCAATGAAAATCTACTACAGCCTTTGTATTAACAGCAACTCTATATATATATACAAATTATTTTTAATAAGGTATTATTGATTTTCTAATCGATCAATTAACCCAATTGTAGAACACTTAAATACCCTAAACTGGGACAGCATAGACAGGATGTGAGCAAGCCCCGTGGGAGGGGCGAAACGCGTCTTCTGAGCTGCCTCCTCATGCACTAGCAATAACCCCCTGAGCACGCTAACACCGCATATGTCCTTTATGACCTAGAAAGGCAAGTATCCAGCCCTAACATTAACTAGGAAACAGCAGGTCTTACTAGCTAAGTTAGCCGCGGTCCAGCGGCACGTAGAGACTGTCTGTCCCTGACAGCTCCTGTGTAAATTTAAACTGCAGCCGCATCCCAGCAGCACGGAGTGACTGTCATTTCCTGACGGTCCCTGTGTATAATCTATGTACTGCAGCTGCGATCTAGCTGCACAGAGAACTAGTCTGTCACGGAGGACTCTGGTTAAAATCTGCGTACTACAGCCGTTTCACGACTCTAAGTGATCAAGGGCGGGATGTATTAAAATACATTGCCGCCCATCGCGGCCACCCCGCCGCGATGCCGCCGCATATGTACTAACATATGCGGCTGGCATCGCGATGCGGTGACGGAGGCCCCCCGCGATACCTGGAATGTGACACCTCTCTGCGCCCTTCTGCATCCCTCACGCCGGGGATAGCTAAGCAAGCTGTCCCCGGCGCCTCCTCCTCCCCCCCTGCAGCCGGAAGGACGTCCGGCTGCGTCACTAGGGGGAGGGAGGGGGAGAGGGGGGTCGGCGGGTTTTTCGGCGGAGGCGTCGGGCGGCGAAAAGAAGCCCATAGGCTTCTATAGGGTATCGCCTCTCAAAGGTGGCGATACCCTACACTGCGGTGATGTGGCGGTAGGGTAATAGTACATAGGAAAATGCGGTAAAACAGGGGTTTTACCGCATTTTCCCTATAGTACATCTCGCCCCAAATCTGTATACTGTAACCACGGTCAAGCAGCACACAGTGACCATCCACTACTGACGGCTCTGGTTTAATCAAAAACTTTCATGCCCTCACTAGCGGGCACCTAAGCTCTCTCTCATTACCTAGAGTGGGTGTGTTCCCACTGCAATACTCAACTGAGCAACAGTGGCTGCGCAACCTGACAAAGGGAGCATCAGAAGTGCTACTCCGGCTGCTCTTTTTCTTCACTGCAGCGTCTCTCCCCAATTCTCTCATCTGTCATCCTCTTATTAATGATGACAAGAAAGCAGAAATTGGGTGAGATCAATAGACACTAGGGGTGACATTTAATAGGAGTCTATGTGTGTTTTTTTTTGCGATATTTTCGCATAAAAATGGCGATTTCGCATTTTTTGGCCAAATCGCAAATTTAATAGGGTGCGCAGTGGCCCGTTTTTAGCATTTTTTTTGTCGATAAATCACACTTTTTAAAAGTGCGTCAAAAATCGCACTTAATTCGCATCCAGATGTTTTTGCACAGAAAAGTATACAAATCGCTTATTTAATGGCGTGCGTAAATGGAAATCGCACTTTTTTGGTCGATATAAATCACACTTTTTTCAGACCAGGTTCTGATTGGCGATTTGGCCCACAACTAACTTTGGTCAAGTGCACTAATGGTTAATTTGATCACAGGTGTCCTCATTTTTACTCAGAAACTCCCCCACATATACCCCAAGATCATTAGGGACACCTGTGAGGGATTGAGAGATGGAGATTTTGCAGAGTAGTTTGGAGTTGGCTCTATGTGATTATGCCCATTTGGAGGAGATGCGCAGGAGGAGGGAGGAAGCTGCACGCCAGATCCAGGTACCCCGACTACTGCATGCTTCACGTAGGTATCGTGCTAGGCTGTACCTGGACTCCCTCTTGGATCAACAGGTTGTGGGGATGTTTCGCCTGAACCGCATTAACCTGTTGGACTTATATGAGCAGGTGAGAGATGATTTGGACCCGTACGGGGGGGCCAACTATGCAGTGTCTGGGCTGCAGAAATTAATGTGTGCCCTCTACTACTTGGCCACAGGCTCCACTCAGTCTGTGACCTCATGGTCCTTGGGTGTCTCACAAGCCACTTTCTCAAAGTATTTCAGTCGTGTTACTTGCTTTAAAGAAGTTGTGGCGCACATACATCAGATTCCCACGTTCTGAGTCAGAGTGGCAGGACCTTAAGGTGGCTTTCTATAGGCTCTCAGCATTTCCTAACGTGCTGGGAGCTATAGATTGCACACACATTGGGCTTCAGGCACCGCACGTGAGGGGACACATGTATTCAATATGCGTGGCCGCCACTCCCTCAATGTGCAGGTGGTATGTAATGCTAGCCTCAAAATCCTAAGTGTAGTTGCAGGCTTCCCGGGGAACTGCCATGACGCCTATATTCTGAGGCACTTAGCCCTCTGGGACCGATTCCACGAACAACAAATGCCAGAGGGCTGGCTACTTGGAAAGGACATTTTTAATTATTTAAATATCTACTCCTGAGGAGTGTCCCTATAGTCAATGAAATTTACCCACAACTCCATTAAATCCTCATTAACATTACAATGCCCATTAATTGTGTGTAAACTATGCCGATAATCTGTTGTTACAATCAGTCATTACCAACAGTAAGGGTTCCCTGGACTAATGTGCATGTTGTTTTACATCTAAAGTGCCACTGTAGTGTGTAGCCCCTCTACTTTTACATTTTCACATGCCTATTGCTGTTGTCCCACTTACTCATGTTAGCCAAATGCACATACCTTACCATATACTGTACTGACCTCATCTTTTCTGTAAAGGTGACTAAGGATATGGGTGTCTTCCATGGCTCATGACACCTCTGCGATCCCCAGAAGGCCCTGCACAGCACCGCTATAATGATTCACATGTTGCCACCCGGTGCTGAAAAGTCATTTCAGGTGTTTGGACAAGTCATCAGGAATACTGATTTACCACCCAGCAAAAGTAGTGATGATTGTCAAGGCTTGCTGCATGTTATACCCCTTTCAGACCGCACTTTTAAAACGGTAAATTGCCGTTTTTTTACCGTTTTAAAACGGTAATGTGTGCGGTCTGAAAGGTCCAGTCCCACTTAACCGGTTAGAAAATGCCGTTTTTTCTAACCGGTTAAAATGCAGGGTCCTACCCGTTTCTGAACCGGTATTTTAGCGCAAAAATCGGCTCAGAAACGGTATTTAGGACCCAGCCAATGAGCTGGGTCCTAAATTCAGCACAGTGAATACTTAATGAGCGCTCATTAAGTATTCACAGCACTGGAGCCCCCCCCGCGCGTGTCGACACCCCCCGCGCGCGTGTCGACGCCCCCCGCGCGTGTCGACGGCCCCCCGCGTGTCGACCCCCCCGCGCGTGTCGGCGCCCCCCCCCCCCCCCCCCCCGTGTCGGTATCTCCGTTGTGGTTCCCGGCACTGCAGCTCAGTATGCTCGGAAAGCACTTATGAAAAAAGTGTCTTTCAGAAAATGGCTGCCCCCCATACGGAAGACAGTTTTTTTAAACAGGGTTTCCTATGGGGCAGCCATTTTCTGGAAGACACTTTTTTCATAAGTGCTTTCCGAGCATACTGAGCTGCAGTCCACAACGGAGGTACCGGCACGGGGTAAGTCGACACGGGGGGGGGGCACCGACACGCGGGGTGGGGTGGGGGGGCGTCGACACGCGCGGGGGGCGTCGACATGCGTGGGGGCGTCGACATGCGCGGGGGCGTCGACATGCTCTCGGTCGACACGCGAGGGGGGGGGGAGCTGCACGGAGGGGAGGGCTGAAGGCTGCACTGGCTTTGACCCTGTATTTGGAAAGTTTCCAAAAACGGGTCTGCCAGTGTCAAAAAATCGGCACTTAAACGGTAATATACCGTTTAAGTGCTGCGGTGTGAAAGGGGTTTTATCTGGCAGACCTGTTTTTGGAAACGTTTCCAAATACAGGGTCAAAGCCAGTTATGCGGTCTGAAAGCAGCATTACACAACATTGCCCTGGCCCAACCTTCCTATGTTGAGGATGCCGATGCAGCAGTCGTGCAGAAAGCTCATACTACCTTGGCAACGGTAGTACGGGGTACGCAGAGGGGGGATCTGATGCGCAGGGAGATCATCAGGCGCTACTTTTCAGGTAAGTAAATGTGTCTTTTTACCTACCCTGTACCTTGCCTGTAAGTGTGCATGCATAAACTGACCCAAATACCATACTTTCTCATTAATATATAGAGGAGGCCTGTTGATGAGAATGATTGATCCTGATGTTTCCCACGGTGACAGCATGCTGGTAAGTACATTATTGCATTTGGAAATACCAGTGACATCACACTCATGGGTCTGCAGCTGTTGGTCAACTACACATCCCAGCATGCCCTGGCACAGTTTAAGCAATCCATTGTATGAAAGGTGTGCCAGATCATGCTGGAATGTGTACTTCCACAGCAACTGGAGGCCCATGACTTCAACTCCATAGTTGTACAGATGGGGCAGGTCCCATCTGTGCAGGGGATGGCGATGGCGATGCCAGCCGCCATCCCCCGCCATATCTATAGTGCGCGCGTCCCCTTCCGTTGCCGCTTCCAGCACTTCCCCCGGGTCACCGCCGGCTTGTCGGTGGTGACCCGTGGTCCCCGCCGCCTGCCCGCACCCCCCCCCCCTAACCCTGTCCATCTCCCTGAAGCGGAGACGGACAGGGTTCCCGTCGCCCCGCCGACGGAGATTAAGACACGCGTGCGCGTGAGACGCACGCACGTCTCAGTCAGATGGTGAGCCAGGCTGCTGGCAGATCGCCAGCGGTGACGTTCTGGCAATCCGCCAGCAAAGAAGAGGCCTGCCCCATCTGTATATATACTACACTTACAAGGTAAGGGAGTGGTGATATTTTCTAATTTACCTACACATTTTGACCACTTCTATAGCATGAAACCTTTTCTGGCATAGCAAAAATAATTTTTTTGAAAATAGACCACAGAAACTTATTTGGTGCAAGTCATTTTACTTGAAAAATGTGCACAAAAGCCACTTTTTTTGAGGCCAAACATGAACAATGTGTACAAATATGTTCAAAGATAAAGAAGAAAAATATGCAAAAATATACATGTACAAAATATCCCATAAATGTGATAATAAATGCGTTTTAAAATGCTTTAGTTTTTAGATGGCTGAGCACGCGCACACCCTCCCTTGGCACCTGAGCCCAGGCCGCCCCTGGTCCTAACACTCCGACGTAGGGGAGAAGTGGGTGAGCCACTCACTGGTGTGCTAGACACACTACTAATAGTAGAGGTAGATGCACATACCAAATTGAGGTCCATATGGGTAATTTGCGCCTGCATAGCAATTAATGCATTTGTTTGCGCAGTTAGAGCTTGATTTTGACCAATAATGGTTTCAGTAAGGGTGGCAATATGAGTATTATGCTCCCGTATGCCATTACATTTCGGACAAACAGGTGTCTAGGGTACTAGCCATCCGCACTTGTATGCCCACAGCAACACGGACACTGCTGCCTAATCTTTTAACTTGTTGAAACAAGTTACGAATGTACCCTTGGATGTTACCTATTTGGTGACTTTGCATCTCCATAAACTCAAGCTGCCTGCTTTTAAAAGTATGAAATGAGTTTGCAATTTCTGTGGGTGTAATTGGTGTGTGGGTCGATGTGGTGGGTGTGGCTTGGTTTGGGGTCACCACACTTGCAGCATTCTGAGTTTCTGATGTTGGCATGCTTTCTTCCTCAGGTCCCAGGAGTCCACCGGCTGTAGAAGGATTTCCATATCTTCTTCAACCAGTTGTGATGATGTTGTGGGGTGTTGCCCTGGTTGTGATTGTCCTGTGGATACATAAAAAATGCTAAGTATAGAAGCATAATAGTGCAGTTTATTTGTAGTTAGATGTGACTAAGCTATACTGAGGGTTATGTCACATACCAATGGGTATTATGTACGTACACATGTACCCTGTGACTTCATGTAATGCTAGCATTGGTAATAAGAGTGATGGCTGGTTGTCATTACATTCATTTCCTTAGCCATGTGGCATCCGGATATGAATGTAATGTTTCCAATTGTGTATGTGAAATGGGTGTGTGTACTGTATGTGTAATGGTGCTTTTTTGCTTCTCCTTACCTGCAGCCTCTGCATCTGTGGTATGTTTTCTGGGGCGCTGCGGTGCGTTTGCACTTCGGGATGGATGATCAGCAAAGGAAAAGATGGACAGACTTTATGGACCATGCATGGGCAGCATATATGAACATTTGTAAAACTGATTGAGTGCCATTAAAAATATTGCATTGGACTGTGGACTGGCATGATATGTTTGGTATATAGGCGATTTATGGTATACCAATAGGAAGAAAGGTAGCACTAAACCAATGAGGATAATATAGATAAAAATAACATTTAATGGTACACATACATTTTACATTCATGAAAATAAACACTGTTAAAAACCTCATTGGTTTAGCGCTACCTTTCTTCCTATTTTTCTTCCATGTTTTTTGGGACCTACTCAGTCCCAACGGTAGCTGCTTCACAAAACACCCCTTGCCAGCGCCCATTTAGCTACTCAGTAGCTTCATCCCTTTCGATTATGGTCTACCACCAGGAGACCTAAAAGTGTGGGCTCACATCCATGTTAAGCTGCTACAGAAACTGGTATACATTTGTGGAAAAGCAGCAGGTGTAGAACTACATGGCCCACCATAATGAACATATTGTATGTATGAGCATTACAAGTATCTATAATGACCTTGCTGGGATATGTAGTTCCACACCAGCACTATTGTTATGCTAACATTATAAGACAGCATTAGATGTAAAAAAACATTGCAAGGTACTGTATGGGTCAGTTGTACATTTGTTAAACTTACCAGCGCAGGGTGGCGTTGGTGGCCTATCAGCCTGAGTAATGGCCAGCCACATGGCCCTCTTATGCTGTGCAGTGCTCTTATGATGGTGTTTCCCCAACAGCCGGTCATATACAGGTAGCATGGCCCTCACTAATGCTACATTCTCTTCATAGGCGAATCCACTTTGGGAGCGGCCAGTATCTCCCTCCTCCTCCAGCTCCTCCATGGCCATGTCCTGGGTGAGAGAATGTGATGGGGATGCCAGAGGGTCCTCCACCTCCTCCATCTGGGGACGCTCCTCCGGAGCTGGCCTTGCTGTGGCCATGCTGCCTGCCACACTGCTGCCTCTCCCTCTGCCACTGCTGCCTCTCAGCATACCTCTGCTGCCTCTCCCTTGGCTCCTCTGGTCGTGCTGAGTGTGACTGGCCCCCTGCTGCTTCTCACAACTCCTCTTCCACACTTCTGTCCTCTCAGTCCAACAGCTCCTCTCCGCTCCATACTCCCTATCAAAGATTAAAATGGTGCCAGTGCCCCTTTATATAGGGGGTTGGATGCGTAATGTAGGGGACTTAGGTGGGCCAATAGGTTAGGGGGTTCTTTGGCATGCGGAGGCAGTGTTGTAAATCGCATTCCTGTTGGTCCAAAACTCGCACATGACCGGCACATTAAATCACACTTTTCTGTGACATAATCTTACACCACATCGCATCAAATCGCACTATAGCGCACTTTTAGCCGCTTATTCGCATCTATTAAATATGCGATTTACACATGAAAAATGCAAAAAAAGTGCAATTCGCGGCGATATGGTGCGATTTTAAAAAGTGTGAAAAACCCTCATTCCATTAAATGTCACCCTAGCAGTCTTTATTCCTCTTTCCCTGTACAACTTACCTGTTACAATTGTAGGATAGGATAGTCACTCTTAGTATGCTTTGAACCTACCTGCTAACATTAAATAATACCCTAGCCTTGACTTAATCGCTGCTTGGTGATATATAAAGCAACTTATGCTGCTTTCAGACCGCAAAACTGGCTTTGACCCTGTATTTGAAACGTTTCCAAAAACGGGTCTGCCAGGTAAAACCCCTTTCACACCGCATCTCTTAAACGGTATATATGCCAAAATACTTGGTCTGAAATGGGTAGGACCCTCCATTTTAACCGTTTTAAAAAACGGCTTTTGTAAAACGGTAAAGTGGTCCTGCACCTTTCAGACCACACAGATTACCGTTTTAAAACGGTAAAAAATCGGCAAAGTACCGGTTTTTAAGTGCGGTCTGAAAGGGGCATTACTGAACTGCTACTTGTACACAACAAAGCTTTTAATGGTAATATTCCACTAATGAGATACCCTATACATCACAATTATACAATGTGTCAAAGAGCCAAGTGCACTATATTGTAAGTTTTGTGTGCCATGTTTCAAAATGAATGTGCATCACAAATGTTACATTGTGTATGTATGTATGAAATATGTAATCATCTCTCTACACCCTGCAAATTAAGACTAATGCCCCTTTCAGACCGCACTAAAAAATTGGTATTTTGACGATACGATACATTTTAAAATGGTAATATGTGTGGTCTGAGAGGTGCAGAGTGATTTTACTGTTTCCCAAAAAACTTTTTGGGAAACAGTAAAAAAGCAGGGTCCTACCCTTTTCAGACCAGTTTTTTGTTGTTGTCTGAAACGGTACCCAGGCAGCAGTGAACACTATTGGTCCCCAGAGCAGTGCACATATGTAATGAGCAGACGGCTCATGAAATATGCACTGCGCTGGCTCAGAGCAGATCAGCTACTGCTCACTGTCAGATCCCCTACCCTTACCCTTCCAGCGTCCTGCAGCTCTCCTCCCTGCCTGCAGTGCGGGAGCTCCTGCTGGCAGTCTAGGTGCGGGCTCTGGTGCCTGATCCCTCTCTCCCCATCGCTGCTTTCACACTGCAAACCTGCTTTAAACCAAGCATTTACATGCAATGTGAGAGGGGTTAAACTTGCTCTGACCCGTTTTAACAAACTTTTTAAATACCTGGTCTAAGCAGGTTTTGAGGTGTGAAAGCAGCATTAATGCTATTATATGAAGGTACTGATACCTATGCTTAATTAATTAAGATTTAATTGTCTTGATAAGTAATGTTGGTACTTGTTTCCTAGCACGGCCACAATCGCATTGATGTTGTGCCCTTAATAGTGGTATGCGATGGCCCCCGACGCGATGGACCCGATTTCCCATTGAAATGCATTGAAAAGTTAAAAAATCGCGTCGGTCGCGTCGCATGCGGCTAAATAAGCATTAAATGGTCCCGACGCGATGGCCCCGATTTCCCATAGGGAACAATGTTAAATGGCTCAATTTACCCAAATGAACAGGGAACAATGTTAAATGGTCCAGAAACCCCCCAAAACACCCCAGAACAGTGAAATGGCCCCCCAAAATTAGTTAACGCCACCCCACGATCAACGTGAACCCGAAGCGTGGCGAGCGCAGCGAGCCCGCGAGGGGCGTCGGTACGCGTCCTCCGACCTTTTCATACCCCCACTATCCACGTCGGCGTGGAGTTGAGAATAGAATAGTGTGGCGAGCGCAGCGAGCCACCGAGCCCGAAGCTCGCCACACTATTCTATTCTCAACTCCACGCCGACGTGGATAGTGGGGGTATGAAAAGGTCGGAGGACGCGTACCGCCGCCCCTCGCGGGCTCGCTGCGCTCGCCACGCTTCGGGTTCACGTTGATCGTGGGGTGGCGTTAACTAATTTTGGGGGGCCATTTCACTGTTCTGGGGTGTTTTGGGGGGTTTCTGGACCATTTAACATTGTTCCCTGTTCATTTGGGTAAATTGAGGCATTTAACATTGTTCCCTATGGGAAATCGGGGGCATCGCGTCGGGACCATCGCATGCGATTTTTTAGCAGGCATGCGATGCGACCCAGTATAGTTGGAAAAAACAGGGGGCTGTTTTTGGTATACCTGCGCACAGATTCTATTGGTGTGTCCCTAGGACTAGCGGCTGCACTCAGAACGGGTGACTATGTCCGTTATGGGTTACAATATAGAAATTTTTGTTTCAGTGCTGCGCTCTGTCACTAAGATTCTACAATTAGGTAAAATAAATGATTTTTATTATGCAAAAAAACTGTATATAACAATTGATCTTTTCAATAACAATGTCCAGTCACTTGAGGCTGGAGGATATGTATTCCTTCAAGGACAATTAGTCTATACAGATTGAAATGATGCAAAAAAAAAAAAAAAAAACAAATGGAAAGAAAAAATAGTAAAAATAGAAAAAAGAGAAGTGTCACTGCTCGAGAAATGTTGTTATTTGACCGACAGTGCAGGATGATGATGTTGAAAAAATATTTGCAAAATATTGCTGATTAAGTTTATCTGTTCACCAAAGAAAGACTGTTACAAAGAGAGAAACAACTGATTGAAACTAAAAAGAAAAAATTCATTAGGGATAAATTTGGCATAAAAACACACAAAAAAACAAAAAAACCACAAACTGTTACTTATAAACAGAACAAACCAGCACGTAGCCCAGTATATAAACGGTTGAAATTAACATACCAGCAATATATGACCAAAATACACACAAAACCAGACTTCTTGAATTCAGCTGTGAACAGTACACACGACAGTCTTAACTCCACTCTGGGTGACACTTCCTTCTCAGTTCACGAGATAGAGTGTGTTTTTATTGTGTTTTTTAGACGTACGTCACACCAGACACGACAAAAACAAGATGGAGAAAGTAAGGCCCACCACAACAAAGAGAAAAACCAACACAAAAAGACCAGACGAGGGTGCAGGGGAGGGGAAAATAAGAAAGACAACAAGAAAACCAAAGAGAACAGGGAGATAGGAAAAGGGATATTTAATTTGAGCAACCATGAATTAACACAAGAACACAAACAAATTTTAGACAAAGGACTTAAATTTGCACCGACCAATAAAATTGACAAATTTCAAACCTATCTTGACCTACATAACTTCGCCAGGAAACTCACTTTAAAAAAATATTTCAGCAACATAGTACCAGTGGAAATTAGGAATGAAACAGCACTATCAAAATACAAACACACAGAATTAAAACCTGCTTCCCAATTCTACCCAAGTCACATGAAAGGACCACAAATAGATGCCTTCATAAAAATGGTAGAACATGACATTGAAGGCATTACACATAAACCATCCAAAAAGAACATCACTAACAAAGAAGAAAAAGCATTAAGAGATCTACAAAACAATAAACAAATAATTGTGAAACCAGCAGATAAGGGGGGAGGGACGGTGATCCTTAACAAACAGGATTACCTAGATGAAGCACACCGCATCCTCAATGACAATACCACATACATGATACTCAAAACCGACCCCACATCAAAATTCAAGACAGAATTAGAGAAACATCTCAAAATAGGCAGCGAATTAGGAATCATTAACACACAAGAACATAAATTCATACAAATCCAACATCCCGTGATACCCGTATTCTACTATTTGCCCAAAATCCATAAAAACCCCACCAAACCACCTGGCAGGCCAATTATATCTGGAATAAACTCACTTACATCCAACCTTTCCCGTTACATTGATACCTTCCTACAACCATACGTGCAAAAACAAAAATCATACATACGGGACACAACACACATACTCAACCATCTACACAATCAGACATGGGAAAATGACTTCTGGCTAGTCACTTCCGATGTAACTTCACTGTACAGCATAATAGATCACGAACAAGGCACCAACAGCATTAAATATCACTTAGACCAAGACACAACAATTCCACCCGAACAAATACAATTCATTCTGGACAGTATTACATTCATCCTGAAACATAATTATGTCTGGTTTGAAAACCAATTCTACATTCAGACGACAGGGACCGCGATGGGCACGAGATTTGCCCCTGGGTACGCTAATCTATTCATGAGTTGGTGGGAGGACCACCACATATGGGTAGAGGACGGGCCAGGGGCAAATCTCGTGCTATGGAAGCGCTACATAGACGACGTTCTGTTCATATGGAAAGGAGACGAGACATCCCTACAGAATTTTCTACAATACATAAACCATAACAACAATAATCTGATATTCACCAGCAATTACAGTAAAATAGAAGTAGAGTTCCTAGATCTCAAAATATTCATAGAAGACAATAAAATACACACTAACACATACAAAAAATCCGTTGACGTTAACAGTTTCATATTATCCAGCAGTTGGCATCACCCAAATTGGTTACAATCAATCCCAAAAAGTCAGTTCATAAGAATAAAACGCAATTGCACAAAAAACTCAGATTTCATAGAACAAAGCAATAACATGATAACACAATTCACAGAAAAAGAATACAAACTGACCGACCTACAAAAAGCACGTAAAGACATAGAGGGAGTAGACAGAACTGACCTCCTAAAATACAAAGAAAAAAAGAACGAAATATACCAAGAAACACCTTTCATTACTCAATATTCACAAGAATCCAAACAACTCCAAAATATAATAAAAAAACATTGGCCATTATTATTACAGGATGAGACACTTTCAGATATTCTTCCAGAAAAACCAAAAATAGTATATAGGAAAGCTCCCGACATCAAACAAAAATTAATCAACAATCACATTCCCCCCAAAACACAAATACAGCAAACTTTAACCAACAAACCAAACAAAGGCTTCTTTTATTGTGGGACATGTATGGGATGCACTAATCAAAACCAAAGAACAACCCAACCAGTTACAACTTACACATCAACATCAACTCAAGAAACACATAAAATCAAAAACAGAATCACATGCAGCAGCAAGGGGGTGATATATTTACTACAATGCGGGTGTAAAAAACAATACGTGGGCCGTACTACAAGACCCCTAAAAAGAAGAATCAGCGAACATATTAGAAATATCACCAAAAAAAATGAGGAACACAACCTATCCAAGCACTTTTCAGATCACCACAATGGCGACCCAAGATCGCTGACATTTATAGGCATTGCAGAAGTTCATAATAACTGGAGGGGAGGGGACTTCACACATAAAATAAACAAACTTGAACTCAAATACATGTATGAGTTAAAAACATTAAAACCACGGGGATTGAACCTTGACAATGAAGTGAAAGCAATAATAGGGAAAAAATGATACACATAGAAGAGGGATGACCCCAAAGCAGACAGACCATAATTGACAAATTAGATACCCATGCAAGTTGGGAATATCCCCCAACAGACAGACAATTTTTGTATGACCAACAAACAATAATGACAGTTAGAAGGGAGACCCCTCCTAACAGACAGCAACCCACTTTACTAAGTCCTAGACAGAACAATCATGACAGTTGCGAGGGAGACCCCCTCACAGACAGAAACGTACTTGATCAAGTGAACCTAGAAAATAGATGGGTGACAAACCACACCATTTTTAATAAAATGAATAATACCTTTACAGCAATAATTTAATATATTAATAATAAAAATCGTATTAGCTCCAATATAACAGGAATTACTGTGTAAACTAAAACACTCAATTTTATAAATAACAAACAACCTCTAATTAGCATTACTCTGTTTACTAATTAGATATATAGACACAGGGTTCATTTCCAACAATGAAACAAAAGCTTGAATAAATAAGTGACAATGTAATCACCAGAACAGTTATATTATTAACAAGACAATTAACCAATAAGCAGTTAACTACGTATGTGACTGCAGACTGACACATGCAGGCTTTGGCCCAATCAGTGATTGAACAGCCAAGCCAATCACAAAACAGATGTGCATTATTAACAAGACAATTAACCAATAAGCAGTTAACTACGTATGTGACTGCAGACTGACACATGCAGGCTTTGGCCCAATCAGCGATTGAACAGCCAAGCCAATCACAAAACAGATGTGCAAAATGGAGGGACATTTAAACCCATGGACACATCATACCTATCATCTCCCTAGAAGAAGGCAACAACTGCCGAAACGCGTTGGAGGTACATACAGACTTTGACAAATCCTGCAGAGAGAGACCCACAGCGGAGGACCGACATCCGACATCTCACACCATCACCAACAGCCAGCAGCCGGCGAGCGCATACGCCGCTACGCCAGCAGGAACCACAGCAAGAACTGACAGCAGCGGGTGTAACGGCAGCGGTGAGTATAAGTGAGAGGGAGAGCGGGTAGCAGCAGTGAGGTCCTGTAACTGTGAGGAACGGTCACCGCGACGGAGCTACACGGCATCCTGACACGGTGAGCCGTACTCACTAACACAGACGGGCAGCAACCTCAGTACATCCCGTGTCCCGGTTAGCGGTGCATCGCACTCAGCTACCGGTGACGAGCGGGAGACAGAGGCAGCTTCACCCATCCAGGACCCCCACTCCCCAAACCACCTCCACAGTTACCACCGTTCCCGAACACGAATTTAAGGTACCTAGAACATCTGCTAAGCACAATAAGGATTACAAATAGCGGGACGCCGCTGAACTCATTACCCAATCCACTGATTTTTTTGATATATGGACCAACCTGACAGATCTGCTAGATGAGCGGGCACACACCACGCAACTAATTGAACAGATAAACTTAATCAGCAATATTTTGCAAATATTTTTTCAACATCATCATCCTGCACTGTCGGTCAAATAACAACATTTCTCGAGCAGTGACACTTCTCTTTTTTCTATTTTTACTATTTTTTCTTTCCATTTGTTTTGTTTGTTTTTTTTTGCATCATTTCAATCTGTATAGACTAATTGTCCTTGAAGGAATACATATCCTCCAGCCTCAAGTGACTGGACATTGTTATTGAAAAGATCAATTGTTATATACAGTTTTTTTGCATAATAAAAATCATTTATTTTACCTAATTGTAGAATCTTAGTGACAGAGCGCAGCACTGAAACCAAAATTTCTATGCGATGCGACCGATTAGATTTTTTTACCTGCGATGCCCCCGATTAGAATCGGTGTGGCTGTGCTAGGAAACAAGTACCGTAATGTTATTTCTCCTATCCTTATTAATACAGGATTTCTAGGACTGTTAAATTTGATGCACAAGTAAAATTTGTACTTTGATTAATTAATTATACGGAGGTCTGTCTTTTTGCGTTTTTAAAAGTGTTTAGATATGGAGATACCGAAATCATCTGAATAAGGAACCAATCCATTGACTATATTATGTCAACACTTGTCTTTAATTAGGTGTGTGATATAGTTTTGCAGTGCAGTTTTAGTTTTCTACTTTATTATATACCATTTATATTACTATTTGATGATTAAAAGTCAAGTTTTAAATAATACCATTTTTTCTTGACATAAAACTTCTCTCATCACACTTGGGATAAAAACAGGTATACATCTTAATGAGTGCCCCCACACATGAGTCTTCTTTTTCTTTGGTATAAATCTATTTTAGAAACTGTAAATAAATAAATAGCTAAACCCTACAGTGCTGAAGCACTCCTACTCCCAGTGATACTATATACTGTACTCTTTATAGTCTGGGAGAACTTATATTGAAGAGTAGCATCTGCCATACTTTTTATGGTTAAAGTGTGAAGTTTTATATTGTTATTACCATGTTTAACATTTTACTTGTAAAATAAGTGCAGTCGTGCTCTTCCCCCTATTTGAGTAGTTTGCTATAAATACCCCCAAAGTAAGACCATTTATCACAACCTGAGGAAGGACTGTCATCAGAAACGCATTGGCATCATTCATATGGGACTTTCATTTGACTATAATCTTTTCAGTTTTTTCAGGTGAGCGGCAATTTCTGGATGTGAATAGCTCCTATCTGAGACGTATAATACATACATTTTACTATTTTTATTACAAAAACATTTTCATGTGGTTTCTGGGATAAATACCTGTTTCGGAGTAAGAATACTGTGTAAGCATTATCCCTTAATGCCTGTCTATACATGTGGCTTAACCCCTTCCTGACAGAGCCAGTTTTTGCCTTCCTGACAGAGCCCTTTTTTTCAAATCTGACATGTATCACTTAAGTGGGGATAACTTTTTTTTGCTTTTACTTATCCCAGTGATTTTGAGATTGTTTTTTCGTGACACATTGTACTTCAAATTAGTGGTAAATTTTGGTCGATACAGTCTGTGTTTTTTTGTGAAAAATACCAAAATGTCGTAAAAAAATGGAAAATTTAGCAATTTGCAAAATGTTAAATTTTCTGCTTGTGAGACAAATAATCATACCACTCAAAATAGTTAATAACTAACATAGACCATATGTCTACTTTATGTTTCCATCATTATTTCAACTTCCTTTTAATTTTTTTGGACACTAGGAGGCTTACAATATGAATAGCAAATTCTCAAATTTTCAAGAAAATTTCAAACACTGATTTTTTTAGGGACCAGTTCAGTTCTGATGTGACTTTGAGGGACTTGTATGTGAGACACCCCCATAAATGATGCCATTTCAAAAACTGCACCCCTCACAGTATTCAAAACAGCATTTTGGAAGTTTGTTAACCCTTTAGGTGTTTCACAGGAATTAAAACAAAGTGTAGGTGAAATTTCAAAATTTCTTTTTTTTTGCAGATTTGCAATTTTAATACATTTTTCTAAGGAACACAGTAGATTTTACTAGAGAAATGTGACTAAAAATTGATTCCCCCAATTCTTTTGTTTTCATAAATATCCTATATGGGGCCCTAGTGTGCACGTTGACCAAACCACAGGCTTCATAATAGAAGGAGCACCTACTTGATTTTGGAGCCTCCTTTTTATGAGATTATTTTTTAGGCACCATGTAGGTTTCTAGGCACTATAAGATGCTAAAATTTAGGAACCCCCCCACAAGTGACCCCATTTTGCAAACTACACCCCTCAGGGAATTCATCTAGGGGTATAGTGTACATTTCAAACCCCCAGGGGTTTCACCAATTGTGGTACAACTGGGCAGTGAAAATGAAAAATTAAATTTTTTACACAAAAATGCAGTTCTGGCTCAAAATTTTTCATTTTCACAAGGAATGAAGGAGACAAAGCACCCCAAAATCTGTGCCCCAATTTCTCCCGAGTACGGCAATGCCTCACATGTGACCAAAAAATACCATTTGGGTGCATGGCAGGACTCAGAAGGGAAGGAGTGATTTTTGGATTTTGCAGCTCAGATTCTGGTGGAATGTTGGTGGGTGCTATGTCGCATTAGCAAGACCCCCCAAGCACCAATACAGTGGAACCCCCCCACAAGTGACCCCATTTTGCAAACTACACCCCTCAGGGAATTCATCTAGGGGTATAGTGTACATTTCAAACCCCCAGAGGTTTCACCAATTTTGATACAACTGGGCTGTGCAAATGAAAAATTACATTTTTTACACAAAAATGCAGTTCTGGCTCAAAATTTTTCATTTTCACAAGGAATGAAGGAGAAAAAGCACCCCAAAATCTGTGCCCCAATTTCTCCCGAGTACGGCAATGTCTCACATGTGACCAAAAAATACCATTTGGGTGCATGGCAGGACTCAGAAGGGAAGGAGTGATTTTTGGATTTTGCAGCTCAGATTCTGGTGGAATGTTGGTGGGTGCTATGTCGCATTAGCAAGACCCCCCAAGCACCAATACAGTGGAATCCCCCCACAAGTGACCCCATTTTGCAAACTACACCCCTCAGGGAATTAATCTAGGGGTATAGTGTACATTTCAAACCCCCAGGGGTTTCACCAATTGTGGTACAACTGGGCTGTGCAAATGAAAAATTAAATTTTTTTACACAAAAATGCAGTTCTGGCTCAAAATTTTTCATTTTCACAAGGAATGAAGGAGAAAAAGCACCCCAAAATCTGTGCCCCAATTTCTCCCGAGTACGGCAATGTCTCACATGTGACCAAAAAATACCATTTGGGTGCATGGCAGGACTCAGAAGGGAAGGAGTGATTTTTGGATTTTGCAGCTCAGATTCTGGTGGAATGTTGGTGGGTGCTATGTCGCATTAGCAAGACCCCCCAAGCACCAATACAGTGGAACCCCCCCACAAGTGACCCCATTTTGCAAACTACACCCCTCAGGGAATTCATCTAGGGGTATAGTGTACATTTCAAACCCCCAGGGGTTTCACCAATTTTGATACAACTGGGCTGTGCAAATGAAAAATTACATTTTTTACACAAAAATGCAGTTCTGGCTCAAAATTTTTCATTTTCACAAGGAATGAAGGAGAAAAGGCACCCCAAAATATGTGCCCCAATTTCTCCCGAGTACGGCAATGTCTCACATGTGACCAAAAAATACCATTTGGGTGCATGGCAGGACTCAGAAGGGAAGGAGTGATTTTTGGATTTTGCAGCTCAGATTCTGGTGGAATGTTGGTGGGTGCTATGTCGCATTAGCAAGACCCCCCAAGCACCAATACAGTGGAACCCCCCACAAGTGACCCCATTTTGCAAACTACACCCCTCAGGGAATTCATCTAGGGGTATAGTGTACATTTCAAACCCCCAGGGGTTTCACCAATTTTGATACAACTGGGCTGTGCAAATGAAAAATTAAATTTTTTACACTAAAAAGCAGTTCTGGCTCAAAATTTTTCATTTTCACAAGGAATGAAGGAGAAAAGGCACCCCAAAATCTGTGCCCCAATTTCTCCCGAGTACGGCAATGTCTCACATGTGACCAAAAAATACCATTTGGGTGCATGGCAGGACTCAGAAGGGAAGGAGTGATTTTTGGATTTTGCAGCTCAGATTCTGGTGGAATGTTGGTGGGTGCTATGTCGCATTAGCAAGACGCCCAAAGCACCAATACAGTGGAAGCCCCCCACAAGTGACCCCATTTTGCAAACTACACCCCTCAGGGAATTCATCTAGGGGTATAGTGTACATTTCAAACCCCCAGGGGTTTCACCAATTTTGATACAACTGGGCAGTGAAAATGAAAAATTACATTTTTTTACACAAAAATGCAGTTCTGGCTCAAAATTTTTCATTTTCAGAAGGTATTAAGGAGAAAAAGCACCCCAAAATCTGTGCCCCAATTTCTCCCGAGTACGGCAATGCCTCATGTGTGACCAAAAAGTGCCAGGACTCAGAAGGGAAGGAGTGATATTTGGATTTTGCAGCACAGATTCTGGTGGAATGTTGGTGGGTGCTATGTCGCATTAGCAAGACCCCCAAAACACCAATACAGTGGAACCCCCCCACAAGTGACCCCATTTTGCAAACTACACCCCTCAGGGAATTCATCTAGGGGTATAGTGTACATTTCAAACCCCCAGGGGTTTCACCAATTTTGATACAACTGGGCAGTGAAAATGAAAAATTACATTTTTTTACACAAAAATGCAGTTCTGGCTCAAAATTGTTCATTTTCAGAAGGTATGAAGGAGAAAAAGCACCCCAAAATCTGTGCCCCAATTTCTCCCGAGTACGGCAATGCCTCATGTGTGACCAAAAAGTGCCAGGACTCAGAAGGGAAGGAGTGATATTTGGATTTTGCAGCACAGATTCTGGTGGAATGTTGGTGGGTGCTATGTCGCATTAGCAAGACCCCCAAAACACCAATACAGTGGAACCCCCCCACAAGTGACCCCATTTTGCAAACTACACCCCTCAGGGAATTCATCTAGGGGTATAGTGTACATTTCAAACCCCCAGGGGTTTCACCAATTTTGATACAACTTGGCAGTGAAAATGAAAAATTACATTTTTTTACACAAAAATGCAGTTCTGGCTCAAAATTTTTCATTTTCAGAAGGTATGAAGGAGAAAAAGCACCCTAAAATCTGTGCCCCAATTTCTCCCGAGTATGGCAATGCCTTATATGTGACCAAAAAATACCAGTTGGGTGCATGGCAGGACTCAGAAGGGAAGGAGTGATTTTTGGATTTTGCAGCTCAGATTCTGGTGGAATGAATGGTGGGTGCTATGTGGCATTAGCAAGACCCCCGAAGCACGGTGAAATGATGAACCTAATAATCCATAGATGTGTGGTATATTTTAAAACACTCCTTTATACATAGGCCGGGTTTGTCGGGGCAAGTTTCACAGTGGAAAATAGTTTCCTTTCTTATTCCCTTTTTATAGCAAACTTTGCACCTTTTTTGTGTCCTGCCCTTTCTTGCAGTGGAGGGGATTTCGTTAGGAAAATGCTGCCCTGGTACAATACGGGGGCCAGTACTAGAAGTACTGGGGCCCTCTGCCTGCTGGTTCCCAAATATTAGGCCCTTTATGACTTCCTCTTGAAAGTGCATAAATGTCCCCCTCTGGCTGGTAGAACGGAATAGCACGTAAGCGTTATACAGTGCCATCTGGATGATATACACGGCCAGCTTCTTGTACCAGATTTTTGTTTTCCGCAGGGCACTGTACGGCTTCAGTACCTGATCTGAAAGATCCACTCCGCCCATGTACCTATTGTAATCCAGGATACAATTAGGTTTTGAGGTGTGGGTACTGGTACCTCGTACAGGGACGGAGGTGGTACTGTCTCCATGAATTGTTGTCAGTATAAGGACATCCCTCTTGTGCTTATATTTGACCAACAACATATTTTCGGTGCATATTCCCCTGCTTTCACCCCTTCTCATTACTTGGGCAATGTGCGTTTTTGGGAGGCCTCTTTGGTTCTTACGCACAGTACCGCAAGCTGCTGTACCTCTTGAACCAAGGGCCTTAAACAGGGGGATGCTAGTGTAAAAGTTATCCACATAGAGGTGATAACCTTTATCCAGGAAGGGGTGCACTAAATCCCAGACAATTTTTCCACTAACACCTACGAGGGAGGGGGGGCATTCTGGCGGTTCAATTCTTGAATCCTTCCCTTCATATACCCTAAACCTGTGGGTGTACCCTGAGGTGCTTTCACACAGCTTATACATTTTTATGCCATACCTTGCCCTCTTACTGGGAAGGTACTGGCGGAATTTAACCCTTCCTTTAAAATGTATAAGGGACTCGTCGATACAAATAAATTTTTCAGGGATGTACATCTCTTCAAATTTGGCACTGAAATGATCAATGACCGGCCTGACTTTGAATAGCCGGTCAAAGGTGGGATCATCTCTGGGTGGGCACTGTGCATTATCATTGTAATGCAAAAATTTAAGGATCATCTCAAAACGAGCCCGAGTCATGGCCATACGGTAAAATGGGGTGCTGTACAGAACATCTGTACTCCAATATTGCCTAATTTCTGGCTTTTTTACTATGCCCATATGAAACACCAGACCCCAAAACGTCATCATCTCTACTGCATCTACAGGGGTCCACCTAGCAAATGATGACGTGGGGTTTTGAGCAATGAACTGCTGGGCATATAAATTAGTTTGGTCCACCATTAAATTTATAAAATCATCAGAGAAAAATAATTTGAAAAAGTCAATTTCTCTGAGACCTGTGGAATCAAATTGGATTCCTGGCATGGCCAAAAACTCAGGAACCTGGGGCTCAAAATTGTCTGGTGGTGGGGTCCATACGAGATCAATTATTGGGGGGGGGGGGTCTCAGCTGCTCTACGGGGGCGTCTTTGAGGGGGTCCCTCATCACCAGAGGAGGAAGAGGAGCTTAAGACGAAGCCTTCAAATTCCCTGCTTGCATCACTGGCTGTGTCAGAGTCAGAGGCAAGCATGGCATATGCCTCCTCCGCTGAATACATTCTTCTGGATGACTGGGATGACATTTGGGATGACATTTGGGATGCCATTTTTATTTTTGTGTTTCTGGTAGTGAAATGTTTCAACACGTGTATAGTGTAGGGGGGGGTACAAACTTTATTTCAACCCAGGGGGGTATGTAGTGTGTAGTGTGTATGTAGTGCAGAAAAAAAAATACTTTATACAGGAATTTGATCCCAATAAAAAAAAAAAAAATTGAAGGGGTTAAAAAAAAAAAAAAATTGAAGGGGTTAAAAAAAAAAAAAAAAAAAAAGGTCCTGCGCCAAAAATTGAGCACAGATGTTGGTCAGTAACGTCCGTCACTGAACAGCGCTCAAAGGCAACAGGAATTTGATCAAAAAAATAAATAAAAATAGATCAACCCTGTGCCGAAAAAGCTGATCAGTGATGTACGTCACTAATCAGCGCACAGTGGCCACAGGACACCCACAAAATCACAGTGTGGGAAAAAAAAAATTAAAAAAAGACCCCACAGCACCCTCAAAAAAAAAAAAGGTGATCAGTGATGCGACACTGATTACCAGTGAGGGGCAGCAGGTGCACAACCTTTGGTGCAACTGACAGTGCAACTGGCAGCAACTGACAGGTATATATATAAAAAAAAAACCTCTGCACCCCCAAAAAGTTGCTGATCACCTCAGATATAGTGATCAGCACAAAAGGCGGGGGCAGCAGACACAAAATATAGCACTCTCTATCACTCTCTGTCACTATCTCTCTCTATCTCTCTATCTCTCACTATCTATCACTCTATGACACTGCAGCAGCAGCACTGACAGTAATATATATAAAAAATAACCCCTGCACCCCCAAAAAGTTGCTGGGGGTGCACAAAAGGGGGACAGCAGACACAAAATATAGCACTCTCTGTCACTATCTCTCTCTATCTCTTTCTATCTCTCTATCTCTCACTATCTATCACTCTATGACACTGCAGCAGCAGCACTGACAGGTATTTATATAAAAATAAAACCCTGCGCCCCCAAAAAGTTGCTGATCAGTTAATTTATACTGATCAGCACAAAAGGGGGGGCAGCAGTCAGTTATATAAAAAATATATAGCACAATCTGTCACTATCTCTCTATCTCTCTCTATCTCTCTCTATCTCTCTATCTATAACTTTATCACACTGCAGCAGCACAAAATATAGCACTCTCTGTCACTAGCCCTCTCTATCTCTCTCTATCTCTCTCTCTATCTCTCTATCTATACTCGATGACACTGCAGCAGCACAACACAGCACAGCAAGTCACAGCAAGAAGCAAGAAGTAGCAAGATACAGGCAGTGATCAGGTAAGTATTTGGCAAGGTTCAGGTCAGTATACTGCGGCAGCTAGGCACGGTGACCGCACTGCACGCAATTCCAGACCGGA
Source organism: Crinia signifera (assembly GCF_055691185.1). Lineage (NCBI taxonomy): Eukaryota > Metazoa > Chordata > Amphibia > Anura > Myobatrachidae > Crinia > Crinia signifera. Next base: position 176,056,315 of record NC_139219.1, read on the forward strand.
ATGGCGTCTGCAGTGCAGTCACCGTTAGTTTAAACCCCCCTCCATGGCTGTGATTGGTCCGTCGGTCCGACGAACCAATCACGGCCTTTGGGGGCGGGCGGGGTGAGGTGGGGTGACACCAGTGTCACCCTTACACCCCGCGGTGATTGGTGCTGTACTTTACAGCACCAATCACCTCCGATCCCTGTGTCACCGGCAAACGTTATTCGCCTGTGACACAGAAAACGCTGTAATTGGCTGTTCACACTGAACAGCCAATCACAGCGATCGCCGACGGGGGGGCGGCATCGCAGCCCCCCCTGGGCATGCAGGGACATGTCTGCTGTCAGGGACAGCAGACATCGTCCCTCTGTCACTGCGTCTCTAGACGCAGTGACAGTTTGAAGCCATGACGTATATATACGTCATGTGTCGGGAAGTACATCCCGGCCATGACGTATATATACGTCAAATGTCGGGAAGGGGTTAAAACTCAATAAAAACTTTTCTGTCTCTCTTCTTGTGAACTCAAACTGTGTCACTGATGAATTCATTCCTACCTATACATTCGAGAGACCTGTAACCTGCAATATGACCTTGGGTGACCTGTGACAAAGATACCTGTACTTGAACATCCACATTTACGATCAGGTGGGAGTTACTTTTCATAAGGGAATCACGTCATCAGGCATGGGTTGGAGAATATGATGGATGAAAAATCAAGGAAACCTTTATGTGAATGCATTGCACTTATTTTAGGTGAGTGCGTTGAGGAATATCCATTCAACACATAAAGGATCAATTTGTTGGCTTAATTAGCTTATTTTCTGTCTCATTTTTCTGGAAGCAATAAAGGAGCAGAGGGAAGACAGAAGAGGGAGTTCTGTAACCTTATCTGTCACAAAGACCGTGCACTTAAAGGTACCCATACACTAGTAAGATTTATCTGCAGATCTGGCTGGTTGGAACAAAAACATGGTTATGGATGAGTGACAGTTTGTCAGTTTTCCAGCATTTCCAAGCAAATGGTCAACTGTCATTTGCTCTCATCCATAACCTGGTTTTTGTTCCAACCAGCCAGATCTGCAGATAAATCTGCGTGTGTATGGCCACCTTAAGAATCACTCACTTTTGGTGTTTTGTTGGTATTGAAAGGAGTGGTGCTCCTGAGTTGGTTCCCAGCTGCAGTCAAGAGGGCGCAATTGGCTTCAAACATATTTGTGAATTCTCTACACTTGCTGGCTTTGGTGAACGTAAGGATAACTCATATAAATAGTGCCTACACCCTTGACTCCCAGAACGGGCTGGTTGACTCCCAATCTGGCTGGTTAGAATGAAAATCTGGAAATTTCCGGGAACAATTTACAATCAACCATTTGGTTGATTTATAAATTTTCCGGGTGTGGTATGTTTCTCCGACAGTCGGGATCCCAACAGACATTATCCCGACGTCGGGATCCCGATTGCCCGGACTCAGACAGCGTGGCCAGCGCAACAAAGCCCCTTGCGGGCGCGCTGCGCTTGCCACGCTGCGGGCGCGGTGGCTCGCTATGCGAGACAACTATTCTATTCTCCCTCTATGGGGTCTTGACCCTCACGAGGGAAAATAACCGACGGCCGTCGGGAACCCGACTGTCGGGACCCCGTCCGGCACCCAATTTTCCAAGCTGGAAAATGAACAAAGAGCAGCCATCTGCACAAATTAATTTAACCAATTTGTCCGAAAGACCATTTTTGTCTGTTTTTATGATTAGGAGCAAATGGTCAATTGTCATTTGCTCCCAAAAATTTCCAGATTCTCATTCATTCCAACCAGCCAGATTGGAAAAATAATCTTATAGTGTGGATGGGCCTTTAATCAATTTTACTGAGGTTGGATGCAACACTGTGATAAAGTCATCACTTCATGCCCATTAGGGATGAAACACTGAAGAGAAGAATAAAAATGATGTGTGCTACAAGAAAATGGCCAATTTCTTGTACACAGACAGCTACATAAGTGACTGTATCCAAGGATTTGTGATGATAACTATACCCAAGAAAGTGTGCTCCTTCACTGCAGATGTGCGCTGAACAGGACAGGAGAGACCCGTCTGTGAGCGGTGTGAGGTCGCTGCACATGCGCATTGCGAAAGATACGCATGCGCAGATGAAAAAAAAAGCCAGATCCGCCCGTATACGGTCCCACCGTACCAAACAGAATAACCCCCATAGACCCGTGTTATACACATGTCTGAGTCATTTCCACTAAACCCGGGTAAGCTTTGTAAAAACCTATGAATGTCAACAAGAAATTTTCCATCAGGTGCTCCTGAAGAACCGATAAATGGCCTCTGAGCATTACCCGAATATAAAAACCGGGTAATGTGGGTTTACACTGCACTCGGACATGTGTCATTCCCGTGTCCGACCCTGGGTAGCTACCAGGGTAATATCTACACGTGTTTTTTTCAAGGACCCGTTCATACTACCAAAAAACCTGGGTCGGTGCGTGTCCCCGCACAAAAACCCGGGTACAATTTGCTAGTGGAAAAGGGATATTACTGAGCTAGGCCCATGCCAGAAATACAGTACTTGTATCACTGCTATTCTTCTCCTCCTTGGTTTTTTTGCACCAGAGACGTTGCCAGATCTTCGGTTTACCCAGTAAGAGCAGAACCGCTTCAGAGATGAAAAGCTCAGTATTTAGAGAAAAAGACAGAAGTGGAAATAATAGGCATGTAAAAAGTTTAAAATTCAGTGTAGCTAATAATAAAGACAGCTCACTTGTTGTGATCGACCTCTAGCGCACATTGCAAACTGACTGTGATAATAACTGCCAACTGTAATTGGGCACTGGGGACCCCTTAAAATAAAGATAATGGGCCAGATGCACTAAGCTTCAAAAGTGATAAAATGGAGAGTGATAAACAACCAACCAATCAGTTCCTGACTGCCATTTTTCACACACATGCAAATACAGGGGTTGTAGGTCTCTAGCGCACCAGTGAATTTCAGCCCAAACTGACACAAATTGAACCCTCACCACATGGGTTCGTGAGAAACAAGATGCAGGAAAATAGTATTGTGCAGCCATGGCGAAAAACACAATACACTTACACAATAGTTCTAGAATCAATGGTATTCAAAACCAAGTAGCCCTATAAGCATTCATGCTTCTGATGAGGGCCACTTGAGCCTGAAACGCGCTAAAGCTAAACCACCGCTGCCGACCGGACTCTTCATGTTTCTCCTGCCGCCATTGATGGTCCTCTGAGAGTCCTTTTTACTCAAGTGTGGGTTATATGCGATTTTATTCATCTTCAATTGTGAGTTTGTCCAATAAATTGTATTTTTACCTTTTATCTACAATGTTGCACTAGATTCCGTTTTTAAAAGTTTTTCTAGGATCCTTTTGGACCGTGGTTTGACTACAAAAGACCCTATATATGCTATCAAAAATACAGCTCCATGTGAGTGCAAAAGAATACCATTAAATTGGTCACTTTGAACTAAATTGATCACTTTGAACTACAATACAGTATTTGCACAATGGTCTGTTTCTTTCTCCCAAGTTATAGGGCTACTTGGTTTTGAATACCATTGATTCTAGAACTATTGTGTAAGTGTATTGTGTTTTTCGCCAGGGCTGCACAATAATATTTTCCTGCATTTTTCACACAGTCTGTTACATGGCAGGTAGGAGCTGATTGGCTGTCTGTTTATCACTCTCCATTTTATCACTTTTGAAGCTTAGGGAGTTATTCAGGTTGATTCGCAAGGCTGCGAATTCACAGCCTTGCGAGTCCACCAAACCCCGCCCGGCGAACGACCACCCTCCCGCCGCCCCCTCAAAGTGCGGCTTCACCCGAACAGCTGCGAATGGATGTTTTGCATATCATCTATTTGCATGGCTCGGGTAACCGCCCACATCTTTCCATGGTCACCGACCATCGAATGATGTTATTATTATTATTATAATTTTATTTATAAGGCGCCACAAGTGTTTCGCAGCGCCGTACAAAGGAACAATACAGGGAGACAAAGCTTGGCATAACATTGAATAAATAACAAAAATACAGTACAAATAAAGAGCGCCACAGATCAATACACCTTACAGCTTAAATGTAAGTAGTGAGGACTCAATAACCATACAACTAGAGGCTAGATGCCAATGATGGAGATGAGTATGCGGACAAAGATGGTCACTGAGTGTTGGAGTATAGGAGAGCTGTGAGTGAAATGTGAAGAGAAGTGGGCTTTGACAACAGGAGGGAAGAGGGCCCTGCTCAGAGGAGCTTACAATCTACAATGATGTTTAGCGTGCACGCCTATAAAAGTGACTTTTCAGTGACTTACATTTGCGTGCATGCTGGCGTGGATATGGGCGGGCAGCTGACATTCGGTGATGTCAGCTACCCGCCCCCCACACCCGGGTCACTGCCTCATTACCATGAGAATGCCCAGCGTTCCCATATGGTAATGGGGCAGCTCGGCGCCCCCCCCCCACGCTGGCATGGGTGCATGCACCCGGCGAACCGAAAGGTCGCCGTGGGTGCACGCACCATACGCCTGCACATGCAAAGATACCCGCCTGCGCATGTGCGCAACATCAGTACTGCGTGCGAATGCACGCAGTACCGCCGAGATCTGAATAAGGCCCTTAGTGCATCTGACCCAATAACTGCATCAGATCAGCTGAATGCCTCCCAACTAAGCTAGTATTCTAGTTCTATTGCTGCTGAAAGCTATTTGCAGAATTCAAGTGAACTTAGCAATTGGTTTGCAGTAATAAAGCATTTTTTATTAGTCAGCTTGTAAAGGGTAAGCAACTTTTAAGCTTCTTACGCTGTACTTAATAAAAATGGCTATGTGCCTTTTTTTTCTATGTTCACTTACACAACCCTAAAACATTGTTATGGTAATTTATACAATAATTTACATTGTAATTCCAATGTTCTGCCGCATGCTGATATTCTTCGCATCTGTCGTCTTTACCTTGTGCCAAGCTTGTGGAGATAGTTGCATAGGGTGCCGGACAGGGTCCTGACAGTTGGGATCCCGACAGTCATTTACCTGACTGTTAAAATACCGACGCACGGGTTCCCGATGACCACCGGCTTTTCTCCCTCGTGGGGGTCCACAACCCCCATAGAGGGAGAATAGGTAGAAATCAGCTATTTAGTCTGTCTGAGTCTGGCCAGTCGGGATCCCGACATCGGGCTAATGACTGTCGGGATCCCGACTGTCGGAACCCTGTACCACACCCGTTGCATATGGCCTTTACATTTATCTCTGCATTGATAGCAAAATGCTGTTTTTTCTCAAAAGCATTTTGTTTGAAATCCAATGTAAATTGCCTCCAAATCAGTTTACTTTGACTCATTGAACTCTATCTCATTCTCTCCCCGAGGTTTGGTACATGCCTTGTTGCTAGGCAGTTGGATGCTGATCTATGCAGACTGCTGTACTCTGGTAGTAATCAGAGTCCAAACTAATTGAGCACACAGAACAATGAAAAACGGGGCTCGTGAGTCAATCCAGCCGCGATAGGTGAGGCAGAGCTCCCCGCCAGAGATAGCAGGAAGGGAGTTCAAGGAACTAGAGATGGGCGTTTTGCGAACAAAGAGGATCTTTTGGACGGATCCCATAAAACAGTGAGTGAGCCGCCGATCCCCAAAAAGGTGAACCGTCGTTCTTTTACTTTCAGTTTCGTTTTTCATTACTATGCATGATTTGCCTGATATCAGCATAGCCACCTGTGGCAGCTGAGATGTACTAACTCTGGAGACTGAGTTACAGTGCTGCGACAGCAAGTAAAAGAAAGAATAACAAGGCTGCTGCTGCTAGGGATGGCCATCGGTGCAGACATCGATTTTTTGCTATCGATGGCGATTCTGCACCCAGCCATCGATCAGTGTTTTACTCAGTCATGTATGTTCTCATTTGTTCAGCTCACTGTTTTATGTTTAAAAAAAAAAAAGTTAAAAAAAATGGCAATAAATGATTGTAAAACAAATTATGCTTCTTTATTATCAAATTAGCCCTTTTTATCAAAGTGAGCAGATGAGTCGCCCAAAATATCTGGATCATCGGAGTGATCCGCGGGATCCCAGCTCGTCTTAGTGACCCGTTTTGCCCATCTCTACAAGGAACCACAGGTGTGGTGTGGGCACTGGTACCCGGAATTGAGGTCACGTGACGATGACGCTATCACCACGCGCGCTGCCAGTCTCCGTGCCGCTGTGACACGAGCCTCTCGACCAAAATGTACGGACTCGTGTGCGCTCGTGCATGTGACGTCACGTCATGCGCAGAAGTTACTCAGAGTGGATGGACCAATAAGGAGACGTAAAAATCTTTCTCCGCTCGCCTACTGTTACGCCATTCGGTGTTTGGCCAATAAGCAACGCAGTGGATGCCGGCACGGAGCTCTCTCATTGGCTAGATGTTGCTGTCAGTCATCTTCTGAACCAGCCCAGGTAAGTGAGCGGACCGGCGCCGTGTAGCTGCGAGACCACCATACTGTGTGCCTGCACTCTGTATGTCTGTAGCCCTGTTGTACACGTAAGACACTTGGCCCTCGCCCATTTTCTTCCCATCTCTCTGTCTCCCCTCACCTGTGCCTGTCACTATATTCCTTGCTCTCAGTGTATTCCAACATCACACCTGTGCTCGAAATTCTAACAGGCTGGTATTGTAGAATAAAGTGTGCTCTAAATCCTATATTTATTACAGTCTGGAATGTCAGGCTGTGTGATGCTCAGTTTCATAACAAGTTATTTCCTAGAATTGGAAGATTTTGGGTTGGAAAGGGATTGGCTTCCTAGGGGAATATGTGCAGACCTAATCTGGGCCAATGTGGAAGAATGGTTTCTAGCTGTGTCAGGTCCCCTGACAGGCCATGTTTTCCAAGGCCCCTAGCTTGGGCACAAGACTAGGCATTGGCAACTGTCAAGTGTAACAGCTGCGGGTGCCTTCATTTCTAACTGACACACTGTATCCAGCCTGATAACACTGGGACAGATCTCTGGCTGCTCCTCACTTGCACAGGGTTGCATACTTTTTGGTTTGTACTCTATAACTACCCACTGGCAGTTTGCAAAATGTGAACCACTAAAGCTGGAAATACAGTAGACAAAGAGTTCCCCCACTAAGATCTTCAAAGCACACCGATGCTGGGTACACACTGGTCAATATAGAGTCTGTTGTATTGATGAACGATACATTGCGAACCGATCAGCTGGGTGTACAACATATACAGTAGGTATGTATGTCCCTGCAGCACAGCCGATACTAATATATCTGAAAATATTGAGTCCGATTCAGATTTGTTTCGACGGGCTGCAAATTTGCATGTGCGTGGTCTGCTGTGCTCGCAAGCCACTTGCTGTTTGACAGCGGGTGGCTATTTAGGGGAGTGCCACTTGCGTTTTATGGGTGTTCCGCAGAAAATGAAGGCGTTTCCTGGCCATCATCAGTGGCCTCCTCCCCACAGCCTTCGCAGCGCCAAGTGAGTCCTGGCTCACTCAGCGCTGTGATCAGGGGAAAACTCATTCAATGGTGAATGAGTATTCCCCTGTGTGCATGCGTGGACAGGGGCAGGGGTATCCATTCGGCAGGGTGGTATCTACCTGCTCGCTAAGCTCTGAACACTCACAGCCCAGTGAGCAGGTCTGAATCAGGTCCATAGTGTATTGTTGCATCGACAAGCAGCGGCTTGTACGCTGGCTGCACTGACATCACAGCTGGGTGGACAAATTTAATGCCCAACCAGTTTTGACATTTGGCACCGTATATTGAGTGCCAAATCTTTAAACTGAATGAAGTATATACAACAGTGATGGCTAACCTTAACACTCCAGCTGTTGTTGAACTACACATCCCAGCATGCCCTGCTACTGTTTTACTATTTGGCCATGCTAAAACTGATGGCATGCTGGGATGTGTAGTTCCACAACAGCTGGAGTGTCAAGGTTAGCCATCACTGATATACAGCTTTGGGTCAGAGGAGAAATTGCCCAGGTTTTACACAGATTAATAATCCAGGGTTTGAGGATATTTTACTTGAGCACAAGTGACTTAATTAGTTCTTCAGTTATTTTAGATTAACCATATACGCTTTACCATTGATGTCACTGAGATCTGGAGACTGCCATACACTTTTCTGACTTGTCTGAGCCACAAGTCGGACCCCATTTCCCTTGAATTTCTCCAGCAGCTCCCCGAGAGTCCTCACTTCTGATTTGGAACTTCATGTGACATTTTTTACATGTGATTTATTTCATGTAAAGGGGGAGGTCAAGGAAAATCAGATGCAATATCTTGCGGGTGCTAAATAGCTGATTTCTCGTCCAGATCCATCTGAATCTGGTGAAAAACAGGCCAAATCACACAAGTGTATGCGGGCCTTTAGTGTGCCTTGAGGACCGAAGTTGTGAAACACACAACTAGACCAACTTTACTCCAGCTAGTTGCTTGGTTGGAAAAAAATCTGGTAATGTATAGGACTCGTGATAAATGACAGGACTAGTGATAAATGACAGTAATTTGCTCCCAAATTCCAGCAAACAGATGTCAGGTGGATATATCGGCTGAGGACCCAGAGCTCATTGTGTACCAACAATTACACTAAACACTTCAATATGAACTGAATGTGTTACACAAGTTACAAACTTATGATGACCTTTAAGAAACAATAGGTTTTATGAGATTCTTGCACTATCTAGTACAATATGTAGGAGAACACTAAACTTTTTCTGCTCAGCTAAAGTGTTGGCTTTTACTGTGACATTACCTTTAGATTTGGATGTCGTTGATGTAGAGTAGGAGGGAAAAGAATTGATGTGTTTTGTGAATAAATGGGAGTGGATAAGAATGTTAGGAGAGCCATGTCTTGATTTCATCTTTCATTGTATACTCTTAGAGCATGGGTCTTCAACCTGTGGCCCTCCAGATGTTGTGAAACCTACATGTTCCAACATGCATTGACACATTTTTCGCTATAAAAGCATGCCAAAACTGTCAGGTCATGCTGGGACATGTAGTTCCACAACATCTGGAGGGCCACAGTGTTAATAGGGGGGGGGGGGGGGGGCTATTTATGTTGTATCTAACCTTGAAATGTACCTTATTGCAGTCAATTTTAATCTGCCATTTTATGGATTAGCAGGCTGGTAAATCGCATAAAAGTTGATTTTGTGTAGGAACAATTACCTTCTCATGATGAACACAATCTCTTCCTATTAGAAGTAATCCATAGTAAAAGTAATGCCCATATATTGTTGATAATTAGATTTTTTTTTTTTTATCAAATTGTATAAGGGTGTCAATCACAATTTATTAAAATGCAAACTTCACACAGTGTGAAATAAAAACATTTCAGACATTTCGTCATACCATATCTTACGTCAATGAACATAGCAGGGAAGCACAGATTCTCTGCATGTTTACCATATGTGTTTTGTCTCGAATACCCCTTTCACAGATACGACTTGGCACTTACCAGGCATTTTGAGTGCATAGTCATTTTGCCGGGTGCAGTTTGATTTCTTTTCACACTGAGCAGCAAATTACCAGGTTAGAAAAAAGGAATGTGTCAGCGCTGGCTGACTTATTACAAGAGGGTTCAAAATGTATAAAATTATTTAATATAAAGAAAAGAAAATATTTTTTTATATATATATATATATATATGTGTTCAAAAACAAGAAGAGGTGCGCCTCATAGTGTAAAACCGTATTTATTTTAAAACACAGACAAGTGCAGGTACACAGATCAATAAAGACTCGTACCAGGCGGATAACCGCTGTGGGCTGGTTACCACAAGGTTTGACATAAAACTCCCAGGCAATAACTCCTACCACCTTCCAAGGCGCTGCTGGATCTCGAACAGACTGCCGGCTAGCCACCAAGACAAGCAGCGTATCAGCGTGTAGGCGAACGTGGATGGAGCAGGAGAAGCCAGGTGCAAGGAAAGCTGTCGTCACTAGCAGGTTCTTCTCACACTTCTCCATACGGAGAAGTGTGAGGAGAAGAACCTGCTTAATGCCTTCTCAATCTCCACCTTTTTAATTAACCAGGTTGACCTGGATTATATGATTCGAGTGACCTGGGATCTCCTGACTAAAGAAACCTTTTGATAAACATAGGGCATTAGCCCTTGGTAAGTCACTTTCCATTGGGTCCCCCGCTGAGGAGACCAGGCTATTATACCGTATTTATCTGTGCATGAGGAAGCAGGCGTACTAAAGATACCTTGATGTGCACATAGGGCACTGGCTTAAGGTCAGTCATCAGGGTCTTTCTATTAACTACCAGACAAGGAGTTATCAGACAAGAAATTGGTACACCAGACCAATCAACTAAAGAACACAGCGCCTATGATTCTCCTATTTTTGTATTGTAACTGTTTGGGATTTGAGGAGTCTCTTGGTTAATCAAGGGCTGCAGTGTTCAGGCGCAGTCAATATTCTTCAATTGTATTTTTAACTGTGTTATATATGTTTATTTTCTTTTCTATATATTAAATAATTTTATACATTTTGAACCTTGTTTCTTGCAATCTCAGTATACTGGGGAGTGACTACCCTGTGCCAGCTGCGGTTAATTGCACAGCACACAACTCTTCTCTTGTAAATTACCAGGTTAAAATGTCAATCCTGGTAATTTGTTGAATTTCACAGGTATTTCTTCAGCGTAAAAGGGTAAACCTGGGGCGCAAATCCCTGTTCGCTGACCGGGGTAAAGAGCAGGGTCGGTGGCGCGGGTTTACCCTTTCACACTGAACGAATTACCGGGTAGAACTGCTTCAGCTGGTAATTTGTTGTTCGGTGTGAAAGTGGTATAAAGGTGGCCATACACTTCTGCGATGTATTGCAGCAGTGTATGGCCTTCCGACCCCCCTGAGCCACTCGGGACCTTCAAGTGTGTCATGATCGCATGCAACCCCGTTCCCCGTCGCTGAGAGCGGGGCCAAGATTGGACATCGGACCCGAGGGGGATGTCAAACGTATATACGATTTGGGACGATTTCTAGGCCCGATCCTTTGTGATTGGCCCATATCGTACTAGTGGTGTCCATAAAATACTTTTTCTGGGGTAAATCTTTGCTTAATATGGAAATTACATTGTATTGGGAAATCAGCAATAAGACCTGTAGTTATCAGTTTAGGTTGGACCAACAGTTCCCTAGATTAGTTCAGTCACGAAAAGGGAAATATTTCATCTTAGGTTTGTGTCTAATCCACACAGGCTGTATGTACTGTATATACATCAGTTTTATATAAAACCAGTGGTTCCCTTAAGAAATTCAGGGACAAAAATAGGGAGATATTTCACTGTAGAACAAGCTACTATTTACCTAAAAGGTATCCTCTATTTGTGTGGAAACACTGTGTGTCCCTGAAACACTGCCATCTGTTGGTAGTGAGTGAAACTACATCTATTTCTCTCTCACACATGCAGAAACACAGGCAAGTGTTTGGGCATATTTGTATAAGGTAGCAGACTAGCTTTTAAAGCATTTGTTTGAGCGGGCCTATGTGTGTGTATATATGTGTGTGTGTGTGTACATGTATAATATATCCACTGACAGGTGAAATAAATAGCATTTATCGTTCTAATAGCAATAGCAGTGGTCTAGGGGTGGTATATATTAGTAGTGAAGTCAGTTATTGAAGTTTTATGTGCAGGAAAAAAGGCAAGTAGTAGGTATCTGAGTGAATTTCACAAAGGCCAGATGATGGTGTCAGAACATCTCAAACACAGCAGGTATTGTTGGGTGTTACCTGTATGCAGTGGTTAGTACCTACCAAAGGTGGTTCAAGGAAGGACAACTGATGAACAGACAACACGGTCATGTGCTCATGGGTAACGAAGCCTAGCATGTCTGGTCCTGACCCACAAAAATGCACAGATTGCTGAAAAAGTTGATATTTGCTATAGCAGAAAGATGTCAGAACACACATTGCAGTTTTCTAGGCAGTTGCAGACTGGTTAGTGTCCATGTTGATTACTATCTGCTATCAAAAGCACCTGTAATGCACCCGTGAGCATCAGAAATAGACCATTGAGCAATGGAAGAAGTAGCCTGTCTGTTGAATCACTTTTTCTTCTTCTTTCTTTCTTATTTTTTTTTTTTTAATTATGTGGATGGCCAGAGAAGTGTGTTGTTTTGACATTTATATTTCTTTAAGATGTAGAAAACTTGAGCATTCCTATGGTATATTGTACTTTTTATCTGCATACTTGATGTCCGTACTAGTTAAAAATGTTCCATGTGTACATTTACACATTAAGGGCAGTATTCAATGAGGCTGATGTGTGCTATTTTCGTGCTCTAAGGTGAATCTTTTTACTGAAAAAGTGATTCGCCCTATTCAACGTGCACTATTGTCCGATAGTGAACAGTGAATGACGGACAATTCGCTGTCTGATAGTCATCGCAATTCGCTGTGGTTTTTCAATGGGCTTTCCAATGTAAGTGTATTCAATGATCAGATGGCGAATTGCTTTTTAAGTGATTTTCGCTGTGTGTCACCATGTAGCAATCGCCATCTTTTTATGGCGAACTGGAATGTGAACTTTTAAAATAAAGGTGTTTTTTTTTTTTTTGTGTAAAGAAATCAGGAATTTTATTATGTGAAGGGGCATGCTATTTTTATTAATGTGCTTACAGCACATGAATATATATTTCATTTAATGTGTTTAAATTTTTATATTTTCCACATAACAGCCAGCAGGGGGCCGAGAGCTGCACATTACTTATTGATATATTCACTTCACCTTGCTCCCGCTCATTACATATGCACGAGCAGGAGCAGTGCAGCAGCTCCCTACCCCAGTCCCCTGCCAGCTCTCCCTGGGGCAGCTTCTGCCTGTGTCCCCGGGAGCCCTGCTTCTTCCCCACAGTGTCCGGCTCAGGCAGGGAGACTTCCATCTCCCTGCCTGCCACCACCCCACAGCTCCCTGCGGTGTTCGCTGCAGGGGTTAAGAATTGGCGTCAGGGGCAGCGAGCCCCTGCGGCATTGAATAGAGTGAGAGGGAGGGCTGGCAGTGAATGCTCCAGCCCTCCGGAACACGGCGACTGTGCAGCGAATCCTAAACAGGTTTCGCTGCACATGCCGAGTTTTTGCTGAGTTGAACAAAAGTCCAGTTTATGGGCATATAGATGTGTCTTATTACAACATTGCTGCAGGAGGCAGCTTGTCACTGTGCTAGCTCAGCAGGTCTCTTGTTGATTGCTGTGGGTAGCAGTGCCCCTCTACTGTCACCAGCTTCCTCTGGAAAAGTTGCACTACCCCCACCTATAGACCTATGCAGGTTTCTTATACATATGGGTAGAGGGTGCATCACTCTACCCTATCTTATCCTGCTTCCCTACCCCAATATACTGCATGCATAGACCATACACCTTGCCCCAGCAATGTACATGGACACATCTGTATCTACAAGCGGATACAACTACAGCTGATGCTGAGTCATTCATGACTCTTGCCTTTTCACTTGCAGTTGAAGGGTTGTAACTGGGTACTTATGGTGTGTTGTGTCCTATGCAGAGTTGTGTGTACATGTAAATACCAGTTATACAAAGGAAAGTGACGGGAGAGGGATGTATTTGTTTTTTACATGCTGTTTGTAAAAAAAAAAAAAAATTATGTGTGGGTGTGTGTTCACTCTAGGTGCAGGCTGCTGATCACTGAGGAGGGAATATCTTAGTTTTGAAGTGCAAAATTTTAGATGTGATTTATCACCACAGTTACTGTAGCTGTAGTTACGTACACATCTAAAATGTTATCCTTCAGAATGAAATTGTCATCCTCACAAATCTGCAGCCTGCACCTAGAGTGAACACTAATAGATATACAGTATATTCCTAACACACATTTCCATTGCATAATAGAACATGCTGTGTTCTAAAATGTAAAATAGAGCTTGACAATTTAAGAAAGCAATGGTGTTTTGTTCTATTGTTGTAGTCATTACGTGCTTTTTTTTTTATCCATGAGATTTGCATTAATAGTGATTAGGTATTAAGGAGTACTTGAGTTATACTTATACAAACAAATATAAATCTGTCATTGTAAAATTGCATGTTGTTGTGTTTCACATTATGCAAATAGTGGGAAATAAACTAACCAGTAAGTAGGTTATAATTTACAATGAAGTGATCACCCTATTTTTCTCCTCCCAGCAGCAGGGGACACTGCAGTCTACACGTGTGGGATAGTGTGGGTGCATTGGAGGAGTCGGCACTTTAAGAAATTTGAATACAGCTGGCTCCTCCCCCCGCTATCCCCCAGCAGACTCCAGTCTTAGAAAAAGTGCCCGGAGGAGTCGGACTCCCGGGCTATGTCTCCTAAGGAGACTAGGATTTTTGTTTCCTTTTTATTTATTTTTTATTTATACTTGGACACAGACAGGCTGGGAATGCCTGTCTGCGACGTAGGACCCTGGAGGGACATGGTCGGGCCTGCATGCAGCCTCCCTCCACTGTCCAGCCACCGGAGCCTCCGTTCCGGGGACCCGCCCGCAGCTGCATGCAGTGTGCGTCGCGGGTCCTGGGCTATCTCCCCCGAACTCCAGGGACGCCGGTGACAAGTAAGGGCGCTGTGCGCCAGACAGGGGGCGGCCATTAAGCGCGATGGTCGGTGGCAGAGAAAGAGCTGAGTCGCGGTGGTGACGTCAGCGCACCCTCCAGTATGCCGGCTGTTTGGGGCAGGGCTTGGATTTCGTGCCTCAGCATAAGAGAGGAGGGCGGAGCTTGCTTCTCTCTCTTCTCTCTGCGCTTTTGAGCTGTGAGGTGGCTTTTGTGGTGCTCTCTCTCTCTGCAGTTTGCTGTACAAAACGGGACCTCTGTTACCTGTGCAGCTCAGCGCTCCCCAGCGGACTACAGGGACACTGTAAGTCTTAAGGGGTACATTACACACACAAGAATCGGGGGTTATTAATTGGCTCCTCTTCCCCTGTAACTTGCCAGACTTCAGGGCTACTTTACTGGGTATTTCCCTGCTGTTGGGCTGTATTTTGGGGTGTTTCTTGTGTGACTGGTGTTGTGTGTCTGTCAGTATTGTTACATTTACTGGGCAGGATGGCAGGAAAAGCAACTTCATCTAAGGCTGCTTTGAAGGTTTATTCCTGCAAGAGCTGTAAGCAGCAATACACACAACATGTTAGAGGGTGTTCCCTCTGTGAGACTTGCTATAGGGCTTCTCAAATTACTGCTGCTCCTGCAGCACCTGTGCAGGCAGCTGCTGTTTCCTCAGAGGTGCTGCAATCATTGCTGTCTAATCTGAATGCTGAAATGGCTGCCTCTAGGAAGGATAGAGAGGTGTTTCAGACTCAGCTTTCTAGATTGACCTCTGCAGAGCCTGCTTGGGCTCAATCCTTAATTCAGTCAGTGGACTCTTTAACTCAGTCTATGGCAGGTCCTGCTAAGAGACCTTCGGCTGCTGCTGTAATTAAAAGAAAGGCTATGCCCTCTCTGTTTTTGGCTGATGATTCAGACCATGAGGATTATATTATAGAGGAAGGAGAGGTTCTTCCCCCTGTGGAGGATATCCAACCCTTGGATGTAGGGGAGGATGAATCACAGGGTGTGGAGGGGCTTATTAGAGCTGTTAGGTCCACTCTGAAATTAGAGCAGCCTGAGGTTACTCCCCAGGTGTCCATTTTTGGACGCTCTCAAAGACAGGAGTTGTGTTTTCCGGATTCGGAGGAATTAGACTCTCCTCTCCTCTCTATATGGAAATGTCCGGATAGGAAATTCCAGGTGTCAGCTCGCCTAAGGACACTATATCCTTTCTCTCCTGAATCCAGGGCCAAGTGGGAGACTCCTCCCACTCCGGATATCTCGCTATCCAGGCTATCTAAGCGAGCCACTCTGCCTGTCCCCGGGGTGGCCTCTTTGAAAGAGGCGCAGGATAGGCGTTTAGATTGCTCACTAAAGACCATTTATTCCACGGCAGGGGTCCTTTTGCATCCTGCTTTGGCCTCTGCTTGGGTGGCCAGGGCTATGGAGCAATGGGCTGCTGAGCTTGTGGCTGGTCTGGAGCAAAATATGCCTGTGGCAGATTTGTTGCCTATGGCGGAAGGCATCAGGGATGCTTCAACTTACATAGGTGAGGCAGCGGCAGACATTTCGACTCTAGGAGCCAGAATTTCTGCGTCAGCTATGGTGGCCAGACGGTCGGTCTGGTTGAGGTCATGGCAGGCTGAGGCTGAAATTAAAAAAGCCGTTGAAGCCTTGCCGTTCACAGGGGATATGCTTTTCGGGCCAGAGCTCGATAAACTTATCTCCCAGGCCACGGGGGGTAAGTCTACATTCTTACCTACAGCCGCTCCTCCACCTAAGAGGCGGTCCCTCACTCAGTCCTTTCGGTCCTTTCGAGGCTCCTCGGCCTTTAGAGGCAGGCCCAGAGGAGGTTTTACGGCCTTTAGAGGTCGCAGAGGTAGAGGGGCGGGAACAGCAGCGGCCGCTGCTGCCCCAGCACGTCGCCAGGAGCCCAAGGCTTCCGACAAGACCGTGGCATGACGGTCTTCCGGCTCTAGTGGGAGAGTCCAGGGTGGGCGCTCGTCTGTTGTTGTTCCCTCAGGTTTGGGAGACTCACTGCAGGGACGAGTGGGTCTTGCAAATTATTACACAGGGATACAGACTTCAATTTTCAGCGCCACCTCCAGTAAGATTCTTTCCAATGGGCCTTCCAAAGCTGGATCAGACAAGAAAGGCCTTACAGGATTCAGTTCAAAAGCTTTTGGACGCTTCTGTAATAATACCGGTGCCAGAACATCAGAGGGGACAGGGGTTTTACTCCAATGTGTTCGTAGTCCCCAAACCGGACGGCACCGTAAGGCCTATCCTAAACCTCAAGGATTTAAATCAATACATCTGTTACAACAGGTTCAAGATGGAGTCCATACGGTCCGTGATTGCATCACTGGAACCGGGAGAATATCTTATGTCGCTAGACATAAAGGACGCCTATTTGCACGTCCCTATTTGGGAACCTCACCAGAGGTTTCTAAGGTTCGCAATGCAGGCTTCTCATTTCCAGTTCAGGGCTCTGCCCTTCGGCCTGTCGTCCGCTCCCAGGGTCTTTACCAAGATCATGGCCTGCATGGTGGCGGTACTCAGGTTACAGGGGATAACGATCATCCCGTACCTGGACGATCTCTTGATAAAGGCTTCTTCTCAGGACAAATTGATAGCAGACGCTCTGGCCACATGTTCTTTTCTGGTCCAAAATGGTTGGATCTTGAACTTCGGCAAATCTCAGCTCAATCCAACACAGAGGCTTCAATTTCTGGGCCTTATTCTGGATACGGCGCAGGAGGCGGTATTTCTTCCAATGGACAAGATCGCGGCGCTGCAGTCAAAGGTACGACAGGTCCTAGCTCCCGGCAGAGTTTCGATCCTGTTGTGCACCAAGTTGCTGGGGATGATGGTAGCCTCTTTCGAGGCCATCTCGTACGGCAGATTTCATACCAGAACGTTCCAATGGAACCTACTGTCACAGTGGTCAGGGTCGCATCTACAGATACACGGGAAGATTACCCTGTCAAGAGCAGCTCGTCAGTCACTTCAATGGTGGCTTCACACTCCCAATTTACTCCAGGGCCGGAGTTTCAGTCCATGCAGTTGGACGATACTGACCACCGACGCCAGCCTCAGGGGCTGGGGAGCTTTTGTTCTCAACCAGACTTTTCAGGGGCGGTGGTCGGCCCAGGAGGCAAGTCTTCCGATAAATGTCCTGGAATTAAGAGCAATCAGGTTGGCTTTGGGTCAAGCACACAACTTGCTCAGGGGACGTCCGGTAAGAGTCCAGTCGGACAATGCGACTGCGGTCGCATACATAAATCGACAGGGAGGAACCAAAAGTCGTGCGGCCATGCGCGAGGTGCGTCCTATCTTGGAATGGGCCGAGGCGTTTGTCCCCCGATTCTCTGCGGTGTTTCTGCCGGGCGTGGAGAATTGGCAGGCGGATTATCTGAGCAGACAGGACTTCCACCCGGGAGAGTGGGCCCTTCATTCGGAGGTTTTTCATCAGTTGACGGTCCGGTGGGGCATGCCTCAGATGGATTTGATGGCCTCCAGGTTGAATCGGAAGGTACCTCGGTATTGTGCCAGGTCTCGGGATCCGGAAGCTCTGGCGGGGGATGCATTCTCCATCAGATGGATTTGATGGCCACTCAGATGGATTTGATGGCCTCCAGGTTGAATCGGAAGGTACCTCGGTATTGTGCCAGGTCTCGGGATTCGGAAGCTCTGGCGGGGGATGCATTCTCCATCCCATGGGATTTCCAGCTGATATATGCGTTTCCGCCGTTTCCACTCATAGCAAGAGTGCTCAAGCGCATAAAAAGAGGGTCCGCTTCAGTAATTCTGATTGCCCCGGACTGGCCGAGACGGGCCTGGTATTCGGACCTCAAGCTTCTTCAAGCGGATGTGCAGTGGCGTCTCCCACTCAGACAGGATCTTCTACAACAAGGACCATTCATCTACCCCGGCTTAGAGTCTCTACGTTTAACGGCGTGGCTGTTGAAGCCGACTTGTTAAGGAGACGTGGAATACCGCAGTCTGTAGTTCCAACTATGCTGAAGGCTAGGAAGGAGGTGACCGCTTCTCATTATCACAGGATTTGGAAATCCTACATAGCCTGGTGCGAAGCTAGATCGGTACCAAGGGCAGTGTTTCATCTTTCCCGTTTGTTGGAGTTCTTACAATCGGGTTTAGAGAAGGGTCTCAGACTGGCGTCTTTGAAGGTCCAGGTGTCTGCCCTATCGGTGTTTTTTCACAGAAGGCTGGCTCTAATTCCGGAGGTACAGACCTTCTTAAAAGGGGTTGTTCGTATACAGTCTCCCTTCGTTCCGCCTTCAGAGCCATGGGATTTGGAGTTGGTTCTGAAATTCCTAAGATCTGATACTTTTGAGCCCTTAGATTCGGTGGATCTAAGGTTCTTGACGTGGAAGACGGTCATGTTGATGGCGCTGGCTTCGGCCCGCAGGGTGTCGGAGCTTGGGGCTCTTTCCTGTCGTTCCCCGTTTCTGGTTTTCCACAAGGACAGGGCGGAACTCAGAACTCGCCAGGGTTTCCTTCCGAAGGTGGTTTCGGCGTTCCACGTGAACCAGCCTATTGTGGTTCCAGCCCTTTCACGAGATATGAAGTCCTTGGACGTGGTGCGCGCTCTGCGTATCTACGTTTCCAGAACGGCATCGTGGAGAAAGACGGATAGTCTTTTCGTGTTGTATGGAGCAGGAAAGAAGGGTTGGCCGGCGTCCAAGCAGACGCTGGCTAGGTGGTTGTGCCTCACAATCAAGGAGGCCTACGCTAGGGCTAACCAAGTCCTTCCTTTAGGGATTTCCGC
Organism: Crinia signifera; assembly: GCF_055691185.1. Lineage (NCBI taxonomy): Eukaryota > Metazoa > Chordata > Amphibia > Anura > Myobatrachidae > Crinia > Crinia signifera. The sequence goes on from NC_139219.1 coordinate 176,075,637, forward strand.
CCATTCAACAAGGGCCGTAAGCACTTCGTGGGCTGCGGCCAGAGGTGTTTCGCTCAGGTTTGTAGGGCGGCCACTTGGGTGGGTGCTAGCACCTTCGCCAAGTTCTATAAGTTTGACAGCTTTGCCAGTGAGGAGGCATCATTCGGCAGAGCTGTTTTGCAGGATTCTCAGCGCTCTCCCTCCCGGGTTTAGTGCTTTGGTACTATCCCACACGTGTAGACTGCAGTGTCCCCTGCTGCTGGGAGGAGAAATAAGGAATTTGGTACTTACCGGTAATTCCCTTTCTCCGAGGCAGCAGGGGACACTGCACGCCCTCCCAGCGCTTTATTCCTGCCATCTTACAAGTTGTTTTACTTTAACATTGAATGTTTGCCGATTGCAAGTTGTGAGTTCTTGTTATGAGTTATTCTTGCTAATCTTTTCTCTTCTGCGAAGTGTCTCCTCTGTTCCAGGGATCGAGCCCTGGCCCCTATCCTCTCTCGGTCACAGTTTCTAAGACTGGAGTCTGCTGGGGGATATCGGGGGGAGGAGCCAGCTGTATTCAAATTTCTTAAAGTGCCGACTCCTCCAATGCACCCACACTATCCCACACGTGTAGACTGCAGTGTCCCCTGCAGCCTCGGAGAAAGGGAATTACCGGTAAGTACCAAATTCCTTATTTTATCAACTAGAGATATGCTTTGCTAATCCACTGCGCTGTGAGCTTTTTGGCAAATTCTAATGTATGGTTAAGTTTGTGATTGGACAGATGATGTTTAGGGGTATAGTTCAAAGATTCTAAATCATTGTTCTGTTTCCAGGAATAAAATACACATTGACCAAAGTGGCACAAACAGGGGGCGATTTTAACCCCAGTTCTAAGTGATCTGACTAGTTCGCATAGCATTGAAGCATGGATCGCTCTGTGTGTATGGCTCCAGGAGAAGTTGCTGCGCGGTCCGGGGCGTCGCTATCGCACGCAGAGATAGACAGTACATGCACTGTCTATCCTGCTAGATCGCTGGGTTTTGCTTATAAACATTAGTGCATCACTTGTATGCCGCGATCTGTGCTTAGCATGTTGCTCAGCACAGAGGCCAGTGTTGCCCCATGTGTACGAGGCTTAATTCCTTCAGTGGCACTCCCGAGAATTTTCAGAGTTATGCTCCAGTGCGCAGTCTGGCAAACCCGGAAAACTCTCGGGAGTTCCACTGCCTGCGCTCCCTCCTGCCGGGCAGCGCCACTGAACTGAGCGCTGAGATCAGCGTCGCACTCAGTTTCAGCGGCTGCCCAGCCCTGCCTCCTTCCCCCTGCTGCGTGACGTAACGTCATGCCCACACAGTCGGGTTGCTGTGGCTGATGGATTGTTCAGCTGCGCTACCCAGACCCGGGGGTTACAGTGGTGTTTTTTTTTAGGGAGCACTCTCCAGAAAAAAACTCACCCAGTGGGGCACGCTCCCTAAAAAAGAAAAGAAAAACATCGCTGAAGGGGTTAACAGCTGATATATATATATGGAATGGGATCATTCGTCAGACTGCATTTAGGTCTACAGTCATTAGGTCGACCCCACTAGGTCGACTGGCAGGAAGGTCGACCTGACTTAAGGTCGACATGGGCCAAGGTCGACATGACTTAAGGTCGAATTTGCATAAAGGTCGACATGAGGAAGGTCGACTGGTCATAAGGTCGACATGGGGTTTTCACTGTTTTTTTATCCGAATGTCGACACAGTCGACATGGACACAGTTGGCAATGAGAATCGGACCCTCGCATCGCTCGCTTCGCTCGCAATGCTTCGGGCACGGTACCTCGCTGCGCTCGGCACACTATTTTATTCTCCCACCACGCCCTAGTGGATGGTAGGGCATGAAATCCCGCCTGTCGGCACATGTCGGCTCAAAAAACAGTGAAAAACCCATGTCGACCTTATGACCAGTCGACCTTCCTCATGTCGACCTTTATGCAAATTCGACCTTAAGTCATGTCGACCTTGGCCCATGTCGACCTTCCTGCCAGTTGACCTAGTGGGGTCGACCTAATGACTGTAGACCTAAATGCAGTCTGACGAATGACCGCATCCTATATATATATATATATATATATATATATATATATATATATATATATATATATATATATATATATATATATATATATATTCATTTTTAAATCTTGGCAAATGTGTGTTTTAGCCCTGGGAATTCAACATCAATTTAGTTAGATCTACATTGATCTGTAAATGTAACCCTTAATGGCAAATCTGGTATCAAAATATGCCAATTTTTGTCACTAGTTTTTGCACAAAGCTAATATACTTGAAAACTATAAATAAAACCGACATCAACCAAATAAAAACATCATAGAAATGTATCAATTAAAATTTATGTTATGCCCATGGATAACAGCTTATCTGCATCCCTGCGCATGTGCGATCGTACTCCCCCCCCCCCCCCCCCCCTATTATGAAAATCCCTATTAAGTTGAAAATTGTCAGGACTTGGTTTTGGCTATGGGTCACTGGGTCAACCACTGAAGGTCAACAGGCCTTAGGTTGCCTTGGGTAAGGTCGACGGGGGTTAGAAGGTCGACACAAGCATTAGGTTGACAGTCAAAAGGTCAGAGTTTTTCAAGTTTTTTATTTGTCCCGAATGTCATCACAGTCGACAAGGACACCGTCTGAGTGTACATTTCTTTAACATAGTTTGGCCAATAGTGACATTTCATTTTTAGGATTTGATTCTACGAAATGTGGAATTATGGGTTAAGCCACAGAGAAGGCTTTCACAATTGAATTGCTTGTTAAGCAGGGGAGCAGTATGAGCGTCAAGTCCCTGCATTTACCACGGTTAATTGAATTTTGCCCCATGGGGCTGATTCTGAGTTGAAAGCTAAGCTGCAAAGAAATAAAAAGGAACTTTGTTCACCAGCAAATCCATGTTGCACTGCATGTTCCCATTTACCAGTGCAAAATTAGCTTGTTAAGAAAACGAATCTTGTCCAGCTTTTACTTTTCTTTGAGCGTCTTCTTAGCTGACTGCATTGTACATAGTGAATGAATAATCTTCCACTACCTCCCATCTTTTCCTGTTGTTCACCTTTACAGGTCATGGCTCATATTTCAGTGTTTTTCCTCTGTTTGCCTCAAGCTTAATATGACAAAAACTGAAATCCAATTTTACCACCCTTCACTCTGTCACTAACCTTTCATTCCCCCTCTTCACAATGTTGACAACACATGCATCACCGCTGCCTCACTTGCCAAAACCGTACTACTGCCCAGAAACTTTTTTTCTCCCATTTGCTTTCAGCTAAAATACCAACATCCGAAAGTCACACATTAGTAAAGTTTTGTTCTCATTCTCGTTTGTTCTATTAGTTGTAAGTCTGCTAATGCAGACTTATGTATTCAATGGCGGCAGCAGCTTTTTTTTTTCATCTTAACAGCATTTTTAATTTTTTATTTACCCTGAGCCTGAGAACATTATAATCTTGCTTCTTGTTTTTATGTAAAATGGTTTTCTCTAGATAATATTGCTTTATTTTACACACAAATATCAGTATTTATGACCCACAATTTGCTGGTTTGAGAATGTTTCTTTAAAAGCCAAATGTCTCCCCCTTTTCATATTTTATTCAATCTCTTTTCCCAACCATGCCACAACTGTCCCCGCCATAGCTAATGTTATCAGATCTCCCCCTAAGTCACACTTTTGGGGCCATTTAATGGTTCTGCCCCACAGCATATTTCTGTTTGCATCCCCCTGACCTGAATATGTGATAAGTATGTGATGCGCCCAAAGGAGCTTTTCTTGATTATTATTATTATTATTTTTTTTTTTAAGCCGACTTGTTCATACTTAACTATTGGGCATAAAGGGAGAATATAATAGTGTGCCGTGTAAAGCTTTGTGCCCTAAGCACAAGGGGGCATATGTATTAAGCCTGGAGAAGAGATAAACTGGAGATAAAGTGGAGATAACATGGAAGAGATAACGCACCAGCCAATCAGCTGTGTTTAAAATATGACAGTTGGGATCTGATTGGCTGGTGCGTTATCTCTTTCCACTTTATCTCCAATTTATCTCTTCACCAGGCTTAATACATCTGCCCCAAGGTGTGCAGCGAGCCATGCCAGTGGACGTGGTACACTTATATGGTGCAGTGTTCATTCTAGCACCCGCTATCTTTGAAAACCCATGCAGTTTCTCTTCCCTACCTGGGGTGTCGCTGTCTGCTGTGGTGTTTCTAGCAAAGGTCTGGTTTGCATATCAGTGCTGATATATAGACCACACTGTGCTAAAAGCACTACAGCAGACAGCGACACCCCAGGCAGGGAAGAGGAACTACATGGATTTTCAAAGACAGCGGGTGCTAGAATGAACACTATGGTGTCCATGTCAACCTAGACACAGGAAAATGGGAAAAACCCACCTTTTTCTATGTTGACCTTTTTCATATTGACACTTTGAATGTGTTGACGTTTTGACCATGTTGACCTTTTTCATGTGTTGACCTTATGACTTAACCAAAAGTGGTCCACCTTTTGACTGTCGACCTAATGACCCATAACCACTCGTAATATGCTAAATCGGCATTCTCACTGTGCTCCCTCTGTTTAATGATGTTAAAATTAAAAAGTTTAAACGGATCTAGAACTAATGCTTCTACCTGTGCTCATACTCAAAAATATGGGCGGTTGGACGCATGGGACAATGGGCCTAATTGCAGGACAATTTTTTTTTCTCAAAATAGGCAAAATCATATGCAGGTGGGGCTGATGTAATGTGCAGAGAGAGTTAGGTTTGGGTGAAATTTTGGGCCAAATGTAATAGGGTGTGAGAATCAGAAAGTGAAAGATTTTGGGAGTTTTCCCATTTTTTTTTTAAATTGGCAATCATTTACACTGCAAAACCGGGTTGATTTTGCAGTGTAAATGATTGCTGCTTTAAAAAATTGGGAATACTCCCAAAAGGTTTCACTTTCTGATTCTCACGCCCTATTACATTTGGCCCCTTGTTTCTGTGCAGGGTAAATATTGGTTGCATTATTTTTACACGGCAAGTTAGATTTCAGTATGAACACACTTTACCCAATCTACGTAACTCTCTCTGCACATGTTACATCTGCCCCACCTGCAGTGCAAATTTGTCCTTCGATTATGTCTAAATTAGGCCCAAAGAGCATGGGATGCCCAGTAGCGCATGCAGGGGGGGGGTTCTGAGTACCCAGAAACCCCCCCCCCCCCCCCCAGGAGTCTAAGGGCACAAGTCTGAAAGCTGAGGGTCCCCTCTTTCCATGGGTACAAGAATTTTTTCGGTTTTTAGAATATTTTTTTTAGGCTTACTTACCTGTCCCCTGATGGTGTCCGGTGGTCCCTTGGCGTCCACAGCAGGCCTCCGGCATCTTCTCTGGGTCTCCAGTGATCCCAGGAATGCATTGCGCGGGTGTGCGCGTGCACCAGTGACGTCACCGGCACTCGCGCAATGCATTCCTGGGACCGCTGGAGGCCCTGGAGAAGATGCCGGAGGCCTGCTGTGGACGCCCTGGGACTTGGTAAGTATAAAAAGAGGGTTAGAGGGATAAAAAAAAATATTCAAATTATTCCAAAAACCACGGTTTTTGGAATAATTCGGATAATGGATGCACGGATACGGGATAATCAACCTGTATTCTAATTGGCGGATTGCTCTGCCTATTGAACTCTGATCCCCTAATCCCGTGGTAGCCAACCCTAGCCCTCGAGAGCTACCAACATTCCACATTTTCCAGACAACCTAGCTGCTGCACAGCTGCACTCATTAATCACTCATTAATCACTGACACATTTTAAAAGATACACAGATGGAGCTAATTAGCTCACTTGTGATTCTGTGAGGAGACCTGCAAAACATGCACTGTTGGTAGCTCTCGAGGACTAGGGTTGGCTACCCCAGCCCTAGTCCAATACCATTTGGTAGGTGGGATTCTCTAGTTTTTAATTCCATTAAAATCTAAGAAATCTATTTCAGGAAACTGGAGATATCTTCAGTCAAGCAAGCTGTCCTCCCACCAGAAAATTATGAATAATAAGCCCACTCCACTATACACCCCTGCTCTGCATATTAAACATCCTCTACCACCCTGAAAGTTATGTATAATGGCCCCTTCATTCAGCCCAATGCCCCCTTCTCCCACCCCATCTCCCACCATGTGTGCAGTAAAGGGGTAATTAGTTTAAATTACTGATCTAGGCCCTACATGCTGAGTGGTTGATATATATATATATATAAAATTGGCAGTCGACAGATCTGTTTCGGCACCACATGCCTTCATCACAGACTGACCCACAATGGCTGTTACTAGAAGCTGTTATATAGCCACCAATACAAACAATCAAATAATTACACAAATCATGCCAGCTGTGTGCAGATTCAAATCAATCAATCAGCAGGTCAGAGCCCCAACTACGTCACCTATCCGGATGCCCATATATAGTCATGGGTCTGTTACTGCTGAGTATGCAAATGGGTATGGGAGTATTGAGCAATGGGATAGCGCACTTACCACCTGGCTGTGTCACTCAGGTCGGATGGAGCAGGTAGACAGCAGCGCTTCGCGCCGTGTCTCCCGCGTCATCATTCTGTACCCATGGACGCCGGACCAATCAGGGAGCAGGCGCACAGCAGCATCGCTGACCGCGTCACCCGCTCATATATTTGGAATATATCCTGTCAGACATTATATGAGTTTTTTCATATTTATACATATAGAGGTTGGCTTAGGATGGGGCCATATTGGACCCCATCGCTGTGCCAACCAGTTGGAGAAAAAAGGCATTATTAAACAGGAAGTAGTTTTTATGAAGGATCACTTCAATAAGGAGTAATAAGTAATCAATCGGGGGACCTTCATAATCAGGACTTGTGGTGAGTATGTCTCGTACGGCAGACAGCCCCTCCTCGTTTACTATATTCGTATAGAGGCTGCTGACGTCGAGAGTCACCAAAAGGCTGTCAGTTGGTGCCAAACCAAAATTCTGTAATTTTACCAAAAAATCGGTAGTGTCCCTGATGTAGTAAGGGGTCTTTTTTACAACAGGTTGAAGGTAGTAATCAACATATTGCGAGAGCGGCTGGCTGAGAGAACCCCTGGCAGATATTATTGGTCTGCCAGGGGGTGTCTCTAGGCTCTTGTGTATTTTGGGTAGCGCGTATATCAGGGGCACTTTAGGGTAATCTTGTTTAAGAAATGAGGCTGTTTGCTCGTTTATCCACCCATTAACAACACCCATGTCAATAATAGAGTCAATTTCCCTCTTGTAACCAGTCGTCGGGTCAAAAGCTAATTGTTTATAGCATATTGGGTCAGTGAGTTGTCTCATGAGTTCCACTGTCCGTGTTTCTGTAATGTCCTTGAGCCTCACTAAAGCTTGATCTATATGTATTATTAACCAGCTAAGCATATTGTTGTATTAATCTCCCCTTTAACCATACCTTTGCACTTGTTTATATTTGTATAAGTTTTTTTACACATTGCCAGCTGTTTGTGGGCGATTAATCAAGTAAGGGGCCAACCCCATACACGTAACTTTGCTATTTCTATATTTGTTTATTTGGGTCACCAGGGCAACGCGCCGAGACGGGGACATGTAATCTGTGCCTCCCCCAACATGGCTGCGCACCGGAGTATATTGTTTGGTGAGGGCTGCACACACCAATATGGCCGTGCGTGTCAGGATGCGGTCCACCAGTGTGAGCGGGTGACGCGGTCAGCGATGCTGCTGTGCGCCTGCTCCCTGATTGGTCCGGCGTCCATGGGTACAGAATGATGACGCGGGAGACACGGCGCGAAGCGCTGCTGTCTACCTGCTCCATCCGACCTGAGTGACACAGCCAGGTGGTAAGTGCGCTATCCCATTGCTCAATACTCCCATACCCATTTGCATACTCAGCAGTAACAGACCCATGACTATATATGGGCATCCGGATAGGTGACGTAGTTGGGGCTCTGACCTGCTGATTGATTGATTTGAATCTGCACACAGCTGGCATGATTTGTGTAATTATTTGATTGTTTGTATTGGTGGCTATATAACAGCTTTTAGTAACAGCCATTGTGGGTCAGTCTGTGATGAAGGCATGTGGTGCCGAAACAGATCTGTCGATTGCCAATTTTGACCAATGAAGTCTTGCATGGATGGGTGACTATGTTCCTAAATTCCCAAAGTGTTCCTTGCTAACTGTTTGAAAAACCGTAATGTATCTGGCTGATACTTGAATTTCATATAAAATTTGTGATGGATTCACAGTGATTCAAATTGAGTGCTGTCTCGTCTATATCTCTGGATATACTGTTTGCTTATTAGTACTTCTGGACTGGCACCTAACTCTCTACCTTTGCTTTGGAGTGCGGATTCCCCAAGTTTTCGTATATATATATATATATATTTTTTTTTTTTTATATACATTTGGTCTAATCTATAATACTTTAACTGACCCGGCATATAATGGGTCACCTAAGTGTCCATCTTCGTGCTTTGCTCCGCCCCTCTGGAAACCCCCTTCTGAAAATCCTGCGTTTGCCCCTGATGCCCTATGCTAAGACCAGTAGTTCACATGTAAAGATTATGTCATAGTTGCCTACCCTCCTGCATTCTGCAGGAGACTCCCTGAAATAGCCGCAATCTCCCTCTCTCCCTCATTAGTCTAGTAATCTCCCTCATTTCTCCTAGCCCACATTACACTTACATTTATTTTTCAGAAAAAAAGGAATGAGAGATAGATACATTTACATTAAATAATCAGCACCATTTCCCAGAACTTTACCAAGTATAGTATCTCTTACTAACTGCTTAGGTGCTCATCTACTTTTGGATCAAAGTCATTTTAAAAGATTCCTCTTAGATGTAGCAGTACACACCCACACTTCTAGGTGCCACGTTCACAATCTCTTTTCACATTCTCTCCATATATGGAACTAGACATGCCCTTTGGGTGGAGCATGACACGCCCCCTCAATGGGGCGCTGTGCAAAATTCTACTACCAACTATAATCTCCCTGAAACTAGTTTTCAAAAGTCGGCAAGTATGGATTATTTTAGTAACTTGCCACACATCACTGGAAGGTTGCCTCAAAATTTGGACCTATTATTTTGGGCTGGATTCAGACCAAGTTTGCCAAAAGCTCACAGTGGTTCCTAGCAAACTATTAAATGTCCTTTTCTTTTCTCCCTGTAAGTGTGCAGCATTCTTTCCAATCATAGCTATTGCGAAATCTTGTCTTGTCCACTCGTACACATCAATTAGGTCATTTTATGAATGCAGATAAATCTACAACCTGTGACATTGTAAAATATTAATGCATGTACAATATATATATATATATATATTATCTATTGTATACAAACACGTAACTTAAATCTTTTGCTCTTTATAGAAATTATTTTCATGCTTGTTTTTCTTATTTATTTTTACTTAAAAATATTTTCCCCTTGTTCATTTTAGGTGCTACACGTTATAGCAAAATCCTATTTTCCTTCCTATGGATCACTGAATAAGAAAGAGATGGTTTTACCTCGTCTCACAGGAGCACTGCGCTCCTTTTCAAATGTCACCAGGCAAGATGATTACAGGGGGGACTCGACTGACTTGATGGTAAATTGTTTTATAAGGGACGCAAAGTGCTAAACATCTTGAATGACTTATTGATAGTATAATGTTTTATGTATTGTAGTAAGCAGCTGTTAAAAACTGTTGTGCCAGCATTACAACAAACGGCAGTTTATAAAATGTAAAACTATTTTAGCACCCCATTTTCATTAAAGGAATCCATTAAAAAAAAATGGCAGTTTGCTCTGTTCTGTATATAAATGTGATCCATTGGCAGTATCTGGCAGAATTCAAAAGTTATGCACAGATCTATTTTATGTGTTGCAGTTGGGATTCCATCCAAATCCTTATAATAGTTAGCAAAAATTTCTGGTTCCACTGAATCCTTATTATTCAGTCAACCAGGTTCAAATCCAGATTTGATTGTGCTTTTAATCAATAAAATACAGAGTTATCTTTTCCAGAAGCTATACAATTCAATATAATTGTCGTTTAGATCCCTCCTATTTAAGTTTAAAGTGCAAATTAGAGTCTGGAATTGGTTCAGCAGACCATTTTTAAAGTGTGAATTGGAGGCTTCCCTTCTTTATACAGTATTTTGTCCTGTTGACTTTGTTAGATATTTCTAATGAAACTAGTAATATAGCAAAGCGACAGGTCACCATGCCAAGCAATATTTAAAAACGTTATATTTTTACTTTGACATGTAGTATTTCAAATTAGATACTTGTAGAATGTTTTTGTTCACAGTGCTGGTTTATAACTTAATGACAAAATGTTGGCGTTTGACTTGGTAAAACAACCCTTTTAACACCGTAGTTATGCGGAGAGGCAGTCACGCTCTGGTAACACATTTTGGGGGGTATTCAATGTCTGTCGAGCTCCTTATTTTTGTCGAGCTTTGTTGTTTTCTCGACGAGAGGTTGGTTATTTATGAGGTCGCCTATTCATTGTCTAGTTTTCTCGACTTGTCGAGCAGAGCTCACCTGATTTGGTTTTCGGTTTGCTCGACTGTCGAGTTGAACATAACTCGACTTGTCGAGTTATTTTGGGTAAAATCTGTCGAGATAATTCCTGCATCCTATTCAATGTCAAAGAATTCACCTGACCTCGACTGTTTGAAATCACTCTTCCCTCAAATTTAACTCGACAATTATTTCTGTCGTGACAAGGGAGTTTCTCTTGTTGCATGTTCATAAATTGTGTTAAATGTATATGCTGTACTAATGTTTGTAGTGCTTATCTTGACTTCTGTCTTTGTGATATTTTGCTAAATATTCCTCTTTTGATTAACTTTACATTTGCTGCATGTTTATATGGTATGCTTTAACCCATTATTCCATTGTCAGCATCAGTTTTCAGCTTGTATTATTACGCATTTGTTTAAATTATTCCATTTGGCATATAAGAAGTATTATCTTTTTTTCTGCTCACCTTTCATGTTCACTGTGCTGCATTTTGCCCATTGAAAGTCTTCTGTATACATGTCTATTTATGTCTACTTCTGGTTTGATCAAACACCTATGTTTAGGTCCCTTGTATCCATGCTGGGGCAGAATTACTCAGGATACAATGTTTGTTTGTTGCCATTCTTTTGTTTACTTCTACAATGCAATGCATTGCAATTTACCTGCAAAAAAAAGAGAGAAAAGAATGTCCTCTTTGTTAGGTGCACCTGAAAAGAGTGAAACTAATAAAGTATAACTTTTAATTGTTTATTTATAAAAAGGCTGCGAAAATTTTTAAAACCATATAACAAAGACAGGGTGGGGATACACACATAAAATTGGGGGTGGCAGGCAGGTGTTTGCTGACAATATTTATTTAGTCTGGTATTAATAGTGCAACAGGTAGATTCCACCAGGTTACTGTCAACGTTGATAATAGAGTGTGTTTATACTGACAGAATCCGGGTAAGTACCCTGTACATAGATGACTCCCGCTACCTAATCCTCAGCACGATGTGCTAAATATTATATTAATGCCGTGTTTATTCTAATCACAGGCACTACTGTAGCTGTAATAGCACTGACTCTAGAAAGTGTATCTACTCCATACAAATTTTGGAGAGATCTCGACACCAAATGAGTCAGTGAAAGATCGGCTAATAATATTAAGTGGAGATAACTCTGGGGTGATTTGATTGCCAAATAGCTGCCGTATAGGCATATATACCGCCAAGAGATTATCTCTATATCAGATGATAGAGACCCAGTAGGGGTGACTCTATAATTAGCACATTGCAATTTACCTCAGAGCTCTCATTCCTGTACTGAGACTTCAGGGAGATACCAGCATTGTGCAGTCTGCTGATTTGGAAATGGTTTTTATAGGAGAATTTTCATTTTTAACAAGATATCTACTTTTATATAATTGACTATAAAAATGAAGCCTATCTCTGACAATTGCCACTTTCCTCTCTAGGGGAGAACTCGACTTGTCGAGCAGGGAAGAACTCGACTTGTCGAGCAGATGAGAACTCGACTTGTCGAGCTAAATTTTCAATTAGCAAAATGAGAAAAACAAATGCAAATGCTCGACAATTCGGACTGTTACTGGTGGGATTGAAAGTACAGTTTGAATAGGCGAGAACTCGACTTGTCGAGCTAAATATTCATGTCGAGCAAAACGAGAAAAACAAATGCTCGACAATTCGGACTGTCACTGGTGGGATTGAATACCCCCCTTTCTATTGAAGCATTTAGTTTTGAAGATGTTTGAAAGTACTCTTTTCTAACTATACTGCCTTATTTCTACAGAACAAGAGATCGAAGTTGCGTGAACAACTTTTGGAGTCTGACCTTACTTGGAAGAAAATAAGTCAATTTGTCAATGGCATTGTGGACAAGGAGCATGAAGCAATAAACGAGGGTCTAAAAGAAATATTACAGGCTGCAAAACAGATCGGTAAATTACTTTTTGTTAAAGATAAATTCTTTGAAATTCATGATGTGCTGTGATTTCAACTTGGTAATTTTTCACCTGACTAGTCAAGGTAGAGGAAAACCTCACGTGCTTGCTTTGCAGCAAGTGAAATTCAATCTCCTGGTCCTTGGTTCAATAATTCAGACTTAAATATTTACATGAGTGTGACTTTGCAGCTGTAATTCTCATATGTTGTCATTTTTATTGTAGTGCTTGTGACTTGAAGTGAAAGGTTTAAGTTATTACAGTAGAGATGGCACACATTACTATAAAATACAAACTGTATGCCAAAATGTTTGCTTTTTTTTTTACTTGCAGTTGGGACTGACCATGGACAGGAAGCAATTGAATGCGGTTCTGTGTTTCTCTTCAAGACTTTCTTCGGTAAAGATAATGTCAGCTATGATGAAACGAAGGCCATCAAAAATATGTTTGGTCCATTTCCATCGACATGTGCAACAGCAGCTTGTAATGCTACATGTAAAATTTTGTCACTGTTGACTGATGAACAGCTTAAGAAACTTGCATTGCTTTTTCAAGGAAACAGTGTTGAAGAAAGCGTGTCATTTGGGAAAAATGTTAAGTTCTCTCTTGAAATGTATGAACTAGAAGAGACTGCAGGCATTCCATTAAATGGCAGCATCGAAACAGACAATGAAATCAGTTTGGACTACTTGAAATTTCATAAGGACCACAAAGGACATTCTCAAGGCACGCCTGCTACCTCTATAAGACAGAACATCTGCGGTGATGATGATGGAGGATCTATACTGTACGATGAATTGGAGCAATACGTTTTTAATAGTTTACAAAATAATGTAGGAGGTCCCACAGTGGAAGACTTGTGCAGTACTATATTTCAGATGCTAGAGTCTCCCAAAACCAATGATGAGCTTCAGAATGAGGTAAGTCTCCATTCATGTTTCTTATTCCATCATAATACCCGTTAATTACCCGGGAAAAGGTTTGCTGGGTGGAACATTTTACCCCTTTTCACCCCATTAGGAATAAAATTTTGAAAAATACCTAATTAGTGGGAAGATAGAAATAACTCACATGTTCCACTGTTCCATAAAATATATTTTTAGGTATATATGAAAACCTAGCTTTTGCCAGCGGCTTCCCTGTGCGGATGTCTGTAATTACACTGTGGAGTGTGTCAGATGTTTCTTTTATTTCTCCTCTCCCTCTCACATCATAATACATACCTTCAGGTACTTTCTAGGGCATTAAGCTGTACACTCCAAGTTCATCCTATTGTTTTTGCGTGATGCCGAAATGGACAGACAAAACGCACAATTTTATTTTTGCCTCCAAAGTTTATAAACTGTCCCTAGAAGTATATTTCTCCAAATATTCTATTTACAGACACAACCCAGACGAAACGCGTAGGGTCATTGATGCTGATTTAAGTCAGATGTTGGGTCTATTATTGAAACTTTTTGAGAACCACCAATCTTAAAGAAATAATTTTTTGTACTAATGTTATGAATAAATACAATTGATTTTACCACTGTGTACCATTTCGGGTACACAGTTAGAGCGCACTTCTATATCTTTTCTTTATTCATTCCTATGCCCTGTGCTTCTATTAACAGCGAGGTTCTATAGAAGTGCCGCCACCCCAACAGCATGGAAAAAGGCCACAACCCACCCTTTTTTTTATATATATACACACAGAACACGGCATTAATCATCAGTGGGCTGGGAATGGGCACATATTTATTAAATATATTTCAATTAAAGGGTACACAAAATGTTTAAAGATAAAAATGGGTAGGAGCATTTAGTGGGTGTGCCTTGCTTTTTCACATACACTGAAACTGAAGGTAGGTAGGTTCAAGAGGAAGCTGAGAAAAAAATACTTAACAGAAAGGGTAGTGGACAAGTGGAATAGCCTCCCATCAGAGATGGTAGAGGCTAAGACCGTAGAACAAGTTAAACATGCATGGGATAGACATAAGGATATGCGTACAAAGATAACAATCAAATAGGTTTGAGGTAACAATATGGTTAAAAAAGGAGCAGACTAGATGGGTCAAATGGTTCTTATCTGCCGTTTCTAATTACTGGTGAGTTTAAATATTGTACTATATAAGTGCACAAAATATATTATCCTGTATTGATTAAAGAGTTGTGTTCCTTTTACCTTAATTCCATATACTGTAAGGCAGCAGAAAACATGTAACACTATAGGTGAAATGTAGTAGAATGGGAGAATCAGAAATGAGAGGTTTGCTTTTCTCCAGTGTAAATGATTGCCGCTTTAAAAAAACTAGAGATTTCTTACCAAACCTCTTATTTCTGATTCTCTCATCCTATTGGAGGGGGAAGAGGAGGATAGGAGGAGAGAGAGGACTACTTGTCCATTCTCTTTACCTGCTGCCTCATGTCCTGACCATCCATGCCATGCCCACTTCTTGCCTCAGGTCTCCTTACCTTCACCTCATGTCACCTGTCTGTCTCCCCCTCCCTCTAGATTGTAAGCTCCTTAGAGCAGGACCCTCCTCCCTCCTGTTCTCACAGCACTCTTCTTGTATTTCAACTATAGCTATCTTTCTCTCCTACAATCTATACCTGCATCTATTCTCATTCACTTCCTTATATCTCAGCTGTATTGTTTACTAAGAATTGTGCTTTAATTGTGTTATGTCTAGTTCTGTTTACCCTGCACTGTTCTTTTGTATTCTATATGTACGGTACTGGTTGGTGCAATCACCATGTGGCGCCGCTGCATGGGTGCTGCACAGCTCAGTAATTATGTTCCGCATGTCTGTGTCCCTCATTAGAGTACATATAGTATAGTATAGTATAGTATATTTTAATATATATATATCTGTACTGTAACTGGTTACCTATCTGGCTGTGCAATCACCATGTGGCGCCGCTGAATGGCTGCCTGGGTACTAACAAATATGTTCCCCATGTTTGTGTCCCTTATTAGAATGCATCTAGTGCATATCTGTATGTGTGATGTATAGCTGTACTGCCATTGTTGCCTGTTCCTTGTACTGATAACCCTTTGTTATTACATTATGTGCATTGTTATTTTTAATGACTGTAAAGCGCCTTGAGTCCTGTTGGAGAAAGTGCGCTATATAAATAAAACTTACTTACTATTACATTTTCACCTTATATGTGGCTAAACCTGATGCTTTTGGGCACAACAGGCGCAATAATTAATGGCCACCCAAAACAATTGAATTGCCTCATCTGACACACATTAATTATTGCCCATTAATTTGTTGAATTCCCCCTAAATTTACAATCTCAAATCTAAAGCTTTTTTTACAATTTGAGAGTGTGTTGGTTTTCTAAAGCTGTATTTACAATTTGAGTGTGTTTTTCTACATTGTTCAAGTTTATTAATCTATATTGAAAATTGTATCCATCAGTTCAGCACCTGCTTTGTCCTAGAATTTTCCATAATATGGCACTGAATAAGTTTTAGTTTTGTAAAAAGCAGCTAACTTAATATACTCGTTATGGTACTCTTTACCTAGAAGGGCGGGCATCGCATGTACATTATAATGGCATGCGATGCGACCGATGCGATGCCCGCGATTTTACATAGAAATACATGTTAAAATGTAAATCGCGTCGGTCGCATTGCATGCGATGCGACCGACGCGATTACCGTGGTTTCCCATAGGGAACAATGTTAAATGTCCCAATTGACCCGATTTTCCATAGGGAACCATGTTAAATGGGCCACAGAGGCCAAATATGTACCCTGAAGTGTGCAATTGTTAACGCCACCCCATGATCAACGTCAACCCGAAGCGTGACGAGCGCAGCGGTACGCGTCCTACGACCTTTTCATACCCCCACTATCCACGTCGGCGTGGAGTTGAGAATAGAAAGTGTGGCGAGCGCAGCGAGCCACCGAGCCCGAAGCGTGGCGAGCGGACGCGGATACCTTCACCGGTATATGCATCCCCTCGCAGGCTTCACAGGTGTCCACGTCCCCTCGCGGGGCTCGCCACGCTTCGGGCTCGGTGGCTCGCCGCGCTCGCCACACTTTCTATTCTCAACTCCACATCGACGTGAATAGTGGGGGTATGAAAAGATCGTAAGACGCGTACCGCCGCCCCTCGCGGGCTCGCTGCGCTCGCCACGCTTCGGGTTCACGTTGATCGTGGGGTGGCGTTAACAATTGGGGGGGGGGGCATTTCACACTTCAGGGTGCCTATTTGGCCTCTGTGGGCCATTTAACATTGTTCCCTATGGAAAATCGGGTCAATTGGGACATTTAACATTGTTCCCTATGGGAAATCGCGGTAATCGCGTCGGTCGCATCGCATGCGATTTTTTGGTCGCATGCGATGCGACCGACGCAATTTTTTACCTTGCGATGCCCAAGATCAAAATCGTGGGCGCCCTTCTAGGTAAAGAATACCCTCGTTATTTACTGATAAAATTGCATTACTGAATATAAGACGTTTTGTCTCAGTATATTTACACATGGAATGGCATACAAATGCTGTGTGTCCATCTGTATTGTGAGATAAAATTTGCAAATGCTTCCATATGTTTATTTTTTTATGGATAATTTTATGCTGACCACATATCACCTAAAACAAAGTTTCCTAAATGCGGTACTCAGAGCACCCCAATGGTTCAGGTTTCAAATCTATTCATGGCTCAGTAAACATGGTTAAATCGAATTGACTGCAATACTAAGTGACTCGCCTGTGGCCAAGCATGGTTATACTATAAACTTATGGGGATATGCAATCTGGGATCACGGTTGTCGATCCCTGCTGACAGCCGTGATCCTGGCCTGTTTGCAGTCTGATCAACTGCAGGACAGGCGGGATTCAATGTCCCGCCTGCCGCTCAGCGCAAAGGAGGTGTGGCCGTGGATTGGCGATCTGCGACCAGGATCGCGACAATCCACTGCCGTTATCGGCAGAACGGGCCCGACAGCTTTTAAATTTGGGCCCGTTCTGCCGTGATCCCGCTTCAATGCTGTCGCTAAAGACAGCATTGAATAGAGAGCTGCCGCTATTTCCCACGTCAGAAATAGCGGCGGCACATTGCATACCCCCCTTAGACTGTTTGGGCGCCTTGAGGAACGAATTTTGGAACCTTTTACTGAAGTATTCACTATTCTGTAGAAAACCTCTATGTGTACGGGGTCATAATTATTAGAAACATGTTGCACAGGCATACTAATTGTGATTGTACATGTGTGCATCACATTTGTGGTAGTGTCTGCACCCATGTAATCCTTTTGGATAATAGGCTACCCAAATGGTTGTTGGCATGGTAATAGTGGTATTTGACAGTCCTATAGGCAAATATGAGCTAGGACTCCTCTCTATGTGACCCTTTTAAGTATTAATTGCTGCATATTCAGTAGCCTAAACAGAACATTTCCCTGCACACTGGCTTGGAGAAATTACATTTCATTCCACTTTACTGGATATACACCAAATCCATATTTTAAGGATCTGTCTAATGTTGAACTTAAAGTGAACCTTAATTTGGATGTAAGTAGGAGACCTTATAATGCATCTCATCTATAATTTTTGTTGCTAGATCTGATAATTATATGTCCTGAGCACTAAAATTGCAGGCAAACCAGGATTTGCTTATCTGAATACTAAGGGGTTTCCAGGATCCAATCCTTACTAAAGCTCTTCTTGACTAAAATCCTATATTCAGCTTATTTCTGCACTTAACTTGTGTGACTCATTTAACTTTTACTTTTATTACTTGACACAATATTTCATTGGCTTTCCGTAACACCATCCCTAATGCGAAAAAAACCTGGGTTTGCAGGTGTTGTAAACGACCCAGGATTTCAACCTGGCAAATGTTCCTGGTTGAACACCGGTTCGCAAAGCAGTGTAAACAGGTAACCTAAATCGATGGGACCCGTTCACTTCTAGTAGTATTTGTTTGTTTATAATACATATGGATGACTGACAGATAGTATGCCAGTGGTCAGAATACCAATGCCAACACCCTGAAAGAGGGAATCCTGAAAGGGGTCTGCAGTGATTGCGAAATCCCCCGAAAATAGTGGACCCCCCCCCATACAAAAATCGGGGTCCTAGCTGACCTTTTCTGGGTCCCAACGGAATAAGCTTCCCCCCCCCCGCAGGAAGGACACCAACTAGAAAAGACATAATGTGAAAACGGACAATGGGCGGTATTCAATGAGGCTGATTCGCCAGGTTTTTATGGCGATTTTGTGCTGTAAGGCGAATTTCTGACTAAAACGGTGAATCACCCTATTCAATGACCAGATGGCGAATACATTTCAAGGTTTTTTTTGCCATGATTCCCCGAGTAGCAATCGCTATCTTTTTATGGTGAAGTGGAAGGTGAACTTTTAAAAGAAAGTGTTTTGTTTTTTACAATTGGTGTCAAAAAATCTGTAATTTTATTCTGAGGAGGGGCATGCTATTTTTATTCATGTGCTGTAAGCACATGAATATATATTTAATATATTTTTTTTTTTTTTTACACAGACCAGCCAGCAGGGGGCCGGAGCCGAGCCGCTCATTAGATATTCATATATTCACTTCACCCGATCATTACATATGCATGATCGGGTGTAGTGAATATACCCGGTCCCCTGCTGGCACCCCCGGGGGGCAGCCTGTGCTGCCTGGCACCCGGGGAGCCCACCTCCCCCCCACAAACGTTCTGGGGCAGGCAGGGAGACTTCCATCTCCCTGCCTGCCACCTTCCTCAGGCTCCCTGCGGCGTCCGCCGCAGGAGCTCAAATTCGCCAGTCAGGAGCAGCGAGCCCCTGGCTCGTTGAATACCGGAGCCGGCGAAGCTCCGGAACGCAGCGAGCAGTGGCGAATGTGCAGCGAATCCTAAACAGGATTCGCTGCACGTCGCCAGTATTCACATTGAATACTGCCCAATGTGTGTCGAAGCAATGCAGCACAAATTTAGGGCATAGCTTTGTGGGGAAGGGGCATGGCATGTAATAGTTCCAATTCACATTACACCACACAATAGTGCCACTTGTGCAAACTGCGCCAGCTAGTGCCACTTGGATGCACTGCGCCAGGATTACACACACCATAATGCCCATTATGCCACACACTGTGATGCCTGAAAAAAACAGTTCTTTTTAAGAAGAGATTATCAGCTCACCGGACCTCTTGGGGGATGTGATTTTTCACCTTAAATCCACTGATCTTATAACAGGATTTCCCACTTGATAGGACGTCTGTCCTTCCCACACTGGTACTCTGCCCGTAATCGGTCTTTCTCAAGGTCCTTGAGAAAGACTGATTGTGGTAGAAACGCGTTAGTGAGCAGCTGGAGACCGGAGTTTTGAGAGGAGACAGCCACCAGATACAGGGGAGAAGTGCCGGTGGAGACGTCTGCACATTTTTAGTAGCAGCAGCCCCAGGAGGCTTTGAAAAATCATTAGCCGGGAAGAGAGCATATGCTATCAGAGGAGCATCGCGGCATACAAACATCTTTGCCGCGACCGTGCCTAACTGCGAGCGCAGGCAGATTCTTACAGGAGGGAGCACACCTGTTACCAGCTATTCGTGCACCTAGCTTCCGCTCTCTTCTTATTTTCCCTTACCTCCAGGAAAACTAACAAGCACAGGGAAAACCCGAAGGTTAACCACAGTGGCAGTGTGGCACCTAAGGGAAGAGTACCAGTGTGGGAAGGACAGACATCCTATCAAGTGGGAAATCCTGTTAAAAGATCAGTGGATTTAAGGTGAAAAATCACATCCCCCCCCAAGAGGTCCGGTGAGCTAATAATCTCCTCTTACAAAGAACTGTTTTTTCATGTGTTTTATGTTTTTTGGTATTTTTACCCTTTTTTATTGGATTGGTCCTATGGTTTGATCCGCTTTTTTACAAATAAAGTGACTATATATTTTTAAGTTGACGCAATTCATGTGACTTTTTTGTTGGAGAAATTGGTTGAAACCTGCAAGTCCTACAGATTTATTGGACATATTGTTCCAGCGCTGTGGTCAGCCCTCGTATAAATTTTCTTTGACTTTTTCCTTTTGGAATTATATATATTATTATTTGGTGCCCTCACTGTAGAAAATCAATAGAAGCAGTTTTGGTGTGGCACTCGATGACTTTCACAAGTCGAAGACAAATGATTACCATTTGAAATGTTGATATCCAGCACTGGCTTTGAGTGATTTTTTTTTTTTTTTATCGTTGTGAAAGTCATCGAGTGCCACACCAAAACTGCTTCTATTGATTTTCTACAGTGAGTGAGTCATTGAGTGCCGCACCAAAACTGCTTTCACTGTAGTGGTAGCATGAGATGGAGTCTACAACCCACACCAGTGGCGCAGGTAGTGCAGCTCATTCAGGATGGCACATCAATGCGAGCTGTGGCAAGAAGTTTTGCTGTGTCTGTCAGCATAGTGTCCAGAGCATGGAGGTGCTACCAGGAGACAGGCCAGTACATCAGGAAACGTGGAGGAGGCCGTAGGAGGGCAACAGCCCAGAAGCAGCAACGCTACCTCCGTATAACCAGCAGATGAACGGCTTTCGCAGCAATTATGCGGGAGCGCGCAGCAGCGCTCATCGCCGGGGCATACACACTGGGCGGCTTTGAGCTGAAAGCCGCTCCAACTGGGTGTTTTGAGCAACTTTCAGCTCAGTCGCCCAGTGTGTATGGGCCTTAAGGCCTTAGCCCATAGGTTCCCACACATGGTCCTCAAGGCACCCCAACGGTCCAGTTATTAAGTATATCCATGCTTGGACACAGGTGCCTTAATTAGTAACTGTCAGTCTGATTTAACCATCTGTGCTAAGCCATGGATATACCTAAAACCTGGGCTGTTGGGGTGCCTTGAGGACCGCATTTGGGAACCTCTGCCTTAGCCTAGTTGTACATGCTTTGTAGGAAAGATTGAGTTCAGTGAGGCTTGTCTGATGCATTGCGGTTTAATACACAGGTTAAAATACCTTAGGTGTGGTAAGAGGGAATTTATGCTGAGTCGGTTTGGATGACAAGGTATTGCTGAGTGTAGTGCCTCTCTATTTTACAATTATGCCTCCTGGATTATGAAACTCAATGTCATTTTAGATCAAGATATGATATATTACAACATGCTGGTGAAATGCAAATGTTGTTGCTTAAGCTACTGCCAAACCCATTTTAAAAAGCTATCCTAGAATCTGTCAAGATTTAGAGAACATTAGACTTTCTAAATGACATCAATAAATTTTATGAGCAAGAACTACAACTTTTTGACCTGGTAAGTTTTAGGTTTATGACACATTGGATGAGATTTGTTTATAAAATGAGTAGTAATTGATCTGGGTGATATGGTGATTTTTTTTTTTTTTTTCAATTATGTCCACGCATAGCAAAACTAAATGGGAACATTCACTTTATTACAAAATTATATTCTTGTTGTAATTTTAAGCTTAGTGAAAACTTGCAAAAACCATTTAGCATTTTGTGCATGCAAGTTAATACTATGCAAGTTCTGAAAGCTTCCTTTCACATTTGTACAACTGCAAACCATCAGCTACTCTTTGAAGTATATCTATAACTAGTATACCAATTATAAACTCATTTGAACACATACAGGTTTGCCAAAATAAATTAATGAATGTTGTCCACCAGAACTTCGGTGTCTTTCTGTAGACATTACAGTTCTGTAGCTTTAAATGAAACCGTTATCCTAGTAGAAATCCCATTAGTTGATGTGTTTATTTTGTGGTGCTTCTGGTGTGATTTGTAAAATCTCTGATTAGTGATACCTTGGGTTCTTAACTATTTTAGGTACTTGTGTAGTTTCACGGCGCCACCGCACGCACAGTCTGTTAGAAACTTGGCAGCTTGTCAGACTCTGTGCGCGTGCTGCTCTAGCTGTTCTCAGCGCTACGTTACCAGCGTAGCGTGTGCGCGTGCCACTCTAGCTGTTTTCAGCGCAGCGCTACGTTATCAGCGTAGCGTAATGTACACGCTACAATTGAGACGCTTTAGCTAATGCGTCTGAATTTCGTAGGGTGTAGTGGTACATAGGGGTGCAAAACACTCCTAAACCTGTTCACAATGACACTAGTCGACGTAACAGTTGTCGACCTTGTTAATTCCACTATCCACGCCAACCCGAAGCGTGGCGAGCGGCGGCGGTACGCGTCCTACGACCTTTTCATACCCCCACCATCCACGTCGGCGTGGAGTTGAGAATAGAAAGTGTGGCGAGGGGACGCAGATACCTGTGAAGCCCGCGAGGGGACGCGGATACCTGTGAAGGTATCCGCGTCCCCTTGCGGGACTCGCTGCGCTCGCTACGCTTCGTACTCGGTGGCTCGCTTCGCTCGCCACGCTTTCTATTCTCAACTCCACGCCGACGTGGATAGTGGGGGTATAAAAAGGTCGTGGGACGCGTACCGCCGCCCCTCGCTGCGCTCACCACGCTTCGGGTTGGCGGGGATAGTGGAATTAACAAGGTCGACAGCTGTTACATCGACTAGTGTCATTGTGAACAGGTTTAGGAGTGTTTTGCACAGTGCACCCCTATGTACCCCTACACCCTACCAAATCCAGTGACCCCCCTTCTTAGCGGCTTGCAAGGACTCGGGATTCAGACGCTAAAACGTCTAAATTGTAGCGTGTACATTTCGGACACCCCGTTTGTCAGCGGTGCGCAGGACTGCCTATTTCACTGTGGAACTACAAGTACCACAGTGACCTGTCAGGACTGGGCAGCTGCTGCCCGGCGCTACGCTGATAACGTAGCTTTACATATGGGAAGCAGCCACGCGCTACACTGAGAACAGCTAGAGCGGCACGCGCACAGTTCAACAGAGCGTCTGGCAAGCTGCCAAGTTTCTGAGACAGACTGTGCGCGCGGTGGCGCTGTGAAACTACACAAGTACCCTATTTTATTATATTAAAATAAATTGTGTGTTTATTCAAATATGTTAATGCCAGCGGTACAATATTACCAGTGCTAGTGCATAACCCCTTCATGACAGAGCCAGTTTGTGCCTTCATGACAGAGCCCTTTTTTTCAAATCTGACATGTCTCACTTAAGTGGGGATAACTTTTTTTTGCTTTTACTTATCCCAGTGATTTTGAGATTGTTTTCTCGTGACACATTGTACTTCAAGTTAGTGGTAAATTTTGGTCGATACAGTCTGTGTTTTTTTGTGAAAAATACCAAAATATCGTGAAAAAATGGAAAATTTAGCAATATGCAAAATGTTAAATTTTCTGCTTGTGAGACAAATAATCATACCACTCAAAATAGTTAATAACTAACATAGACCATATGTCTACTTTATGTTGCCATCATTATTTCAACCCCCTTTTCATTTTTTTGGACACTAGGAGGCTTCAAATATGACTAGCAAATTCTCAAATTTTCAAGAAAATTTCAAACACTGATTTTTTTAGGGACCAGTTCAGTTCTGATGTGACTTTGAGGGACTTGTATGTGAGACACCCCCATAAATGATGCCATTTCAAAAACTGCACCCCTCACAGTATTCAAAACAGCATTTTGGAAGTTTGTTAACCCTTTAGGTGTTTCACAGGAATTAAAACAAAGTGTAGGTGAAATTTCAAAATTTCTTTTTTTTTGCAGAGTTTCAATTTTAATACATTTTTCTAACAAATACAGTAGATTTTACTAGAGAAATGTGACTAAAAATTGATTCCCCCAATTCTTGTGTTTTCAAAAATATCCTATATGTGGCCCTAGTGTGCACGTTGACCAAACCACAGGCTTCATAATAGAAGGAGCACCTACTTGATTTTGGAGCCTCCTTTTTATGAGATTTTTTTTTAGGCACCATGTAGGTTTCTAGGCACCATAAGTGCTAAAAGTTAGGAACCTTCCCCACAAGTCACCCCATTTTGCAATCTACACCCCTCAGGGAATTCATCTAGGGGTATAGTGTACATTTCAAACCCCCAGGGGTTTCACCAATTTTGGTACAACTGGGATGTGAAAATGGAAAATTACATTTTTTTACACAAACATGCAGTTCTGGCTCAAAATTTTTCATTTTCACAAGGAATGAAGGAGACAAAGCACCCCAAAATCTGTGCCCCAATTTCTCCCGAGTACGGCAATGCCTCACATGTGACCAAAAAATACCAGTGGGGCGCATGGCAGGACTCAGAAGGGAAGGAGTGATTTTTGGATTTGGCAGCACAGATTTTGGTGGATTGAATGGTGGGTGCCATGTTGCATTAGCAAGACTCCCAAAGCACCAATACAGTGGAACCCCCCCACAAGTCACCCCATTTTGCAAAGTACACCCCTCAGGGAATTCATCTAGGGGTATAGTGTACATTTCAAACCCCCAGGGGTTTCACCAATTTTGATACAACTGGGCAGTGAAAATGAAAAATTACATTTTTTTACACAAAAATGCAGTTCTGGCTCAAAATTTTTCATTTTCACAAGGAATGAAGGAGACAAAGCACCCCAAAATCTGTGCCCCAATTTCTCCCGAGTACGGCAATGCCTCACATGTGACCAAAAAATACCAGTGGGGCGCATGGCAGGACTCAGAAGGGAATGAGTGATTTTTGGATTTGGCAGCACAGATTTTGGTGGAATGAATGGTGGGTGCCATGTTGCATTAGCAAGACTCCCAAAGCACCAATACAGTGGAACCCCCCCACAAGTCACCCCATTTTGCAAAGTACACCCCTCAGGGAATTCATCTAGGGGTATAGTGTACATTTCAAACCCCCAGGGGTTTCACCAATTTTGATACAACTGGGCAGTGAAAATGAAAAATTACATTTTTTTACACAAAAATGCAGTTCTGGCTCAAAATTTTTCATTTTCACAAGGAATGAAGGAGACAAAGCACCCCAAAATCTGTGCCCCAATTTCTCCCGAGTACGGCAATGCCTCACATGTGACCAAAAAATACCAGTTGGGCGCATGGCAGGACTCAGAAGGGAAGGAGTGATTTTTGGATTTGGCAGCACAGATTTTGGTGGAATGAATGGTGGGTGCCATGTTGCATTAGCAAGACTCCCAAAGCACCAATAGAGTGGAACCCCCCCACAAGTCACCCCATTTTGCAAAGTACACCCCTCAGGGAATTCATCTAGGGGTATAGTGTACATTTCAAACCCCCAGGGGTTTCACCAATTTTGATACAACTGGGCAGTGAAAATGAAAAATTACATTTTTTTACACAAAAATGCAGTTCTGGCTCAAAATTTTTCATTTTCACAAGGAATGAAGGAGACAAAGCACCCCAAAATCTGTGCCCCAATTTCTCCCGAGTACGGCAATGCCTCACATGTGACCAAAAAATACCAGTTGGACGCATGGCAGGACTCAGAAGGGAAGGAGTGATTTTTGGATTTGGCAGCACAGATTTTGGTGGAATGAATGGTGGGTGCCATGTTGCATTAGCAAGACTCCCAAAGCACCAATAGAGTGGAACCCCCCCACAAGTCACCCCATTTTGCAAAGTACACCCCTCAGGGAATTCATCTAGGGGTATAGTGTACATTTCAAACCCCCAGGGGTTTCACCAATTTTGATACAACTGGGCAGTGAAAATGAAAAATTACATTTTTTTACACAAAAATGCAGTTCTGGCTCAAAATTTTTCATTTTCACAAGGAATGAAGGAGACAAAGCACCCCAAAATCTGTGCCCCAATTTCTCCCGAGTACGGCAATGCCTCACATGTGACCAAAAAATACCAGTTGGGCGCATGGCAGGACTCAGAAGGGAAGGAGTGATTTTTGGATTTGGCAGCACAGATTTTGGTGGAATGAATGGTGGGTGCCATGTTGCATTAGCAAGACTCCCAAAGCACCAATAGAGTGGAACCCCCCCACAAGTCACCCCATTTTGCAAAGTACACCCCTCAGGGAATTCATCTAGGGGTATAGTGTACATTTCAAACCCCCAGGGGTTTCACCAATTTTGATACAACTGGGCAGTGAAAATGAAAAATTACATTTTTTTACACAAAAATGCAGTTCTGGCTCAAAATTTTTCATTTTCACAAGGAATGAAGGAGACAAAGCACCCCAAAATCTGTGCCCCAATTTCTCCCGAGTACGGCAATGCCTCACATGTGACCAAAAAATACCAGTTGGGCGCATGGCAGGACTCAGAAGGGAAGGAGTGATTTTTGGATTTGGCAGCACAGATTTTGGTGGAATGAATGGTGGGTGCTATGTTGCATTACCAATACAGTGGAACCCCCCCACAAGTGACCCCATTTTGCAAACTACACCCCTCAGGGAATTCATCTAGGGGTATAGTGTACATTTCAAACCCCCAGGGGTTTCACCAATTTTGGTACAACTGGGCTGTGAAAATGAAAAATTACATTTTTTTACACAAAAATGCAGTTCTGGCTCAAAATTTTTCATTTTCACAAGGAATGAAGGAGACAAAGCACCCCAAAATCTGTGCCCCAATTTCTCCCGAGTACGGCAATGCCTCACATGTGACCAAAAAATACCAGTTGGGCGCATGGCAGGACTCAGAAGGGAAGGAGTGATCTTTGGATTTGGCAGCACAGATTTTGGTGGAATGAATGGTGGGTGCTATGTTGCATTACCAATACAGTGGAACCCCCCCACAAGTGACCCCATTTTGCAAACTACACCCCTCAGGGAATTCATCTAGGGGTATAGTGTACATTTCAAACCCCCAGGGGTTTCACCAATTTTGGTACAACTGGGCTGTGAAAATGAAAAATTACATTTTTTTACACAAAAATGCAGTTCTGGCTCAAAATTTTTCATTTTCACAAGGAATGAAGGAGACAAAGCACCCCAAAATCTGTGCCCCAATTTCTCCCGAGTACGGCAATGCCTCACATGTGACCAAAAAATACCAGTTGGGCGCATGGCAGGACTCAGAAGGGAAGGAGTGATTTTTGGATTTGGCAGCACAGATTTTGGTGGAATGAATGGTGGGTGCTATGTTGCATTACCAATACAGTGGAACCCCCCCACAATTGACCCCATTTTGCAAACTACACCCCTCAGGGAATTCATCTAGGGGTATAGTGTACATTTCAAACCCCCAGGGGTTTCACCAATTTTGGTACAACTGGGCTGTGAAAATGAAAAATTACATTTTTTTACACAAAAATGTACTTCTGGCTCAAAATTTTTCATTTTCACAAGGAATGAAGGAGACAAAGCACCCCAAAATCTGTGCCCCCATTTCTCCAGAGTACGGCAATGCCTCACATGTGACCAAAAAATACCAGTTGGGTGCATGGCAGGACTCAGAAGGGAAGGAGTGATTTTTGGATTTTGCAGCTCAGATTCTGGTGGAATGAATGGTGGGTGCTATGTGGCATTAGCAAGACCCCCGATGCACGGTGAAATGATGAACCTAATAATCCATCGATGTGTGGTATATTTTGAAACACTCCTTTATACATAGGCCGGGTTTGTCGGGGCAAGTTTCACAGTGGAAAATAGTTTCCTTTCTTATTCCCTTTTTATAGCAAACTTTGCACCTTTTTTGTGTCCTGCCCTTTCTTGCAGTGGAGGGGATTTCGTTGGGAAAATGCTGCCCTGGTACAATACGGGGGCCAGTACTAGAAGTACTGGGGCCCTCTGCCTGCTGGTTCCCAAATATTAGGCCCTTTATGACTTCCTCTTGAAAGTGCATAAATGTCCCCCTCTGGCCGGTAGAACGGAATAGCACGTAAGCGTTATACAGTGCCATCTGGATGATATACAGATAGCGCAGGGCTTGTCTTTGCTGGGGATGGCGGAGGACTCGCCACCCGCCATCCCCCGCCCCGCGCCATCTGTATGTCGGAAGGGGACGCGCGTGCACGAGGTGCACGCGCGTCCCGTTCCGACGGAGCTTTTGCCCGGGTCCCCGCCGGCTTCCCCGGGTCCCCGCCGGTCCACACCGCCCCCCCGCAGCCCCCCGCAGCCCTGCCCGTCTCCCTGAAGCTGGAGACGGGCAGGACTGCACCCGCCGCGCCGCCTCGCCGCCCGGCTATTGAGACGCTCGTGCGTGGGAGACGCACGAGCGTCTCATTCAGCCAGAGCGCCAGATTGCTGGCGGATCGCCAGGGACACGGTCCTGGCGCTCCGCCAGCAATAACAAGCCCTGCTCCATCTGTACACGGCCAGCTTCTTGTACCAGATATTTGTTTTCCGCAGGGCACTGTACGGCTTCAGTACCTGATCTGAAAGATCCACTCCGCCCATGTACTTATTGTAATCTAGGATACAATTTGGTTTTGAGGTGTGGGTACTGGTACCTCGTACAGGGATGGAGGTGGTACTGTCTCCATGAATTGTTGTCAGTATAAGGACATCCCTCTTGTCCTTATATTTGACCAACAACATATTTTCGGTGCATATTCCCCTGCTTTCACCCCTTCTCATTACTTGGGCAATGTGCGTTTTGGGGAGGCCTCTTTGGTTCTTGCGCACAGTACCGCAAGCTGCTGTACCTCTTGAACCAAGGGCCTTAAACAGGGGGATGCTGGTGTAAAAGTTATCCACATAGAGGTGATAACCCTTATCCAGGAAGGGGTGCATTAAATCCCAGACAATTTTGCCACTAACACCTACGAGGGAGGGGGGGCATTCTGGCGGTTCAATTCTTGAATCCTTCCCTTCATATACCCTAAACTTGTGGGTGTACCCTGTGGTGCTTTCACACAGCTTATACATTTTTATGCCATACCTTGCCCTCTTACTGGGAAGGTACTGGCGGAAATTAACCCTTCCTTTAAAATGTATAAGGGACTCGTCAATACAAATAAATTTTTCAGGGATGTATAGCTCTGCAAATTTGGCACTGAAATGATCAATGACCGGCCTGACTTTGAATAGCCGGTCAAAGGTGGGATCATCTCTGGGTGGGCACTGTGCATTATCGGTGTAATGTATAAATTTATGGATTGCCTCAAAACGAGTCCGAGTCATGGCCATACGGTAAAATGGGGTGCTGTACAGAACATCTGTACTCCAATATTGCCTAATTTGTGGCTTTTTTACTATGCCCATATGAAACACCAGACCCCAAAACGTCATCATCTCTACTGCATCTACAGGGGTCCACCTAGCAAATGATGACGTGGGGTTTTGAGCAATAAACTGCTGGGCATATAAATTAGTTTGGTCCACCATTAAATTTATAAAATCATCAGAGAAAAATAATTTGAAAAAGTCAATTTCTCTGAGACCTGTGGAATCAAATTGGATTCCTGGCATTGCCAAAAACTCAGGAACCTGGGGCTCAAAATTGTCTGGTGGTGGGGTCCATACGAGATCAATTATTGGGGGGGGGGTCTCAGCTGCTCTACGGGGGCGTCTTTGAGGGGGTCCCTCATCACCAGAGGAGGAAGAGGAGCTTAAGACGAATCCTTCAAATTCCCCGCTTGCCTCACTGGCTGTGTCAGAATCAGAGGCAAGCATGGCATATGCCTCCTCCACTGAATACATTCTTCTGGATGACTGGGATGACATTTGGGATGACATTTTTATTTTTGTGTTACTGGTAGTGAAATGTTTCAACACGTGTATAGTGTAGGGGGGGGGTACAAACTTTATTTCAACCCGGGGGGTATGTAGTGTGTTGTGTGTATGTAGTGCAGAACAAAAAAAATACTTTATACAAAAAAAAAAAAATGAAGGGGTTAAAAAAAAAAAAATTGAAGGGGTTAAAAAAAAAAAATTGAAGGGGTTAAAAAAACAAAAAAAAAGGTCCTGCACCAAAAATTGAGCACAGATGTTGGTCAGTAACGTCTGTCACTGAACAGCGCTCAAAGGCAACAGGAATTTGATCAAAAAAAAAAAAAATAGATCAACCCTGTGCCGAAAAAGCTGATCAGTGATGTACGTCACTGATCAGCGCACAGTGGCCACAGGACACCCACAAAATCACAGTGTGTGTAAAAAAAAAATTAAAAAAAGACCACACAGCACCCACAAAAAAAAAAAAAAAGGTGATCAGTGATGCGACACTGATTACCAGTGAGGGGCAGCAGGTGCACAACCTTTGGTGCAACTGGCAGCAACTGACAGGTATATATATAAAAAAAAAAACCTCTGCACCCCCAAAAAGTTGCTGATCACCTCAGATATAGTGATCAGCACAAAAGGCGGGGGTAGCAGACACAAAATATACACTCTCTATCACTCTCTGTCACTATCTCTCTCTATCTCTCACTATCTATCACTATCTATCACTATCTATCACACTGCAGCAGCAGCACTGACAGTTATATGTATAAAAAAAAACCTGCACCCCCAAAAAGGGGGGGTAGCAGACACAAAATATACACTCTCTATCACTCTCTGTCACTATCTCTCTCTATCTCTCTATCTCTCACTATCTATCACTATCTATCACTATGACACTGCAGCAGCAGCACTGACAGTTATATATATATAAAAAAAAAACCTGCACCCCCAAAAAAGGGGGGGTAGCAGACACAAATCTCTCTATCTCTCACTATCTATTACTATCTATCACTATCTCTCACTATCTATCACTATCTATCACTATGACACTGCAGCAGCAGCGACAGTTATTTATATATAAAAAACCCCTGCACCCCCAAAAAGGGGGGGTAGCAGACACAAAATATAGCTCTCTCTGTCACTATCTCTCTATCTCTCTCTATCTCTCTCTCTCTCTATCTCTCTATCACACTGCAGCAGCAGCAGGAAGTCTCAGGAAGTCAGATCCAGGAAGCGTCCAGCACGCTACAAGCAGTGATCAAGTGATCAGGTAAGGTATTTGCAAGGATCAGGTAAGTATTAGCAAGGATCAGGTCAGTATCACGGCAGATAGGCACGGTGACCGCTCTGCACGCTACTCCAGACCGGAATGGCGTCTGCAGCGCAGTCACCGTTAGTTTAAATGTCGCGCCTTGGCTGTGATTGGTCCGTGGGTCCCACGGACCAATCACAGCCTTGGGGGCAGGTGGGGTGAGGGTGGGGTGAGGTGTCATCGTCACCGATGACCCCCTCATGCCCCCTGACACCCGGCGGTGATTGACACCTGTGTTACCAAGCGTCCGATTCGCTGGTAACACAGGAAAACGCTGTGAATGGCTGTTCACACTGAACAGCCAATCACAGCGATTGCCGACGGGGGGGCGACATCGCAGCCCCCCCTGGGCATGCAGGGACATGTCTGCTGTCAGGGACAGCAGACATCGTCCCTCTGTCACTGCGTCTCGAGACGCAGTGACAGTTTAAAGTCATGTCGTATATATCAGTCATGTGTCGGGAAGTACTTCCCGGCCATGACGTATATATACGTCAAATGTCGTGAAGGGGTTAACTTCTTCCTATGTGTGTGTGCGCTTTTTTTTTCTCTAAAAAGTGCTTTTGTATTTTCCATTTGTATTAGTAGTTAGAATTCTTTATTTATAAATATTAAATAATTACCTGGCCACCAAAATAATAAAACTATATAACAGTAGTGTTCATTCTAGTACCCGCCATCTTTGAAAACCCATGCAGTTCCTGTTCTCTGCCTGGGGTGTTGCAGTCTGCATTGGTGTTTCTAACACAGGTCTGGGTTTGCATGTCGGTGCTGATTTACAGACCACACTGTGCTTGAAGCACTACAGCAGACAGCGACACCCCACACAGGGACGAGGAACTTTATGGTTTTTCAAAGATGGCGGGTGTTAGAATGAACACTATAATAGTAATGTCAGTCTGCAGCTATGCACAGCCGAAAGGAGCAATACTTGATTTGCTAAGTTGGGCGCCATCTAATGGCTGCCGGTGTGCAAAACACTTGAATGAGTACATCTGGACCATTATGTTTAGTCTATCTGTATATATTCAGATCTAAAAGGAATAATAATCAGTTAAAATTGGTTTTATTAAAAGATGTAAAATAAATCATAACAAAGCCTAATAACTTTGGATCGTTAATGTTAGAAAGCATTTAGAAATGACTAATCATATTTTCTCATACTTGCCAATGTTTCACAGTGTTATTATAATAAGCAGGATTCATTATTTTTATTTCACTCAACCATTGATGCAGGAAAAAAAAAAACCTGGTTTAAAAAAAAAAAAAAAACTATTTAAAAAAAAAAAAAAAAAAAAAACTTTTCTCAGCATTGTGAATGTTGACAGGATGAATGGCAAGCAGGGGGTGGTCCATTGGAAAGTCTACCAGATCCTAACCCTGAAATGTTGGGCAGAGGAGAGAAGGGTGATAGACACCCCATGACATACATTTTCTTACTAAAATATTAAGCATTTGTTTAAAATAATGGTTTTTGTTATGACTAAAGTAACATTTGGAAAAAATGATTACGTTTATTAAAGCAACATACAATGCATTGTGATATGAATACATGTTACAGTCTGTTATAATGATGATGTTAATAATGTTCTCATTGAGTTTATGGTCTGTATTAAAGCTTTAAAAGGCTATGACAAGCCAAAGGACAAAATTGTTGTTAGTCATGAATAAGTTATGTTTATTGTGGGCAGAAATCTATGTTAATGTTATCATTGGTGGCATTAAGGTAAGAATGTAAAAGTTGACTGCAGAAAACAACCTACACCTATATTACTGAATTTAATCCTTTTGTTTAATTATGAATGTAAAAAATGTAGATGTTGGCAATTGATGCCAAGGGGAGAAAAGTTCATCTTTTATGAATTTGGTATGTTACCGCAGTTTACAAAATATGGGGACAGCGGTGCTGAATGTTACTTTAACTTGTTATTTAGAGATACAGTCACTAGGTCTACATCACTAGGTTGACATGGGTTAGGTCGACACAAACATTTGGTCAACGTGGGGAAGGGCAACAGTCAAAAGGTCGACATGGGGTTTCTCACTTTTTTGAGCCAACATATGGCGACAGGTGGTATTTCCTGCCCTACCATCCAATAGGGCGTGGTGGGAGAATAAAATAGTTTAGCACAGCGAGCCATGTGAGGGGACATGGAGCTACGTTTCAGTGCCCATATCGACTGTGTCGACATTCAGGACAAAAAAAAATAAGAGAAACCCCCTGTCGATCTTTTGACTGTCGACCTTCATGCATGTCGACCTAATGCTTGTTGACCTATTTGGTGTCTATCCAATTATCCATACCTTTTATTTAATCGTCTCTGTTCTAATATTTGCCTTATTCATGCTGAAACCACATTATGTACATCTTCAATGCTGTGGTTCCCAAAGTTTTCTTTATGGCACCATAGAATATCCGCATTGTTTACTTGGCACCCCTGGGATAGGACTTTATTGATACATTTAGAAACAAATCGTAAATTAAGTTTTACTAACTCAGGGCTCGACAAAACCCGGGAGCCAGGTTGCCACGGCGACCATATTCTGCTTCCTGGCGACCAGATTTTGGGTGGAAGCAGAAGCTGGTCAGATCAGCGGCAGCGATGGCCGACTCCTGTCTCCCCCTGCTGTCACACAGACCAGTGCCTGACCCCTGTCACGCCCCTCCGTTTACACCAGCCGCCCTCAGTGTCTGAACCCTGCCTCCCCCTCCCTTTCAGAGCAGCGGCAGCGCAGTGTTTGACAACTGCCTCCCCCTGCTGTCACACCAGCTGCAGCGTGGCCGGGCAGTCTCCCTCCCCTGTTATACCAGCCGCTCGCAGTTCCTGACACCCGCCTCCCCTCCTGTTTAGAGCAGCGGCAGCGCGGTGCCCAACCCCCATCCTTCCCCTGCTGTCTCACCAGCGGCAGCATGGCCGGGCAGTCTCCCTCCCCGGTTACACCATCCGCTCGCAGTTCCTGACCCCCGCCTCCCCTCCTGTTCAGAGCAGCGGCAGCGCGGTGTCCGACCCCCGCCTCCCTACTGTCACACCAGCCGGCCGCAGTGCCTAACCCCCGCCTACCCCTCCTGTCAGAGGACCGGCAGCACAGACGGTCAGAGTCTTCCCCTCCTGTCAAACCAGCCGCCCGCTTTTCCTGACCCCAGTGGCCGCGGTGCCTGACCCCTGCCTCCCCCTTCTGTCAGACCAGTGGCTACCTACTTCTCATGCAGGGGCTTCACCAACTGCCAAAAGTCCCCCATCGGGATGCAGGTCTTTCCTTGCATCTTGCCGCTGGATGAGTGGGGCTGCATGGCTTCCAGCATGCAACCCCTGGCATCAAGCATCAAACCCCATAGCAATGAGCATGTAGGGTAAGCTCCACTTATGTGGGATAATATGTAATAACCATTACTGCATGTGGTATTATATATAATTGGCAGTCCAGTGTTTGGTAGAACATGTAATGGGCATAATGGCACGTGCAAATTTTATGTGCGCGCCTTCGCGGTGCACTGTCCCTCTTATTAGTTTGTCTGGCTCCTAAATTTTCATTTTGGCTCCTAGATTTTAAATAAATTTGTTGAGCCCTGTACTAACTTGTCATCTTTCGGTTCAGGTACTGTATGTGGAGGTGTACAGTTGTGCTTCTGATTGACCACGGGTTTTATGATTAGCAGCCACTTGCACTGGTGTTTTCCTATGCCTTTCACCATTAATCTATTTATTTGCTCCTGGACCTACAATCCACAGCATCCCAGGGTGCCTAGGCATACAGTTTGGGATTCATTGACTTAGTGCACATGTTTA
The DNA here is from genome assembly GCF_055691185.1 of Crinia signifera. NCBI lineage: Eukaryota > Metazoa > Chordata > Amphibia > Anura > Myobatrachidae > Crinia > Crinia signifera. Next base: position 176,110,655 of record NC_139219.1, read on the forward strand.
TGTGAAAAATTGACTCCTTAGTATAACATTGAAGGCTGATTTTAGTTTTTGAATCAAATATTTTTCTTTTTGAAATATTCTCTCTTTACATCATTGATATTACCTATGTAATAGTTTCTAGAATTTATAGCTTATCAGTTCTAAAGTGTAGCGTACAAATGGCTATAAGCGCTTTGCTGACCAACAATTTTAAAGTTATTTGTTGTAAAACGCTGTTTTAATCAGTTCGATCTCAAAGTGCTCTCAGTTTTTGTTACTTGTTATCACTACTGTGAGATCATTGTATAATTAGAAGTGTTTAAAGTACAAATTGAATGACACACATTGATGTAGAGCCGTGCAGAGATATTGCAGGATACACAGGTGTAAAGCAATACTCTAAGTCAATTGATACATGTCTTCCATTAAGGTATATAGAAAAGCAGTATATCTTCCAAAAGACTGATAGAAGATAGGGAAAATGCCGCTATTTTCCTTTTACTAGAAGGAATTAAAGATCTATGAACATTTTTGGGGAAAGAAAAATGTAGGCCTTAATGATAGACCGATATCTCAGCCTGATTTATCCCTCTCCTTTTCTAATCTGATTGTACCATGCAGAATGTCTAAAATTAATAATAAAAATGCTATGCAAATAGAATCTGTAAAGCTGTATAAAGTAACTGCATTTACTTGCTTGATCCAAGCTTTTTTCCCATTACCAATAATAGACAAACAGCAGTTTTACATGTATATAAAACGCTGCAAAATCGAGCCCCTGAGGTGTAAAAAGCAGTCAAAATCTATTAAGATAACAGCACACAGTAGAGCAACTTCTGTGCATCACGTAAAACCTGCTGAAGCTTTAAATAGTACTGTAATAGATGTTTTACAGTATCACCAGCCAATTTTATTGGACAAATGGTAATTTGGAGCCCAATGTTCACAATATTATGACATCTACACTGGATGAAAGTGAATATTTTAACTAAGCGGACTACATTTTGTGTGAAAACATCTCCATTTATAACACTTTATACTGTAAAGTGTTTATTTTACTTTGGCAGGTTTTCATCACCAATTTAAATACACTAAAGTTAAATGACCTGCCTTTTAATGAAACACAAACTGTGGCAAAACCCCCCCTCCCCACAACATAAACATATAGCCAATACAATATTTTTATTCTGCACAGTTAAGACAATTGAAGGGATTTTAAGAGCTTACAGCATGCATGTCACATGCAAAAACACACATCTAAAACATGTGTAACAATAGAACATAAATGCTCCATGTAATCAGCACACAGGGGTTTTTTTTTCCATTTTTTTAAATTGGTTTATGTGAAAGACCGATGTAGTTATAAATCCTGACAATAGTTTTGTATTTAGGGTATGGGTCATGGGGTTGACCCAGCTGAGGTCAACATGCATTGGGTCGAACACTAAAGGTTGCAAGGGCTTAGGTCGACAGGTCGACGAGTTTTTATCGTTTTTTTTTTTCTTTTGTCCCGAATGTCGATGCAAGTATACATGGACACCATCTAAGAGTATCGCCACGCTGTACTGGTAGGGTATGAAATACTGCCCGTCGGCTCAAAAACAAATGTAAAAAACTCCCCTTCCCATTGTTGACCTAATGCTTGTGTCAACCTTTCAACCCTGTTGACCTTAGCCATGTCAACCTATTTCAGGTGTCGACCTTAAGCCCTGTCGACCTTCAGTGGTCCACCCAATGCATGTCGATCTAAATAGGGTCGTAATCGATCTAGTAACTATTCCTGTATTTATCCCATGCTCACTCTCTGCATGCAGCTTGCTCTGCAGCAAAGGCTTTGAAAGAAAAAACAACAATCACTGCCGCCTGTAGAGCTGCTGAGTCATGTTTTGTTGTCACAGTGTGCATGCAACTCGTGCAACTCGTGAGCGCTGTTGCAGGTAGTTTTTGCTGCTGGCTCATTTACTTGCAAGGAAAATCTCCCGCTTACAAACAAGGGTGTCCTTCCTTAATAAGTTACAGTCCTTACCAAATAATTGACAGTGAGCACCCCTTAATAAGGAAGGAGGTCTAGGTGCTTTTCAATGGGCCACTTTATTATGACCGATCCGAGGATTTCTGCTTACAACCCTCATGAGGTACGGGCAGATACCATCTAAACTAGTGCCATGATGCTATTTCCTGCCATAAGCACAGCTCAAAGAGCATCATGTTGCTGATTTGATACTAATTCTAGTTTTTCTTCCCATCCCAAGCATCTCCACCCTCTATTCTCTTACTACCCATTTCCTCACAGCTCTGTTTTTTTTTAGCCCGTAGTTGCTATCTGGTTCCCCCACACCTATGTCTAGTTTAAAGACTCCTCCCTCATTCAGGTGCAATCCATCTCTTCCATAAAGATGGCCCCTGACTGAGAAATCAGACCACTGTTCTAAGAACCTGAACCCTTCTTGCCTACACATTCCCCTAGCCACAAATTTATTTCCCTAAGTTTCCTTTGTCTCCCTGGTTGAGCGCGTGGCACAGTTAGTATTTTGGAGAAAATTACCCTGGATGTCCTTGCCTTTAATCTGTGGCCCAAATCCCTGAAATCATTTTTAAGGACACCCCACCTGCCTCTGAGTCATGCCAACATGCACCATGACCGCTGGGTCTTTTCCAGCCCCACCCAGTAATTTGTAAATCTGATCCACGATATGCCGTAACCGAGCATCCAGAAGACAACAGACCTGTTCGGCGATTGAATCTGTTGATTGATAGTCTTTGAATCTTTTGAATGATAAATCTTCTACAACCATGATCTTCCTTGAAGCCTGGCTACTAGAGTAGTTGGACACACATCTCCAGTACTGAGATATCATTCACAGTAGCCTCATCTATTCTGGCAAATTTACTGGGATTTGTTAGCTCAGCGCTGGCTGGTCTCTTCCTCCCCATACTACCTATTCTGACTATGACCCAGCTCATCCACCTCATCTGGTACTAATACCCCCTAACCCTCCAAGGCCTCCACCATGAGACGGAAGCTATCTTCCAAGTTGGCAGTTTCCCTCAGTCTTGTGATCGTTAGAATTAGATCAAATGCTGCATGATTTTCTTCATAGGAAGGCAGATCCGCTCTATCTTAAAGAATTACAGCTGCTGTGCCAGATAACGCCTTTCTGCGCAGAAAGAGATGAGTAGCAGCAATGGTGGCCAGAATATTTTCTGCTTGTATGCAATTGCTGGCTACTTGCTATATAAAGGAAAAAGTTGTTATCCCCAAAAATGTTTTGCTAGCTTGGTTACATTAAGAAGGTGGCTGAATGTGGGTAGTGTGGTTCCACATTGAAATGATAAATGTTGGTATCATATTTAATGACGCAGTTATCGCCCATTTGCTTGCAGGATAAAAATTATTTTTAAAGGGTACACTGAGCAGCAGTGATATCTTTCTAACATTATATACAATTTGTGATAATGCAGGGAAATTTTGTTAACTACTACGGAATTTTGATATATAGAGCAGTGGTTCCCAACCTGGGAACCTGGGGTACACTGCAGTTGGGGTACTTGAAATTATTTTTGGTAAAGGCAGAAGAAGAAGGCCGTAGGAGAGAGAAATCATTCTATGGTCGCCATCGAATAAAAGTGTTAAATGTGACGTCAGCCGCCCACCTCCGGCAGTCATCGGCCCAAATTTTCATGGGGATGCCTGTAAAACGCTCCTGCCCGCCCCCTCCCCTAACCGCAGGAACACCACAGTGATAGTCGCTGAAGGTGTTTGTACAGTGGCCCTGCACATGAGCAGAGCCACACCATCGGTCCCCAAAATGAATACGCTTGTTACAGAATGTTATTGAATCACCCCCTGTATGCCATATGTAGCTGCAATATCATCAGCGTCTTACTTTCTGCACCCATCTTGTGCAACCATAGTGTATACTTAGAACCGCGATTAACTGCTCTGCAACCAATGCTGCTTTTTTGTAAACAGCCTCTGGCATATGTAAAGCTGCCATTGGGTATATCAATACAAATTCAGGCAGCATTTTGCATATATTTGCACAATCCCTGCGTACACACTGACCTGTATATATTTTGGGTTTAGGTATTTAAAAAAATATATATTTTACCTGACAATGCCTTTAAATCCAACAAAACATTTTGTGGATAGGGATCTTACGGCAAATCTGGCTACTACTGAGAAGCAATTTCACCCTATAGACCTAGTGAACAAATAATATTATGACTGCCAGACAGAATAGAATTAAATCAAGAGGGCATTAAATGGAACCATATAAACTATAACTAATTAAGAGGTATTAGGAAAAGATGGAATCGCAGCAAATGACTGCTCAAAACCCTGAAAGTAATGAAACAATACTATAAAACGTGTAAGTGAAATGTAGCTTATAATTGAATGTAATTGCTTATGTGTTCCCTTTGTTTTCTGATGTGTCACAAAACAAAACCTTTTTAATTTAGGCGCTTGTTTTATTGATCCCAAGAGACACTACATAAATCATTCAGCTTTTGAAGTCTCTTCAGGAAACATTGCATTTTAGGGTCTTTTTCATTTTACTTTATTACATTGTACACATACTGTAAGAGCAAAAGGCCCAGCAAGCTAAATGCATTGATAATGTAGTGAAACATTTGCTGTTACTGAGGACCTGAGTCAAAGTACAATATTTTTACATATCCCCGCCGCGCCATCCTTGACGGCCACAAATATCAAATCAATATCGGCCGGCGTGGACACACCTCTAGAAAAATTTGCCATTTAAGGGAACATTGGTACCTATGCTTCTCCGTAAGGTAAATGATAATTTTATTTTCCTCCTTATTGGAATTTTGCAAATCAGACTAGCCTTCTCTTTCCACTAGTTATGAAAATATATTTCTACAATACACTCTCTTCAGATGTACTTTTTTGTTTGTGTTTGTGCACGCATTTAAGGCAACCTTAGTATTGTCCCTATTGTTGTGTGCTGCCAATCTGACTACACATAGCAAACTTTGCTCTTAATTCTATCGACTCCTAAAAGTGGAATCCTACATCTTTCTTAAGGTGAGGTTATTTGAAGCAAAAACAATATGTTAACAACTACTCTCCTTTGTTGATGTGGATGCTGTGGTGCATCTCTTTGTTTTTATTTTTTTCCTGTATCCAACATATCAACTCTAAGATGTGACTGTATACTTGCTGCATACTATATCCCATCCCTTGACAGGTGCATGTAACAAGATAATCAATGTTATTCATTTAACTTTTAAACGTTATGTCACTTGTCAGTAGGTGGGGTATATTAGGTAGCAAGTATACAGTCTGTTGCTGAGGTTGATGTGTTGGAAGCAATAAAAATGGGCAAGTGTAAAGATCTAAGAAACTTTGAGAAGGGCCAAATTGTGATGGCTAGGTGTTTTGGTCAGCACATTACAAAATTGCAGCTCCTGTGGGGTGATCCTGGTATGCTGTTAGTACCTGCCATTTGGGATCAAAGCAAGGACAATCGGTGAACTGGCGATAGGTCTAAAGGTGGACAATTTATCTGAGGCTTGAAATTGCAGCAGATTTTCCTTGAACTCCCTGGCACGTCCTGGGAGACCTACATGGCAGATTTTGTACTTGAGTGTTTATTTCGCATTAGATATATTGCATGCAGTTTATCAACCCATGACAAATCATATGCAATTTGTCTTCCTGCATACACTTGTACCATACAATTTATCTGATGGGCTGTACTACAGAGTGTTAGAGGGCTGGCCTAAATAGTGCTATTTAAAGCTATGTAGAGGAGATTAGTAGCTACCCTACCTATGGGGCCGATTCAGACATGTTCGGTCGGTCTGAAAATTTACAGTCCGATTATCGTCAGCAGCGCACGCGCAAAAAGCCAGTGAAAACACAGGCATTGCCTGGGCATTGGAAGGGAGGGCCACTGATGCCAGGGCCATCACAGTGCCGTAAATCTAAACCTAGAGAATACAGCAGCTTAGTAAATGTCCTGTATTCTCCATTTGGATTTTCGGTCATACCCGTTCGCACACGGATCAGCCGTAATCGTCCTTTTTATTAAATCTCTGCCGTACTGCTGAATTTGGCCAGTAATTCAGCAGAAAATATGACTGGAAAATACTCCTCATTTTCCATGCATATTTGGCTGAAGGCTGCACGGATCAGTCAGATCTATGCACGCTTCTCTGTGTAATAAAATGGAAAAATAAAAAAATAATTAAAAAACCGGTGTGTGCTCCCCCCGTCCGACTATAACCAGTCCTGGTTACAGAAAAAAGCTAGGGTCCCCCTGTATTTCTATAACCAGCACCAGGCTCTTGGCCCGGTCCCGGTTCCCAAAATATGGGGGACTAAAGGAGTAGCGGTCCCCAATATTTCAGAAGCCAGCACCGGGCTCAAACAGCCTGTGGTATCATGCCACAGCCGGGGGAGATTTCTTACATAAGGTCTCCCGGCTGGTCAGCCAAGGCAGGGTTCCTGGGAGAGTAGGGACCCCCAAATAAAGGGCTGTGTGCGCCGTCTGATGCCATTGTAATAAACATATAAAAGCATTGGTGGACAGTGGAAGCAACAGCCTCGTGAGGATTTTCTCCTGTGTCCAGGGCTGCTGCTAGGTAGACTGAGGTATGGCCACTGAGCTGGGAGGGAGGTGCAGGTGAGGAGGTGGCTGGACTTATCAGAGACCTCGCAGCAGTGGTGACCTGCAACAGATTTCACCGGCTGCAGCGTGACCAAGGAGGTGCACGGGAATGTGCATTGAATCACACCTCTTGTCATGTACATGAAATCTGGGCACTGTACTGTCAATGCGATTTGGGGGCCTTAAAACTCATTAAGGAAAGTGGGAGGGAAAGCTTACCCATCTGGTCCTATTTCAGAGAAGATCTCTGGTAGCGCAAATTGCTGAAAAAGTTAAGGCTGGCTATAAAAGAATAGTTTCAGAACACACAGTGTGTCGTATCTTGCTCATGCTGACCTCTGATCACTACTTAAAAATGTCTTTAATGGACATGTAAGTCTCAGAACTGGACCATGGAATAATGTAAGAAGGTGGTCTGGTCTGATATATCACATTTTGTTTTACATAATGAGGACAAACCATTGCATCTGCACAGTTTTTCTTGAAAGAGAGGTCAATAAGAAGGCAAGCCAGTTGGAACAGTGTAATGTTATCAGCAATTTTTACTGGTAAACCTTGGGTTATGGCATTCATATCGATGTTTATTTGATACTTACCACCTACATAAATATTGTTAAAGACTAAGTACACCACTTTATGAAGGCAGTGGCATCATTAAACAGATTAATATGCCCTGTCACATTGAAAAAAAATGATCATGAATGTTTTTGGGAACATGAGAAAATCCTGTGTGTTAATTTGGCCCCACATTCCATATATCTCAATCAATCTGTGGTATGTGCTGGGAAAAAAAGGTTTGACTCATGGAACTCCCACTGGCACTTATAAAATTTAAAGGATCTACTGCTAATGTCTAAAGGACCCCATACAGGTGATTTGGTCCGATTTCAGCCGATTGCGACCAATCGGCCCGTTAAATTGGACCAAATCGTCCCTCCCTGACATGCGCATTGGACCCGACCAGGTGGTTGGACCAGCAGGCCGTCCGACCACCCGTTCCTCCTGGCGGGCGGGAAGCAGGGACACAGGAACCAGGGACGCATGCGATCCATAACAGATTGCATGCATCCCTGCTGCCGGGAAGGTCCCATTGGTTCGCAGGCTGTCGGGTGTCCATATACTGCTGGGAGACATCGCTTGCAGTGTATGGGCACCTTGTAGCAGAAACCACAAGACACCTTCAGAGGTGTTGTGGAGTCTCTGTCTTGACATGTTATATGGTGTAGTAGGACTTATTGAACAGTCATTAGATCAACACGAGAATGTTGACAGGGTCAAATTGTCAACATGCAGCATATTGACAATGACCTTGTTGACGTTCCTCATGTCTACACAAAACAATTGACATGGCAACATTTCAGATGTCGACATTGTGAACATGTCAACAGTTTTAGGATGCCATCCTTGTGCCTCGATACTTTGAGCCATGTTGTTGTTCTGTTTCCAACATTGTGGTATTAACCTTATGAATGTAGACCTGATTACAGATAGCAATGATCTAAATGCCTAGGACATCTTCTACACAAATATTTGTTGTTAGACTAATTTACGCAATGATAAATAATAGCACGAGGAAAGAAAAATTTACCAAAGGTATTCTTTCATGGTGATTTTAAACAACTTTTAAAACAAACAAGGTCTAATTATTTTTAAATCATTATAAAATTATGATTCTTTCTCCAAATGACCAATCTAGCCTAAACCTTCTTTGCAATCTGTTAGTCTAACTCGAAAGGCGTGGACACGTGGTGCGATTCAGATTCGATTTTGGCTGACTTTGGGCAAATACATACAGGTTATATAGTCAGGATAGACTTGCCAGCACAGTCTATTTTTATTTTCGATACTGACTTAATGGGATGCGCATCGGCATAAAATTTAACTGAACACTGCGATTCAGACAAACTTTCTATTATATTTTGACCATATAGTCAAAATCGGGATGCAGTTACAATCCCGGCGGTCGGGATCCCGGCGTTCAGAATCCCGACGCCGAAATGCCGACACATTCTCCCTCCGTGGGTGTCCACGACACCCCTGGAGGGAGAATGAATTAGTGTGCCGAGCGTAGCGAGGCACCGGGCCCGCTGCGTGGCGAGCGCAGCGAGCCCGCAAGGGGGGGCGATCCACGTCCCCCCTTGTCGGCATTTCGGCTGTCGGGATTCTGAACGCCGGGATCCCGACCGCCGGGATTCAATACTGAATCCGTCAAAATCAATAGCCAATCATATCATAACCATTCGCTCCCCTTAACCAATCACTCCTACTTATAATGTTACAGTTACTTTATAATAGAGCAATTGCAAAAATACCCCATGACCAGTTGTCTTGCCATTTATACCACTTTCAGACCGCACTGTGAACACGGGTTATTGCCGTGTTTGCGGGGCTTAAACACGGGTCAAGGTGCGGTTTGAAAGCGCCACGCTCAGAAAACCCGTGTTCAACAACACGGCTTTTGAACCCTGGTCTTTACCAGGGTTGGACACGGCTCTAACACGTGTCTATGTGCGGTCAGAAAGGCCCCGACCCGTGTTATCCAACACTGCTGTTTCTGAAATGCCGTTATTGGTTGATTTCTGTGAGGTCAGCAGGCTGACCCCGGAAACCGTCAAGCAGCACGCTGGAGCTGCGGACCACGGGACACAGGCACCATCCCAGCCTGCACTCCACACTTACAGCCTGCTGTTACCCACTTTGGAAGCCTGCTTTCCAGCAAAAGTGTGCACTTTTCCTCAGCATGAAAAAAGTGTACAGCATGTTGCACAGTGTGACACTCTGCTGCCTGCTAACACCTGTATCACACAGAATCAAAGCACAAACATCCATGAGGTCAGAGAAGTCTGCCATGCTGCTGCTGCTGCAATGCTGTGAACAATCTCCACCCCTCACTTTTATTTCCTTTGTGACATCATTATTGTGAGCCAGAAAAAAGTCAATTTTTAATGACACACATAGGTTTTAAAGCACGGACCCGGGTTCAGTGTGTAAGCACCAATCCTAGGAAAACCCGGGTTAACCCCTTCCCGACATTTGACGTACATTTACGTCATGGTCGGGAAGTACTTCCCGACACATGGCGTAAATGTACGTCATGACTTCAAATTGACACCCCGTCTCGAGACGAGGTGGCAGAGGGACAATGTCTGCTGTCCCTGACAGCAGACATCCTCCCTCATTGCCCAGGGGGGGCAGCGATGCCTCCCGTCTTGGGCGATCGCTGCTATTGGCCGTTAAAAAGTTAATAGCCAAAAGCACCGTTGAAATGCATTGAGTCTAAAATTTAGACTCTGCTGCCCCCTAGCGTCCAAAAAAAATAAAGGCGGTTTAAATAATGATTTAAAAATAAAGAATATATATGGTCTTTGTTAGTTATTAACTATTTTGATTGATATGATTATTTGTCTCACAAGCAGAAAATGGAACATTTTACAAATAGCAAAATGTTCCATTTTTTCACGACACTTTGGAATTTCCCCCCCCCCAAAAAAAAAGGTACTCTTTACCTAGAACGGCGCCCGCGATTAGAATCGCGGGCGTCGGGGGTAAAAAATCGCGGGCATCGCGGGTAAATCGCGGGTACATAAAAATCGTGTACCCGCGATCACCGCGATTTTCCCATAGGGAACAATGTTAAAAAGCCTGATTGACCGCGATTTTACTTTAAAATGCCTCAATGCCCGCGATTTTCACATAGGAATCAATGTTAAATGGGCTACAGAGCCCAAATAGTCACAATTAACCCTTAAATGTCACCCCAATTTTTGTACGCCACCCCACGATCCACGCCAACCCGAAGCGTGGCGAGCGCAGCGAGCCCGCGAGGGGCGGCGGTACGCGTCCTCCGACCTTTTCATGCCCTACTATCCACGTCGGCGTGGAGTTGAGAATAGAATAGTGTGGCGAGCGCAGCGAGCCACCGAGCCCGAAGCGTGGCGAGCGCACGCGGATACCTTCACAGTTATACGCGTCCCCTCGCGGGCTTCACAGGTATCCGTGGCGAAAAGCGGACACCTGTGAAGCCCGCGAGGGGACGCGTTTACCTGTGAAGGTATCCGCGTCCCCTCGCGGGGCTCGCTGCGCTCGCCACGCTTCGGGCTCGGTGGCTCGCTACGCTCGCCACACTATTCTATTCTCAACTCCACGCCGACGTGGATAGTAGGGCATGAAAAGGTCGGAGGACGCGTACCGCCGCCCCTCGCGGGCTCGCTGCGCTCGCCGCGCTTCGGGTTGGCGTGGATCGTGGGGTGGCGTACAAAAATTGGGGGGACATTTAAGGGTTAATTCTGCCTATTTGGGCTCTGTAGCCCATTTAACATTGATTCCTATGTGAAAATCGCGGGCATTGAGGCATTGAATGCAAAATCGCGGTCAATCAGGCTTTTTAACATTGTTCCCTATGGGAAAATCGCGGTGATCGCGGGCATCACGTCGCGGCCGTTTATGTACTGCCCGCGATGTCGCGATCACCGCGATGGGCGCCGTTCTAGGTAAAGAGTACCAAAAAAAATGTATCGACCAAATTTCACCACTAATTTAAAGTACAATGTGTCACGGGAAAACAATCTCAAAATCACTGGGATAAGTAAAAGCAAAAAAAAGTTATACCCACTTAAGTGATACATGTCAGATTTGAAAAAAATGGCTCTGTCAGGAAGGCAAAAACTGGCTGCGTCAGGAAGGGGTTAAAGTGCAGTGTGAAAGGGGTAATTGAAGAGTCTGACCCGGCTCTCTGCAAGGACAAACCCGTGTTCAAAATGCAGGGTCGGACACGGGTTTGCGGTCTGAAAGTAGTATTAGTCAGGGACCAACTGGTGAAGAATTTTCTGGACACCTTTCCAAAAAGATTTGTACACTTTTCACAGGACAGCTTATTCCTACACTCTTTCTTTACTGGAAAATGCTACAGGGATTTTACTGGAAATCTGTATTACACCAGCCACTGAGAGAAACCCATGCACACATTACTATAGTATGTTGCATAAAATAAAATCTCTGAGCTATAGTTATTATTTAAGTATTAGGTACAAAATCAATGCAAGCTACACAAATCAATGTATAGTGCAAAAATAAATCTGCTCAGATGTGAAATTAAAAGGGAGGAATACTCAAAGCTGTTTGAGCCATAATCGAAACCCTTTCACAATGCCCCCTCAGGAGGTCACATCTAAGCCTTGTGATTAGCGATAGATACATGGAGAGGAAGACTGTCTTGTGGATTCCTTTCAAATCAATTTACTTCTCTAATATGTACTGAAACAAGTTATAAGCTCCAATAATAACATTTTATCCTACTGAAATTACAACCGAGAAATTGCTTCTCCAGAGAGATGCAATCAAAACTAGTGAATGCCCTCAGCATAGGTAACCTGTCAATTAATGTGCTCACTTGTGAAAGCAAACTGTCGAGTGAGCTTTTAAATTCTCAAGTACCTGCTTTTAACCTTATGTACAGCCCACTGAATTAATTATAGCACACAGAAATAAATAATCCTCCCATTACAAGCAGTCTTAATTAAGTTGTAAAGTGACCTTGGCTTTGGCATTGTTAAAGCAGTTAACAAAGAAGGTGCCTCAAAATAAAAGCTATTAATTACTCCCAAAGCCATTACTGGGACAAAACAGCACTAACGCTGTTCTGTTCACTTCACTTAAAATCAAGCTAAAGCACAATCAAATTGTGTGTGTGTATGTGTGCATACATACTGTATATCTATATCTGTGTCTCTCTCTCTCTCTATCTATCTATCTATCTATATATATATATATATATATATATATATATATATATATATATATATATATATATATATATATAAAATCACATGCACATATGCAGCAATCAGCCATGACATTAAAACCATCTGCCAATATTGTTTATTTTCCCTTGTACCAACAAAACCACTCAGTATCTAGTCAAATGTTCAGCAGTAACCAACACACATAAGGTTAACAACAACAATAATGTCAACATCAGAACATTGCATGGTTCAAACTGCACACAGGTAATAGGATCAGTGTTACCATGTGAAATGACAGTGCATTCTGGACATAGTTTGACTTACAATTATACCCCTTTCACATCGCACTTTTAAACCGGTATATTGCCGTTTTTTTTACCATTTTAAAACGTTTAAGGCTACAATGTGAAAGTGCCAAAGTTGCTTTAACGGTTAAAGATAACCGGTATTTCAACACGGTTAAAAAGCAGAGTCCTACACGTTTTAAAGCCGTTTTTTAGGCAGTGTGAATGGCTCTATTTCAATGGCTTGAAACGTGTCCCTTGGGGGTTAAACGGGTTGAATTTTGAATGGTATTAAATGATTTTTAAAACGGTTTTCACCTGCAATGTGAAAGGTCTCAAGGCTCAGACCCTTATAAAGTCCCATTTAAGAATACTGTGTCATTACCCATTTCTGCAATATGAAAGCAGTATTAGGCTGCAGATGGGATAGGAATATAGGGAGCAATTTTCAATGGAACGCTGCAGCATTAGAGGTCCGCGCCAGAAATAAATCTCAGAGCACCGGAGGGACCGAAAAACATCACGGTAGCCACCGCTGCTGTTGGACTAGGTAAGATGGCACTAAAACACCAGATACTGTTTGTCATAATGTCATCTAGTAGGTATGGTGCATGTTTACAAGTCATACCATATCCATTGCTTTTCTCTGTCGTATATGATGTAAGATTCCATTCCCTTTCGGTACATACACAGAACTTAAAATAAGTCTTGTATTGAATGTTAGGGCTATATGCTGCTTCGTAACGCCATATCACCAACATAGCTCAATGTGTAAGCATGACTATGCGCACATCAAACCTAGAGCTATCAATTTGGTGCCTATCGTTCAGTGTTTACAGCGAACCAGGCGACACTTGAATTGATAAGAAAAAGGGGGGTACACTGCGCTTAAAAAATTAGGGTGTAATAAACAATGTGTGCCAGAGGAATGTAAAAATTACTGTATTTATTTAAAAAACATATATAAGAACATGGGGTGTAACATAGAATAAAAATATGAATTCGCCAGATGGATTTAGTAGAGGGGTGTTAAAAATTGTCCAGTAGATACGGTACCGTATTTTTGTAGCCACTAATAGGTAGGTCCGTTCCTATAGTGTCTCCTTGTGAGTAGCTGGGTCATATGGTGACCAAGTGTCCAGAGTAACCCGCGGTAGGAATAGATGTGGAGTGTTAATCTCCTCTTAGAATAGATGTCCTCCATTCGGGTTTAGTCCTGGATGGGTCCTTTGTTAGGTTCCCAATAGGTATCCGTGATGTTTAAGGATAATACAACAAGGAGACTGGTCCGGATCAAGGCAATTGTAGATGGCAAAGGTCCAAAACTGGATAAGAGCACCCTCTTAGTTCACCAACGCGTTTCGCCAAGAATTGGCTTTATCAATTGATTGAATTGATGCCACCTTTATGCCACTTCCTAGAACGGAGCAACATGAGTTTTCTAGTGTGTATAGGAGCAACCATAAATCTCTAGTGACCAAAAAATGCAATATGTAAATTGGTCATATATGTTTACTATCACTATAGTAGTGTTCATTCTATCACCAGCTATTTTTGAAAACCCCTGCAGTTCCTCTTCCCTGCCTGGAGTGTCACTGTCTGCTGTAGTGCTTATAGCACAGTGTATATCAGCACTGATATGCAAACCAGACCTGTGATAGAAACACCACAGCAGACAGCGACACCCCAGGCAGGGAAGAGGAACTGCAGGGGTTTTCAAAGATAGCAGGTAATAGAATGAACACTACTATAGTGATGGTAAACATACATGACCAAATTACATATTGCATTATAACTTGTTCAGGGTTTAAGGGAAATTGTCAGGGATGTCGCTGTTCACTCCAGCTTTACTCAGTAGGTCAACACCATGTGGTCAAAAGGAAAAGGTTGACTGTCTTGACAGGTTGAAAAGGTTAACATTTTTAAAATTTAGCTTCATTTGCCTTAAGCATGGACTATGATTGGGAATACTAACCTGTAGCAGAGCGCGTCATCTTGTCTGGGTTGTGATGAGCGAAGCGGTTAACTAATTGGGGTCAAATATGATAAAACATATGATATGCCTTTTCAGCATTAATCATTTAGATGTTGACCTTTTGTACTTATATGAGGTTGAACCATTTCTATCTATATTACAAATGTAGCTCTATTATACCACACCCAATCAGCAAGTGTCACTGTGTGATATCCAATCTCACAGAAGACTTTTCGAGCTATCATTACTAGCCTGCTTTTTATAAGAATGCTCCAATTCTCCATTTCAAACCTATTTCAGCTTGAGCTTTAGAAATGTGGAACTGTGAGCCTACACAGTGCCTTGTACCATTTATGGGCTGCATGTTGATATTTTCCTTGTAGCTTCTGAATAAGGAAGAATGTTTCCATAATACTCTGTGCTTATGTTAATGTGTTCTGCTTATGAGGTCCTTTAGCATTCTGTTATTTGTAAATCTGAACGACTTTATTTCTAGAATGGAAGACTGCATGTATGAATAAATGTTCTGCTGTGTACGAAATAGACTGTGGGTTGAAAACACCTAATCTATTAAACTGTTTACAGATTCCTTTTAAAATGCAAGCTAAAAACGAGGATGTTTTTAAACTTCAATTT
The DNA here is from genome assembly GCF_055691185.1 of Crinia signifera. Taxonomy (NCBI): domain Eukaryota; kingdom Metazoa; phylum Chordata; class Amphibia; order Anura; family Myobatrachidae; genus Crinia; species Crinia signifera. The sequence goes on from NC_139219.1 coordinate 176,125,908, forward strand.
AGTGGGTTTAGTGTGTGTGTGATGCCTAATCCTATTTCCTATGAGTATAGATTCTACCAAGGCATCTGATTATTCAAAAAGCCTAAGATTTAAGTACATTGCTTTGGTGTATCATACTGATTCAAAAATTTTTCCACGCTCCCTTAAAACCTAATTAGGACAAGAATAATCAAGCAGTAGGATTTCAAGTGTTGGCAGTAATAATTGTAGAGATAACAAGTTTTATTTTGCTATATAACGAAAGCAACAAATCTAAGAGGTTTAGAGAGTCTTAGAAATTATTTATTGTTGTATATGATGTACTTATTTTATATTACATTTCTTTTTTCCTCTATAACCTCAGCATAGTTCTATAAATCTAATTTTATATCCCAATTGTATTAAAACTTCTGCCCAAGCTACTATATACTGTAATTTGTGTATTTTCATATTCCCATTTCAAGCCATGATTGCTATGATTATGATATAATGTTGTTTAATCCTTGGACTCAAAACTTTGCCCCATAGCATCCAAATTCATGAAAAATTTGTGAAATATTGACAGGTGGAAAACATAGTTGCAGAAGTTGCCTTTATTAAAAAAGGATATTCTGACATTTTTTATGAGTGTTCATTATATATTCCCTTTTAACGCTTGTATTAAGGACAAGTTGGTCTACTATATCATGTACATTAAAAATGCTAAAGACGAGTCTCACTTGTCTCTGTCACTGAAGGAAAAATAAAGCAAATCTTTACCTAGCACCATCTTTTGCCCCTTGTTTATACCATTTTTGTTTGTGATTCATAAGTGGAATTAAATATATTTATACCTTTTGAAATGTTTCACTTTCTAAAGCAATGTGGTGATTCAGACCTTAAAACCTGCCCTGTGCAAGACTGCAAATGCCTTGCGAAAATCATGCCGATCGGCAAATAGCTGCAAATCCACCCGCAATTCACTCACCATAAAATGATTTTCCCAGTTTGTACGTAACCCACAACCTACTCTAACTGTGGATAGAAACAGACTGATCAAGGCCGGAGCTGTCATCACACACCCGTCTGAGCATGCCTGCATTTTTCCTGATACTCGCAGAAAACGGCAGGTGTCCACCCCCAAATGCTTTCTTCCTTTAATCAGAAAAGACACTGAATGGGCGTGCTATGATTCATGTGCAGTCGATCGATATTCACAGGGCAGCAATCAGGTCTCTATAACCTCTAATGTCTGTAACACATTTTGAGGTTTTGGTAGTGGTTTAATAAAATAAGGTGAGGATTATTTTGTATTAACAGTAATTGTTTTATATTTTTGGCAGTTGGGGAGAAAAAGAAAAAAGGAACTCCAATAGTGGCCTTAACTCTAATCTCCAGTCTAATCAGCTGCGCTTGGGGTTAGAGTTTTACTGTGCCCAGGAAAATTCAGTCGAGATGAACCAGTCCTGCCGATATCTCTGGCATTAGTCCAAGCAGCCTGATGATGGTTTGTTCTGCCAGACAAAGGGGGTTACCTGACCACACAGCTGTGAATTTGCAGCGCTCGGGATTGATAGACTGTGCATGCATGCGGATCGTAGCCTGCATGCATGAGGCCATCTGCCATTAAAATCCTGCTTTTAATCACTGGATTTATTCATGTTGATTGGCAGAAAGCTGGTGTTTGTAGGTGGCAACCGGCTGTGACATCGACAACTGCCCCAATTTGACTGCTTCTATCGTAGTTGCTGAGTAAGTCCTGGTCTAAGCACAGACTACACACAGTGCAAAATTCATTTGATAGTGAATTGCGAAAGGATTTGCAGCCAGTCACTGATACCCCTTTCAGACAGAAAAAAAGACCCGGGAATTTCCCTGCTCTTGCCGTGTCGACCCGGGTTTTTCTTCTGTCTGACAGGGTCAACACGGGTCTAAAGTTCCGGGACTTCGACCCAGGTATTTACCTGGGTTTTTCCCGGGTCTGTATTCCAAAAATCCGGGTCGCCGGCTGTCTGAAAGGAAACGACCCGGGTTTTGGGGATTATTACACATTGTTAGGCACTGATTGGCTCTCCTGGTGGGGTGCTGGCTGATTGGTTGTGAGGATAGGCTTCTCTGATTGGCTGGGAGGGCATGGCAATGGAGCTGGCCTCTGAGGTCATAAGGGAGCTGAAAAAAGGATAGCATTGCCCACTGGTAGAAGCAAGAGGTGAGAGCTGCTGGCAGTGAGAGGGGAGGAGAATATCGGCAAACAGATGACTGGGACAGTCAAAGATGCCATAGTGTACTCAAACATTGCAAATATACTGACAGCCATGTGAGGTAACATGTACCTTCCAGTATATAAAAACAATAAAACTTGTTTACAACATATCCTTGTGTCATGCCATGGTTAATGCAATGCAGTGAGCAGTCACCACCCACTTTTGATGACCTCATCTCTGTGTGCCTTTAAAACTGTCCTATTCTTATGACACACAGAGTTTTGCAGGAAAAATCCGGCTTCTGTGTGAAAGGGGTCGACACGGGAAATACCCGGGTTTTTGCTCCTGTGTGAAAGGGGGTCAACCCCTTGCTGCCTAGTTGTATCCGGGTTTTTGTATCCGGGAAATACCTGGGTTTTGGGGATTTTTCTGTCTGAAAGGGGTATGATATAGCTATTTTCACATGCTCTTCTAAGCAATTCACAGGCTAGCATGGGGAGGGATTTTACTCAGAATGGGCTATCTAATCACAGAGTTATCACAAGGCACTGCTATAGCGATCAGGTCTGGCTAACCCCCAAAGTCATTACTGTACTGGAAATATGAATATGGATTAAAGCAGTATGGGATTTCATCTGTTAGTCTAGGATTATATAATGTGAAGAAAGAAAGAAAACATTGTAGCCCTTAAAGACTAGCTTTGTGAGGATCAGTTAAAGGTCTCTAGAAAGTAACATTTTCTGTTGTATAAGATAGTCCACAGAAGACAAAACAATTGTGTATTATTTGTCTGGTCCCTGGATCGCAAATAGTGGCCGACAAGTGCTAAGCCATGGAGATCTATAGAGGTAGTAAGTATTAAGGGTAGCAGTAAGGGCAGCAGCACGGATGGTGCAGTGGTTAGAATTATTACCTCACAGCACTGAGGTCATGGGTTCGATTCACACCATGGCTCTAACTGTGCAAAGTTTGTATATTCTTCCCATGCTTTATTTAAATAAATATGTTTTGGAATGAAGCAAGCCGTCTTTGATGTACTAGATTGCCTTAACTAGGCCCTAAAGCCGAGTATATTTGAATTACCTACAGAGGGAGCGCCTCTCATTGACCAGGTCCTGGCAATTCTATCGCCAATTCAGACGCTTGCATGCCCCATTCCATCTGATCCCACCGCCACCTCCCATTGCTTCCTCAATGCTCCCTCGTGCCATGCAGGGATTCTGCTCCCCACCGCTGAGAGACGGGGACGCGCGTGCATGTGAGATGCTCGTGCATCCCCAGCGGAGGGGATCTGGCGAGAGCTGGCACTGAATGACATGCACTCCATCTGTATTCACAGAATTAGAGAAGATAATGCTACTGTTCAGTACTGAGTAAAACACTCAATTATTGAGAATTTCACGAACATTCATATGGGATACTGAGGTCTCAATACATTGGGGAATAGAGGTCATCCGACAGGAGACAGGCACATACATTTTCTACATCCTGCTCTGACTACTGCTGTCAGAGTACCTGGCAGCGGGCAGGGTGCCGGTTTGGTATTCCGCCAATCCGCCAAAATGCTTTTCGCTAGGAAAGCATTCTGAATTGCAGGAATATCAAACTGGCTGAATATATTCTGCCAGATGAGCTGATTTAAATCCGTAAACCGGCGGAATATATTCCTCCTCTGCCTGAAAGTCAATATACCCGTATGTGTGTTGTGTATGCTTTGTATTGTTGCAATGCAAGGGGAGCAAAGGCATTTTATAGTGTTTCTGTGCAAGGTAAATACTGTATGCTTCTGGATGTAGCCCACAGATATTAGACAGCTTTATATTTATACTGCATTTTAGATTTCAGTTTGAACACACCCCATCCAATTTCTCTGCATATGTTATCAGTTTCATTTGCAGTGTACCATGGTTTTGCCTCTTTGTGTGCTTTTTAGCTTTGCTAAACAAAGCTGAATAAGGCCCATTGTTTATTTGAGAAAATGAAGAAAATGCTAAGTTTACACTACACTCTGTAATGAAAGATTCATTATTTTATTTTGTTTTCAAGGTATTTTGTATAAGCATTTTAATGGTGGATTTAAGCAGAAAGGAAACAAATTGATGCGTTTGTAGTTTTGAGGAAATGTATGCAAAATGAACTGTAGCCAGGTGTAACAGTGCTGAAGGAAAAAAGACTGAAATTGTTCTCTCTAGTTTTTTATGTTAGAATTCCCATACTCATCAGAGTTAACCTATTGTGGATAGTGAGGAAAAACAGATTTAAATGAACAGCGAAATAGAGACCTGCTGTGTAGACTGATCGCTCAATAAACTATTAATACAATTTTCTGTTAAAAGAAATCCAAGTAGAAAACCTTAGAGGCTTGCTTCAGAATACAGATATTGACTTTTTCCCTCTATTTTCTTGTTTTTAGAACCTGACAGTATTTGAGGAGAGGGTGTCTGTACTCCCTTTTTATTATTTCTAAATTTATCACACACACACAAAAAAAAACAAATATTATTCCATTTTTTTTGGTGTGTGTGTGAAGAAATTTAGATTGTGCTCTTTAATAACAATTATATTAGACACATTTCATATGTCAGTGATGAATAATCTTATCTACTTCAATGAGCAACGTCAAACCATCAAATGCTTCATTTAAGGATCATACAAATAACCTTAACCTCAATCATACATCCCAAAGTGCCCACACAAGCACCAAGTTTCATCATATCACATGCTCCTAGATCCCATATGTAAATCCAAAGTTCCACTTTATTGCTTTGCCCTCCACATATCTCAGAATACACTTTGCTATCTTAATAGATGGATCCCAATAATGCTTGAAATATAACTTTATATTTGTTTATATCTGCTAGCTATAAAATTAAACATTAGCATCCTACATGCAGTATACTTTATAAAAACCAGTGAAATGTGAAGTGTATATGTGGGGATCCGCACGATAAGTCAGCTTTGTCTAGGTCGAGGGTCAATAGGTCGACACCATATGGTTCACTAGCAAAAGGTTGACGTGTTTTTTTCATTATTTTGGTTCTTTAATTTTTGAACTTTTTCATACTTTACCATCTACGCCAGGGGTCAGGGAACTTTTTTACATTTTACCCCCAAAAATATTTAGATATGCAAACGTTACCGGAAATCCTATAATTGTAATACACACTGTACCCCCATAAATTGATGATATATCCTGCTATTACTATACACAGCCTGGCAGCAATTGATGATGATTGCCCTCATCATCCACACACAGCCATACGTGGTAATCATCATCATCCTCATCAATGGTTGCCAGGCTATGTGTGGTATAGCCATTGATAATGTGACGTCCAGGCAACTATAAGTGTCAGTATTTCAAGATGATATAGTGACAGTCTGTGCAATTTTTTCCCTAGACTAGAGATTCAGTATACCTGAACAGGAGCCTATAACCAGGCAAAGACACTCGGCGCCGCAGCGGCTGTACAGAAATGTAGATATATTGTGTCCAACTGTCATCTTTGTGTTATACACATGCAGGGCCGATTAAGGGATGAAAGTGATTTATTGGGGCCTATTGTGAGAAGCAGAGTTGCTGTGACTAGTGCTATATGGAAGTGTACACTACTATTCAATTGATTTGCGAGCGATGGTACTTGTGCAGTTGATCTTATAAAGTGTGGGGAGGGGCCACGGAAAACGAGCCCGAAGCGTGGCGGATTACTTGACTTTTTTCCTCGTCCCCTCATGGGGCACACTGGTACTTGTTTCCTATCTGGGCGCCCACGATCAAAATCGCGGTCATCGGGGGTAAAAATCGCGGTCATCGCGGGCATCGCGGGTAAAATTGGATGGTCGCGATGCCCGCGATGACCGCGATCACCGCGATTTTCCCATAGGGAACAATGTTAAAAAGGCTGATTGACCGCGATTTCACTGTTAAATGGCTCAATTGACCCGATTTGGCCATATTAACCCTGAATTAGGCCCAATTAACCCTTAAATGTCCCCCCCAATTTTTGACGCCACCCCACGATCCACGCCAACCCGAAGCGTGGCGAGCGCAGCGAGCCCGCGAGGGGCGGCGATACGCGTCCTCCGACCTTTTCATGCCCTACTATCCACTAGGGCGTGGTGTGAGAATATAATAGTGTGGCGAGCGCAGCGAGCCACCGAGCCCGAAGCGTGGCGAGCGCACGCGGATACCTTCACTGTGAAGGCCGCGAGGGGACGCGCATAATTGTGAAGGTATCCGCGTCCCCTCGCGGGGCTCGCTGCGCTCGCCACGCTTCGGGCTCGGTGGCTCGCTGCGCTCGCCACACTATTATATTCTCACACCACGCCCTAGTGGATAGTAGGGCATGAAAAGGTCGGAGGACGCGTACCGCCGCCCCTCGCGGGCTCGCTGCGCTCGCCACGCTTCGGGTTGCCGTCGATCGTGGGGTGGCGTCAAAAATTTGGGGGGACATTTAAGGGTTAATGGGCTCTGTGGCCCATTTAACATTGATTCCTATGGCCAAATCGGGTGGATTGAGGCATTTAACAGTAAAATCGGGTCCATCGCGGCTTTTAACATTGATTCCTATGGGAAATCGTGAGCATCGCGTCGCGGGCATCGCGGGTACATTTATGGCCGGCCGCGACGCGACCGACACGATTTCCAAGTTTAACATTGGTTTCAATGGGAAATCGCGGACATCGCGTCGGTCGCGTCGCGGCCATACATAAATGTACCCGCGATGCCCGCGACGGGCGCCCAGATAGGAAACAAGTACCGGTACTTGTTTCCTATCTGGGCGCCCACGATCAAAATCGCGGTCATCGGGGGTAAAAATCGCGGGCATCGCGGGTAAAATTGGATGGTCGCGATGCCCGCGATGACCGCGATCACCGCGATTTTCCCATAGGGAACAATGTTAAAAAGGCTGATTGACCGCGATTTCACTGTTAAATGGCTCAATTGACCCGATTTGGCCATATTAACCCTGAATTAGGCCCAATTAACCCTTAAATGTCCCCCCCAATTTTTGACGCCACCCCACGATCCACGCCAACCCGAAGCGTGGCGAGCGCAGCGAGCCCGCGAGGGGCGGCGATACGCGTCCTCCGACCTTTTCATGCCCTACTATCCACTAGGGCGTGGTGTGAGAATATAATAGTGTGGCCAGCGCAGCGAGCCACCGAGCCCGAAGCGTGGCGAGCGCAGCGGATACCTTCACTGTGAAGGCCGCGAGGGGACGCGCATAATTGTGAAGGTATCCGTGTCCCCTCGCGGGGCTCGCTGCGCTCGCCACGCTTCGGGCTCGGTGGCTCGCTGCGCTCGCCACACTATTATATTCTCACACCACGCCCTAGTGGATAGTAGGGCATGAAAAGGTCGGAGGACGCGTACCGCCGCCCCTCGCGGGCTCGCTGCGCTCGCCACGCTTCGGGTTGCCGTCGATCGTGGGGTGGCGTCAAAAATTTGGGGGGACATTTAAGGGTTAATGGGCTCTGTGGCCCATTTAACATTGATTCCTATGGCCAAATCGGGTGGATTGAGGCATTTAACAGTAAAATCGGGTCCATCGCGGCTTTTAACATTGATTCCTATGGGAAATCGTGAGCATCGCGTCGCGGGCATCGCGGGTACATTTATGGCCGGCCGCGACGCGACCGACACGATTTCCAAGTTTAACATTGGTTTCAATGGGAAATCGCGGACATCGCGTCGGTCGCGTCGCGGCCATACATAAATGTACCCGCGATGCCCGCGACGGGCGCCCAGATAGGAAACAAGTACCGGCACACTTTATAAAATTAACTGACGTGGATAGTGTGGGGTGGATAGTGGGGGTATGAGCAGGTCGGGAGGACTGGTACCGTGGGGCTCGCTGCGCTTACCACAATTCTGGGTGACGTGGATAGTGGGGGTGTGCTAAATCGCATCACATGCGATGTGATCCGCGGACAGGGGTGCTGTGTAACTGCACGAGTACCATCGCATCGCATGCAAATCACATGCAATGAGATCCCAGTACTGCCGTGAAACTACACAAGTACACATAAATCACTTCTAATGAATGCATTGCGATTTTTGTACAGTGCATTCAATAGTGCTTTTTTATTAAAAAAAATTCCACTTGACGCAATTGAATTTATATGGCCTCTTGTAGATCTTTAGGGTCATTCTGTGTCAAATCAACACTATTTTGCAAAAAAATGTCCTCACTATCTTAGGTTTTCGTAAAATTTGGTAAGTGGAGCTACAGAGTTTTATTTAAATTTCTCTTGCTGTTTCCAAATTTTGGTTATGTAAATTTTCCAAGATCTATCAAAAAATGCACAACCAGGATATTTTTTTATTACTATAGCAGCTCTCCTTTTGAGTGCCAAGTGAATTTGCACATTTTTCATTTGAATTTATATAACAAATGTCAGCGATGCTGGCATTTTTAGCTGATATTTTGCATATCTTTCACAAAGACTCACATTTTGCGCATCTCTCACAGTGATGTTGGCACTCAAAGGCTTAAGCTAGAGAGGTGGGAGTCATTTTACTGTAATTTGCATGTCCTTTCCTATGATATACAACACAATAGGCTTTGTGGGAGGAAAAAAGCAATTTCAAAATCCAAACTAAATTTTTGTGGTGCTTTGACAAAAAAGTGAAAAATCTAATTCAGGAAAAAGTCTATATTAATGCTTAATGTTTGTCATAATTTAACAGGATAAGTGGGGTCATAGTTAAAATTACTTTTAAAGCAAGGTAGTATATTTCCAAAGTTAGTTATAATAGAATTGATGGCTTAATTAGTTTAATTAAACATTGTCAAGTATCTGGATTTATATGTTGGTCATTAATGTTATCTGAAGATAGTTTGATAATGCCTTGGTGGTTTTTAAAGTGTCATCATGAGACATGACACAAATTCTTCCAGTTGGAGTTATAGGGTTGACTTTGTGGAATACATCTATTGAGATCTATCCATCAGGCTTCTTTGGAGAGAATAATGATGGTGAAGTTCCAGCTGAATGAGGGAAGGTCACTTTTAATCAGTCTTCATCTTCATTGTCGTCCAACACATTAAAGCAAGCCACGTTTCTTGTTATACACAACAGAGACATTGTAATGCATTCTGTAGATGATGTTTTAGGGTTTTCACATACATTTTTGGTGTACTTTACATAGCAAATATATATATATATATATATATATATATATATATAAAGGTCCTCCGACCTTTTCATACCCCCACTATCCACGTTGGCGTGGAGTTGATTTTAGATAGTGTGGCGAGCGGCCGCTGAATACGAGCCCGAAGCATAGCAACGGACGCGGAATACATGTAAAGTAATCCGTGTCCCCTTGCGGGGCTCGCTGTGCTCGCCGCACTTCGGGCTTGGTGGCTCGCTGCGCTCGCCACACTATCTAAAATCAACTCCATGCCGACGTGGATAATGGGGTTATGAAAAGGTTGGAGGATGCGTACCGTCGCTGCGCTCGCCACGCTTCGGGTTGGCGTTGATAGTGGGGGTGGCGTTCACAATGGGGGGTGCATTTAACATTGTAAGCACCCATCAGGGTGCTTGTACAATATAAAATCGCATCGCATCCCATCTCATCGCATGCATCACATGCCGCTATATTGCATGCGATGCGATTGTATAAGATGTACTACGATCAAAATCGGAGGCGCGGTGCTAGGAAACAAGTACTATAAAATATACAAGTGTCCCGGAGGGAGGAGGTGGAGCTGCACTCTGCAGGACTTTCAAGGTACAGTAAAAGTCACACAACTACAGTCAAGCTGATCAACGTTTTGGTCACCTGGGCATCGTTGGATTGGAGTGCCGGGTCATGCAATATAAATATACTGTGTATCTTGGCGGCACTTGCTGTCTAATAAAAAAAAAAAAAATACTCCAATGGGCTCAGAGATCGTGACGCTTTGGTTTTTATAACCGTCTTCAGATATAAATAGATGTGAATACAAAGCTTACTGTACCTTTATACAATGTCAAAGACAACACCTCTACCGAAAACAGCCTGTGTTTGCTTTGGAAATCCGCTGTGCATCACAAAGAAACTACCCGGTCTCTGAGTGGAAACTGTGGACCTGATTAGAACATTAGTAGATCAAACTGAAATTGATAATTTAATAAGGACATCAGTAAAACAAGATAATAATTATCATTGCTGCAAGTTGTGATCACTATAGAGTTAAATAAACCAATTAGAACAAAAAATAAATGATAATAACCAGCAGCCGCCAATATTCATATTTCTTACAAGGCAAAGTCAAAAGACCTGTATACAATTTACTTACAAAGAAACAGTTAAATAATAGCGTTTCGTTCAGTCTGTGAATCCACTGCACCTCTATCGTCAGAAGGATTTGACCTCGATCGCTCCCCCGCCTACTGAGGTACCTGATCAATCTTTAAATGTCATCAGGTTTTGTTCAGGTATACACAGTAAAGTTTGTGTAACAGTTGAAAATTTAAGGGTGTATAAGTTGCATTGTTTCACAACTTATCAAATGTGGTTTTAGGACTTAAAGCCCTTTCACATCGCCAGTGTTAACCAGTATATTACGGATTCATTACCAGGTTGGTACCTTTCACACTGAACCCATTTCACCCATAGAAAACAGTGGATGTCATGATGATTATGTACTGGACCAATTACAAATGTCTTTATATATTAGAGAATCCCTTACAGTGCCAGTGATTTGTCTGACAATGTCTGCCTCCCCTCTTATCTAAGCATCTCCCTCCCCTCCTCATCAGTCCATGTTGCTATATCTGTATGTTCTGTAGTGTAAAAATATGCCAGCAATGCTTCACCACTACTTCCAATGCTATTTGTCTTGTTTTATAATTCAGAATAGTGTCATCAGTCAGGGAGACAGCCTACCACCTCCTTTTGCAGAGTAATGTGTTCAAAATTCTGTGTCTGAGGCATTCACACTGCAAAATGGATTGGCTTTGAAACGTGCAGGATCCTTCTTTTAACATTGTTTCAAATACCAGGTTTTTGTAACTGGTAAATTCACCCTGGCACTTTCACACTGCAGCTAGAACTGTTTTGAAACACTTAAAAAATGGCAGTGCTTGTGTACTTTCACAGCAGCAGGCTACGCTACGCTGTCAGCATAACCCAACGGCAGCCTAGCGTAGTTAGCGTAGTGTCCCAGCGGCAGCCTTGCATAGTCAGCATAGTGTCCCCGTCAGGCAGCGTAGTCACCGTACTGTCCCCACGAGCTGCAGCTCTGTCCCTGGCAAGCCTAATGAGCGCCTCACACAGCGCCGGTATCAGCCAGATCCCCTGCGCTGGCAGACGCCTGAGGAGAAGCAATCATGTGGGCTCCGACGGAGAGGCGCTCCATCAACCTGAGACGCTGACGTGGATAGTGGGGGTGTTTCAGGAACCCATTCACACCTGTCATGTCAGGCAGGTTAAATATTGTCAGTGGTTCCCACACAATGTAATAAGCGCTGACACAACGCTGACTGACTTCACTAACTAAGGCTGAATGACTGTGTGTACGTTCGCGCCTAATCGGAGCTTACGCAGTTTGCACAGTCGCAGACACAAGCTTACTATGCTGGCCACGGGAACACTACGCTGATTCTGACAGGGACACTACGCTGACTACGTAACTGCCACCGTGAAACTACACAAGTTCCAAAAAGGCAACATAACATGTTATAGCAGCGGTGTGAAAGGGGTACAATAGACAAGTCACACCATAAGCCTGAATGAAATAATAGTTTCCTACTTTATATGCCTTTTTTAGTTCCCTGCATAAACTATAAAGATTGGTGTCTAGTTAAAATACTGTAGCAAAGCCTACTTTTTACCTTCCCATTTTATTCTTGTTCCTATGGTCTAGATTTAAAATGTAGAAACTATTCCATAGATGAAACCTAATTGCCAGATAGTAAGATTGCTAGCATAATGGGGGTTATTCAGGTTGAATAGCAAGGCTGCAAATTCGCAGCCTTGCGAGTCCACCAAACCCCGCCCGGCGAACGCACACCCCCCGCCACCCCAGCAAAGTGCGGCTTCGCCCGCACAGCAGCGAATGGATGTTTTGCATAAACATCCATTCGCTTTGCTGGGTGTCCGCCCACATCATTCGATGGTCGGTGACCATCGAATGATGTTTAGCGTGCACGCTTATATAAGTGACTTTTGAGTTACTTAGTTTAGCGTGCACGCTGGCGTAATATGGGCGGGCAGCTGACATCCGGTGATGTCAGCTACCCGGCCCACACACCCGCGTCACTGCCTCATTACCATATGGTAATGGGGCAGCCCGGCGCTCCCCGCCCATCTCCTCCCCCCCCCCTCGCTGCCATGGGTGCGTGCACCCGGCGACCCGTAAGGTCGCCGTGGGTGCACGCACCATGCGCATGCGCAGACGCACAACATTGGTACTGCGTGCGAATGCGCTCAGTACCGATGAAATCTGAATAAGGCCCAATGTTTGGACAGTACCAAATGAAAGATATTTTTATTTTTCATTTTCAATTTTTTCTCATTGGATTGTTCAGAAATTCCTAATAGTAGAGTGACATTTATTAGGTGTTTGTCATAATAATCCATGAGTTAGCTGGGTTTCTAGAGGCATTAAGTAAAGCTGTAAATAAAGCAGGTCAAGGTATATAGAGAGAAGTAAATGGGTTTTATATGCTCTCGGGTGATCCAGCAATCAGATTTAAAGTATTTAGAATTGAATTCATGAACAGGTACAGGTTAGTTTTGCTTCTACTAAATAGGAATAACCCTTGGCTTTGTTGTAGATTTACTTTACATTACTCATATGCTTGACACATAGCATAAAATGCAAATGCACACTGTAGCTATGTGGAGAATACTAGAGAAATACAATTGTTAAAACATTAATTTTCTTAATGATTTTTTACTCACCTGCGTAAGACTAATAATAATAGTTAATAATTATTATAGTGATACTATTTTGGAATCGCTTTATAGGACTTGGCTTATTTTGTGTCATGCATATATAGAACTACTGCTTTTCATGTCCGTGACCAAAATTGCAAGATTCAAGGCATTTTGCCACAAATTTCATTATTTACAACAATTTTTATTACACTTCAGTAATCCAGTCCTCTTTCAGAGTATAGTTTATGATGATTATGGAGACACATGATACCTGAATAGTTATAACTTATGCTGCTTTCCCACTGCCAAACCTGCTCTGACCCTTTTTTTTAAACGTTTCTTTAACCGGGTCAGAGCAAGTTTAACCCCATTCACACTGCATGTTGTAAACGGTATATTACTGGTTAATTACCGTTTTTGTACCTTTCACATTGCACCCGTTGTGAAAGGTACACAGTAATTAACCAGTAATAAACCCTGCAGTAGACAGCACCTAGTAGCACTCCCTCCCTCCCCTGGTACCTGGCAGCGAGGTAGGGAGTGGGCGTGCACGGGTCACTAGGATGCAGCGGACCCTGCTCATTACATATGCACATATGAATTAGCCGCTCATTACATATGCACATATGAATAAGCGCCTCATTACATATGTGCATATGAATGAGCCGCTCATTACATATGTGCATATGAATGAGCCGCTCATTACATATGTGCATATGAATGAGCCGCTCATTACATATGTGCATATGAATGAGCCGCTCATTACATATGTGCATATGAATGAGCCGCTCATTACATATGTGCATATGAATGAGCCGCTCATTACATATGCGCATATGAATGAGCCGCTCATTACATATGCACATATGAATGAGCCGCTCATTACATATGCGTATATGCAATGAGCAGCCTTCTAGTTCCCTTTTGCTGCAGTGACCCCCCCAGATGAAATCACACTCTCCTAATGAACCTGCTTCCTCTACCTGAGCACAGACTGCGCTGCCCGGATCCCCAGGATTGCTGCAAGGTACCAGGGGAGGGGAGGACAGGGTACCAGCTGCAAGGTACCAGGGGAGAGGTGGCAGCACAGGTACCAGGGGAGGGGGGAGGCCAGTGTGGGATACCGTTTAAGACCCTTTCCCACTGCCAAAAAAACAGGTCTTAAACAAGTAGAACACTGCTGTTTATCTGTTTAACAAATACCGGTATTTGTTAAACGGTTAAGCAACCTTGAATTCCAACTGCAGCTCTACCCATTTAAAAGGGGGAAAAAACGGCAAATTACAGTTTAAGAGCTGCAGTGGGAAAGGGGTATTAGTAGCATATTTTCATAGTAGATGAGGTTGAAATCACGTTCAACCTATATTAGATCTCCTGCAGTCACTATCTAATATTTGTAAATGACTCAGATGAATCAACCACCAATCGGTTTCAATCCAGAAATCCCTCATGACCCAAGATGGCAGTCCTGTATCTTTCTGGGTCCACTACTCTATATTAAATTAATAGATGTAATCCTATATACTCTTTTCTGCTGAAACTATGCCTAACATTTTCTTAAACATATCAATTGATTCTGCTATCATAATCTTCCCTGGCAGTGTATTCAATATCTTAACTGCCCTTAAAAGGTTGGTTGTGAAACTTCAACTCCTCTAACCTCAGGGTGTGGCTGTTACCCCTTTTCCTCTAGCAAAATAACCCAGGATTTTTTGCGGTGATGCCCATGAACCTGGGTTTTTTTGCTTATGGAAATGCATCCTAAGGAAAAATCGTGGGACTCCAACCTGGGTAGTTACCTGGGTTGGACCTGGGATGCTTGTATTGCCGTTCAGGGCAATACAAAGCCAAAGCTGGCAGATGCTCTCATCTCCCAGCGCGATCCCAGCCCCGCCTCCCCATGACAATACCTGCCTGGCATTATGTCAGGTCTGGCTGCTAGTGGGAAAGGGCTTGCAAGCTGGGTCGCACATGGGTACAAAATCTTGCATAGTGGAAAATGTGTATGTGCGTCCTGTATACAGTCCATAGGGTAAAAAGTTCCCCTGGAAGTTCACTGTATTGACCCAAGAATGTATTTATCTATAGTAATCATATCTTCTTTTAGATGTCTCATTTCTGAAGTTCCCTCATTACTTAATGACTCCATACCCTTTTAACAATTTCATTGCCCTTTTCTAAACCCATTCTAGTTCCAAGTGTTGCCCAAAACTTTACACTGTAGTCTAGATGCTGCTGTACAATGATTTATATAGTGGCAAAAAAATTACACTATCTACCCTTGCATGTACAGTATGTCCCTTTTTATGCATGCTAATACTTTAATTGCCCTTTCAGCTGCTGCTTGTCATTGAGCACTATTGCTTATACCCCTTTCAGACATACTACCCAGATTTTAGACCCGGTTCAAACCCGGGTTTTTAAATATCCCTGGTTCATTGCAGGTGCGCAGGACCCGGGATTTTAGAGGACCAAAATCCCAGGTAGAGCCATTCAGACATACGCTAGTCCCAGGATTGTGCACGTGCAAGTGAAATATCCCAGGATTTTGCTGTATGTCTGAAAGGGGTATAAGTATACTATCTGAGCACCCCAAAATTCTTCTCCATTAAAGATTCCCCTTCATTTACCACATTTAATTTATAGATTGCATGCTTGGTCCTTAAATGCATAACCTTACACGGTACTTGTTTCCTAGCACGGCCACAATCTTATGGATCGTGTACCTTTAAGTTAAGGTACACGATCCATACGATGGACCCGATTTCCTTTGAAATCAGGTCCATTTTGCCGGCTAGGACACAATATCGGGGGCATCGCGTCGGTCGGGACCATTAACATTGGTCCCGACGCGACCGACGCGATGCCCCCCGATATTTCCATAGGCTTCAATGTTAAAAAATATTTTAACATTGAAATCGTGTCGGGAAAGGTAAAATATCGGGGGCATCGCATCGGTCGGGACCATTAACATTGGTCCCGACGCGATGCCCCCGATTTTTCCATAGGCTTCAATGTTAAAATATTTTTTAACATTGAAATCTTGAAAAAATGTGAAAAATGTGAAATGGGCCAATATGACCCATTTCACATTATAGATGTCCCCGTCGTCACCCCACGATAGACGCCAACCCGAAGCGTGGCGAGTGCAGCGAGCCCGCGAGGGGCGGCGGTGCGCGTCCTCCGACCTTTTCATTCCCCTACTATCCACGTCGGCGTGGAATTGAGAATAGAATAGTGTGGCGAGCGCAGCGAGCCACCGAGCCCGAAGCGTGGCGAGCGGACGCTGCGCTCGCCACGCTTCGGGCTCGGTGGCTCGCTGCGCTCGCCACACTATTCTATTCTCAACTCCACGCCGACGTGGATAGTAGGGGAATGAAAAGGTCGGCGGACGCGCACCGCCGCCCCTCGCGTGCTCGCTGCGCTCGCCACGCTTCGGGTTGGCGTCTATCGTGGGGTGGGGTGTACGCCGTTAAATTTGGGGGGGTTGGGAATATTTTACATTGAATCCAATGTAAAATCGGGTCCCAGGGACCCGATTTACATTTCATTCAATAAAAAAATCGGGTCTAAAATCGGTCGGTCGCGTTGATCGCATCGCATGCGACCAAATCGCATGCGATGCGATCGACCCGATTTTTCCGACACAACCACCCCGATGTAAATCGGTGTGGCCGTGCTAGGAAACAAGTACCCCTTACACCTATCTATGTTAAATCTCATCTTCCATTTGGCTGCCCAGCCCAAAAGTTTTATCTGCAAAAAACTCTCTGAAGTTAGATATATATTGTGCTACATTTGCTTGTACTAACACTGATTTTTTTTTTTTTTATGTACAACACATAATCTTTTTCTACAGCTTGTTAAATTTACAGCCAGTCGTCTACTTTTCCTCCAAAAGGTAAAACTGTGGACTAATCACACCATTTGGTGAATGTCAAAAAGCCATTAGAAATAAATTTATCTTAGCTAACACTATTAAGGAATCAATTGGATTTGTTATCTCATTTCCCCCAAGCACCGTTACATATCGTGTTGCAGTATATATACTCTTTATCACATAGAAAATAAGAAAACTTAATACTTTTGGAGAAAACTGTCAATATTTTATTGAAGATTGTGTAGAAATGTTCAAGTATTGCTCAGCAATGATCTAGAGGAGATGGTCTGACCAGGATAAGACGAGACCTGGCCTTTTTTCTTTCTTGAAGCTCCTGAAGACAGGCATACAATGTACTGTATTGAGCTTGTTGAATGTCTAGGTTTGTTTTACAATGAACAATTTGTGCTTTTACCCGTGTCTTAAGTCACAGTGGTAAATTTTGTTTCCTTTTGTTATAGTGATTCACTTTTTTCAATACAATGTGAAAAATGAGTTTTACCCTTGCCAAAGAAAATGTATCAATGTAAACTAATATATTTTTAGTTTGCTGTTGAAATGCAACCATCATGGCTGTTTTCTCTCAAGGCTAAATGTCTCTGGTTGGTCTACACAACAAATTTCCCTCGCAGCCTGGCACTGTGACGCGGGCAAAAGTTGCTCTACAGTGATGTTTCATATTGAAACAGTGCAGCCAGGGATGGATTGGCAATGAAAGCTACAAGTAAGTCCCCCAGTTGCCCGGTGCGGTTGTGGGGCCTCATGTAGTCGGGAGAGGGTGATGGACTGGTGGTCTGGGTGTATTAGCGGGTAGACACAGGGGAATGGGGACATGGCTCACACAGGGGGAACAGGGACAGGGTACACATGGAGAAGGATGACCAAGCTGACATGGGGGGGGGGGGGTTTCGTTCACCCAGGGAAAGAGGGGTTGGGACATAGCTCATACAGGGGGAAGGAGATACATGGGGTGAAGAAATAGACTCACACAGGGTCCTGAGGAGAAACAATGATACATGAACCCCTAGTTATAATAAAATTGAGACACGTCAAGTAGCCACAGAGAGCGCTTCACAGGCTGACACAGCGTTTTCGCAGCACGGGTGATTATCAAATGACCGCATGCGCAAGCCATTTGCGCAATGGGCACAATAGGGAAGGGGGCCCTGCCTATTTTGCTAGTCCCGGGCTGCACATTTTCCAATGACAATCCTGCATTAGGCTATGGATGAAAAATTTAAAAGGTCAGTTTCCAAAACTCAGTGATACCACGTTGAAGTAAAGTAAGCAGTATGTAGGCCTTCAAATGATATGGCTTTTAAAAGACAAATCCATTAAAGAAAAAAATACCATAGGTAGAATTAGCTGCATGGTAATCCATCATATCTGCAGTTGTTGATTTTTGGGGGAAATAAAAAAAGAAACCGATAAAGAGCAGCTAGCTGATTTTCTGAATACCTACACATAGCTACAATTTGGGAGCTGTGAGTGATGAACAGGGGGAACAGATCAATCAGGATATTTAAACTTACTCCATTTTGTTCATGTTGTTGAGAAATAAGGTTGACTAGTGGTATTGCTATCATAATAGCCGCTTTGCCATACTCTTAATTGGGGACATTCAGTTCTGATTGTGGCGATGCAGTTCCTGGGACTTTTCAGTTGACTGCATCTTACCACGTACTTAGTAGAGATGCCCCCTACCACAACTAGTGCCTGTGGCTTAGACATGGTAAACTGCACACACCAAGTTAAGTACCAGACTTATACTAAAACACTATAGCTAGCTGCAGGGCTCTTGTTAAAGTGGACCTCTGCTCTCACACTCGGGAGTATGCGTGCAGAAACTGTTAGACACAGGGTTACAGCAAGAGCCATTGAATGCCTCTGGGCGCTTAACCCAAGAACTGCATCCCTGCAATGAGAATTGGAATCCTTCCAAAGTAATTTTTTCTTTTATAAACAAACCGGAAACTATGGATTCAATTTGCCTTGGTTTCATAGATGTACTGTACACAAAAAAATGCATATTTCTGTTGAAAAACAATGTTGCTATTTTTTTTACTAAATATATCCAGAGTTTCCACTGCCTGACTTAAAAATAGCAGCTTTTGTAAAGCCAAGCAATCATTTGCGTGGCAATGGAGTGTTATTTATCAACATTGCTCAATGGAGCATATAAACTCGTAAACCATAAAGGAGATATATGACTGTTGATATTGTTTTAGTGCACATTTGCACCTTTGGGAAATGTTTGTAAATAGCTCTTACTGCACGGTGCTCTATTTTCTTATGGCCTGTCTAGTATTATTCACTTCATCTTCTGAAAAGTAACTTAAAATAAAGTTCACTATAATCTGATAATACTGTGAATTATGTGAAGTATTTAAAAAAAAGGATTTTACCTTCAGTGTGTTTAAAAACCCAGCAAATTGCAAGTATGTTTTTGTTTCTACTCCATTTATAAATTTTATTTCAAAATATTGTTATCTTTTATTTATAAAGCATAGACATGCAATGATTTATGGGTGATACACATAGGGTGAATTAAGCCCATTTCTAAGCAATCTGACTAATTCACTTACAAATGAAGCACGGATCGCTCCGTATTTATACTCTATAGGGATGGTGTTGCGCGCTTCAGCACATCGCCATCGCCTGCAGAGATAGACAACGCATGCACTGTCTCTCCTGCTTAGATTTCAGCATTTTGCCTATAAGCATAGGCAAAACACTGCTCCGTATGGATCGCTTAGCAGATATCGCAGGTGCATTGCATTTGTGCTGTGATATGTGCTGAGCAATCTGTTCTTAGGCAGCTCACTCAGCACGAGGCACCCATCGCCCTGTGCTTATGAGGCTTTGCAATGACAAAATTATTATACATATGAATTATAGTGACAATAAACAAAGTAAAATTACTCTGCCCAAATGATTTAGCACTCAATAAAGAGTTTAGGGGGCAAATAACTCAGAAGGAAGTGGA
The DNA here is from genome assembly GCF_055691185.1 of Crinia signifera. Classification (NCBI taxonomy): domain Eukaryota; kingdom Metazoa; phylum Chordata; class Amphibia; order Anura; family Myobatrachidae; genus Crinia; species Crinia signifera. Next base: position 176,145,812 of record NC_139219.1, read on the forward strand.
ATGACAGTTGTTAGCGGTGGTGAATTAACTTTGTGTAGGGTAGAAGCATTATCGGGTACCAATTAAAAGACGACCTTTGAAAAGTGGTTACTTATGTAGTATCTGGGCGTCCGATTTAGAAATCGCATCGCATGCGACCAAATCGTATGCGATGGTCAAGATTTTTCCATAGGATTCAATGTTAAAATGGTCTGAGTCCATTTTAACATAGAATTCAATGGGAAAAAGGGGTCCTTTTCCTTTCCCCACTATCCAAGTGGGCATGGAGTTGGATATAAACCTGTGGCGAGCCACCGAGCCCGAAGCGTAGCGAGCCCCGCGAGGGGACACAGAATACTTTTTAAGAAATATGCGTCCCCTCGCGGGGCTCGCTTCGCTCGCCACGCTTCGGGCTCGGTGGCTCGCTGCGCTCGCCACGCTATATAAAATCAACTCTATGCCCACTTGGATAGTGGGGAAATGAACAGGACCTTCTTAACATTGAATCCTATGCAAAATCGCATCGCATCGCATCTGATTGTATGCCTTAAGGTAAGGCATACAATCACAAATTCGGACGCCCAGATACTACATAAGTACCGAAAAGTGCTATTTGTGTATATCTATTGGTGGTGTAGTGCCACTGGAGTGGAGCTACTGTATGAAAGATGAAAGTAATTTCAAAGATTTGACTGTTTTAAGATTTCTACAATCTTCTGGTTCTAGAGAGGTCTATTGTACTGCATGGGAAATGTGAAAGCTTACCATGAAAGGAAAAAGAACATTTACGTCCAAAGCTATTCAATAACATGTCTCTTTCCTTGCATAGTAAAATTGTGGCTAACCTGTAAATTCCGGGACAAGTGCCCTGCGCCTCCCTCAGGCTTGAACAGAAATCCACATTCAGTTAAGCCTGCGGGCTTCTATTGGCTGTAATTGAATTGCCGTGTACACAAAGGGCGATGGGGGAGCTGGCGCTGAGCGATGTGCTTAAGCACTGATCACTCAGCACGCGTCACTCCACATCCATGATGCATCCGTGATGTGTTCCGTGATCTTAGCAGGAAAGAGCATGCACTTTCTTTCCCTGCAAGAGATGGTGACGCACATGACCATGCATCGCTATTGCTAGGGGTGGGGGCATACACACGGAGTGAACCCTGCTCCATTTCTAAGCGATCTACCCAGATTGCTTACAAATGGGGCTCAAATCGCCCTTGTGTATGCCCCTTTAGCTCATGGTTATATACAGCAGCTGGTTCAAGTCGGTCCTTGGATCCTAATTTCTTCTAGTTTGAATTTATTAACACAAATGCAAAGTACTGTATATGTTTACTTGTCTGAAATACAGTAAAAAGTCATTTGAAAAACAGGTATTTTTTTTTTTGTCTCCAATAACCAAATTACCTTTTAGATCACCCAAGCCAAATCATTTGTAGGCTGTTGTATAGTTGCTGTATTAAGCAATTCCTGGTTTTAGCATTTGCTTCATTTTCTCAAGTCTATTTACGTCAATCATTATGTAGTAGTAACTGATCACCCTTTTAGGGGACCAGTAACCAAACTGAACAGTATGCATCTATCTCAATTGTCCATCTGATAAGAGATTCATAATTGGAAAGCTTTTAGAGTCAATGTATTTTATGAAAACCGCAATAACACATCTGATTGACTGTGTGGAACTCTAGGTACTTTCTGTTCTCCCCATAATTGGGCATATTTGTTTTATAATGGGCTGTAGTGATGGTCTCTGAATGGTGTTGACAAGTAATTTACGTGTTTATCTCCAATGTATACAGAATGGAGGACACTTTCATAAATATACATTGCTTGCAACATCTCTTGCTTATGTATTTGTTTGACACCTGTGATTGCCTTTGCAAAGGTTAATTAGGTTTTATCTTTTTGTCTTCATTTTATTTACATTGAATGATAAAGTAGTGAAAATATTTAATTCAAAATTGCTACAGAGTACTGTACTAAATATATTTATTAGTATATTAAAACAAAACTGTATTAACAAAAGGTAAGAGAGCCCTGCACACAAGCTTACAATCTTTAGGGAAATATGCATTGATACACAAGGATAAGTGCTAAATAATGTATATGCTTGCAGACAGATTTCAGCTGTTCTTGCTAGGCTGTATGATCCAGACACACAGGAGTATTGGCACAGGGTCAATGTGATGTGAAAGGGATGAGAGGAAATATATAAAGTTATACAGTATATGGACTGTATAGATGGGATGCAGTTGGGTATATCTTAAGGAGGTTATATAGAAGGTTCTGTAACTTGAATAGCTTCGTAAATCCATAAGAAGTGGTCCAACACCGGTTTGCTTAACCATCTAAAAAAAAAATTAGCAGTTCAGTTCACCGTTAACCAGCATAAAAAAAATCTGTGCTAGGCACCTGTAGGATGGAGCCGATAACACTCTCCTGGTCTCCAATCGTAGATCACAGTCACTATGCTAGGCCACGCCCCAACATGTTTCATCAAAAGAACTTCATTAGAGGACACACTAACCATATCCCTGGAGCACACTGGGTCATTGCTTCGCATGTCAGCGGCGCCGAAAGTATAAGTCTTCAGGATGTTATATCTGGAGGTGAGGATGATATACTTCTTTGCCGTTTGATTGTGTACTGATAAAGGGGGTCATATCCTGAAAGCATGCGTGATATACATAGTTTTGTTTTTTTGTATAATCATTTTTTATTGATTTTCAAAGGAAAAAAGAAAATACAAACAGGGAAGCAAGGGTTGGTGAAAATGAACAGCCAACAATTCTCGACGCAGCGAGATACACGCTTCATTTCTTCATACAGTGTTCCAGTAGTTAACATTATTATCTTGAGACAATATTACATGGCATTTAAAATGTGTTGTACTGGGTAGATTACATCTCTACTATCCCTTTCAATTCCCTATTATACAATCTATAGAATTACTATATCGAGAAAGATGAAAAAAAAGGGGGGTGGGGGGAAGGAAAAGAATAACAGGGAAGGGGGGGGGGGGTGGGGGGGAATGACCTTTCCCTCTCGTGTAGTCCTATGTGCAGTTTAAGATGGTGTTATCCAGAGTCAGACCAGGCGATTTATTCACAGGGAAATTGCCTTATACTCTTGGGAAGTTTTGTACTCCATCCAGGGGAGCCATGTGGCTGCGAACTCAGTGTGTTTATCCACTGATGACATCATAACATCCTCCATTGACATATAGTGATCAATTTTGGAAAACCATGATTTACATGTGGGCGGGATTATTGATTTCCATAGGATGGGGATGCTAGCCCTCGCCGCATTGCTAAGGTGCCTGATCAATGAGGTTTTATAGGAGGTGAGAGGTGTGGGGGATAGGTTTAACAACCAAAAAGCAGGAGTCGCTGGGACAGGGTTACGGAGAATAGTTTGTGAAATCTTAATGACTTCTGTCCAGAAGGGGGTGATTAAAGGGCATTCCCACCATATATGCATGAGGGATCCGGTGGAGCTCTTGCACCTCCAGCAAGTTGCAGGAATATTTGGGTTCATGATGTGTAACATGGAGGGGTGTCTGTACCATCGCATAATCAGCTTATATTGTGTTTCTCTAGTTTGTATACATATAGAGCTGGCATGGGCCTTCATAAAAATGGATTCCCATTCCTTGTCGGATATGTTTAGATTGAGATCTCTTTCCCATGCCCGTGTGAAAGTGGAGGAGGTGTCGTTGTTTAAATCTTGTAAGAGTTTGTATAATAGCGAGATAGTGTGAACAGGTTCAGATGTGGATATGCACAATCTTTCAAACGCGGTCAGTTCACGGGATGTTGGGCGAGATCTATAGCCTGTTTGTATATAATGCCTAACCTGTAGGAATTTCCAGAAATCTCTCGATGGGATATCCCATTTTACTTGCAATTCCGAGAAGGAGCACATACTGGAGCCTAGCATCATCTGGCCCACCCTAAAAAGTCCTTCTATGGCCCATTTTGAGAAGTCTGGAATATTCAAACCAGGTCGGAAATCTGGATTATTTAAAAATGAAGTTAATGGGCCAAATTTGGAAGAGATGAGTGGATTTAGCCGTAGAGATTTCCATGCTTGTAGTGTAGGGGGAATGGTGGGATGAGATGTTGGCGGGTTGGGGAGAGTGGGTAGCCAGGGGAATATTTCGGGATAGAGGCCCATACAAACCCCTTCCAGTTCCACCCATTGCTTACTTCTACGATTCCTGGTCCAGTCCAGGATTCTGTTTAGGAGGATGGCATGGTAGTAGTTCCTAAAGTCTGGAAGGCGGAACCCCCCCCTTTCAGTGCTTCTAGCCAAAATCTCACGTTTAATTCTGGGCTTTTTTCGTTGCCAGATGAATTGTTGGGTCAGGGTTCGGATAGTTTTAAACCATGTCTCTGGGACCTGGATTGGCAAGGTTTGGAGTATGTAAAGTAGTTTGGGCAAGGAGTTCATCTTAATTACATTTATTCTCCCTAACCAGGATAGTTGTTTGTTGTGCCATCTACTATAATCTGCACGGATAGATCCTAGAAGGGGCTGATAATTTAAGGTGTATAGTCGGGTCAAATCGCAGGGTAGGTTGATTCCTAGGTATGTAATGTGGGAGGGTTGCCATGTGAATGGGAATGAGCTCTTAAGTTGGGGGACCAAGGCGGGGGGCACTGAAACATTAAGAATACTGGATTTGGTCATATTGACTTTGAAGTTAGAGAGAGAGCTAAAACGGTCTAGTTCTTGTATGAAATGGGGAAGGGATGTAGTTGGTTGGGTGACTATTGCCAGAAGGTCGTCGGCGAATAATGCCAATTTGTAGTTGGCTTCTCCTACTTGTATACCCGAGATATTTGCATTGGCTCTTATCGTCCTAGCTAGTGCTTCCATACACAAAACGAAAATTAGTGGCGAAAGGGGACAGCCCTGTCTTGTTCCGTTGCTAATAGGGAAGGGGTCAGACAAATAGCCGTTAGTCCTCACTCTTGCTGTGGGCCTGTGATAAAGGGCTAAAATTCTGTGGAGGGCCAAAGTACCCAATCCAATGTGCTCCAGTACAGCCCGCATAAATCCCCAGCAGACCCTGTCGAATGCCTTTTCGGCATCTGTAGAGACAAGAACGGTGGGGATTTTATGGCATGAGGCCAGGTGGATCAGATTCAGAATTTTGGTAGTGTTGTCCTTTGCCTCACGGCCGGGGACGAATCCCACCTGATCATTCTGGATCAGGGCGGGGAGAAATTTATTCAACCTGTTTGCCATTAATTTTGCGAAGAGTTTGATGTCGACATTCAAAAGGGAGATGGGTCTATAGCTGGAGCACACGGAGGGGTCCTTTCCTGGTTTCGGGATCACTGTTCTATGAGCTTCTAGGGACTGTTTAGAAAAGTGTGAGTCTGCTGAGATGGTGTTGAAGGCTTGCAACAGTTTTGGGGTGAGTATTTCTTTAAATGCCTTGTAGTAGGTTGCTGTGAAGCCATCCGGGCCGGGGCTTTTGCCCGAGGGTAGGGAGGATATAGCTGATTCTAGTTCTATCTGGGAAAATGGTTTTTCTAGTAAATCTCTGTCAGGGGAGGATAAAGAGGGGAAGGCCGCTGAGGTCAAGTATTCCTTTGCTAACAGTGTTTTGTGTAGGTATTCTATTGATGTGGGAGTTTCCTGAAGGTTGTAAAGTGAAGAGTAATAGTTTCGGAAGCATGATGCAATTTCCGGGGTTTTATAACAAAGAACATCTGCATCCTTCTTTATCTTATTGATAAAAGAAGCAGCTCTTTGGGTTCTAAGGGCTTGCGCTAATAGGCGGCCTGGCTTGTTACCCCACTGGTAATACTTACTCTTACACTTTCGCATTTCTAGTTTGGTGCGTTCGGCTAAGAGTTTATTAAGGTTATGACGAGACTCAACTAGTTCTGCAAGTGGAGATGGGGAGGCGCCAGATTTGTGCATTGTTTCAAGTCTATGGATGTTTGCTAATAATGCAGATATTCTCGCGGTTTTTTGCTTTTTCATATATGTGCTCAATTGTATCATTTTGCCTCTGATGACGCATTTATGTGCTTCCCATAGGGTAATCGCGGATATGTCTGGAGTATCGTTTAACTTGAAATATTCTGATAATGTCTTGACCAGCTCTGCTTTGCATTGTGTGTCCTGTAGTAATAATTCATTGAGCCTCCATGTCCATTGGCCAGGGGGCTGTTGGTGTGTGGCTAAGGTTATTGAGATCGGGGCATGATCCGACCATGTGATGGGACCTATTGTTGCGTCTAGAAGTAGTGGGAGGTGTTTATGACTTAGGAATATGTAATCTAGTCTAGAGTAGGTCTGGTGGGGATGAGAGTAGAATGAGTAGTCTCTGCCTGAGGGATTAAGAATCCTCCAGGAGTCGGCAAGTTGGAGGTCATGGAGAATTTTGTTTACCTTTTGATATTTGTGAGTCGGAAACCTGCTGGTGCCAGTAGATGTGTCTATAGTTGGGTCTAGGGTCCAATTGAGATCACCTCCCAAAATTGTCGTGCCCTCAAAGAGGGAGTCTAAGTGTGTCAAGTGTGATAGGAAGAATGAGTGTTGGTCTTGGTTGGGGGCATATACCACTACAAAGGTGTAGGGTTGAGTAGATATTTTACATTTAATGAGGAGTACTCTTCCGGGGACCGGTTTCATTATGGATACATCAGTTAGTTGGAGATGTTTAGAAAACAAAATTGCTACCCCCTTAGATTTACTGTCAGGTGTATTGCAGTAATATGCGGTGGGGAAGCGATGGTTAGAGAGGGATGGGTTTCTAGCGGATCGTCTAAAATGTGTTTCCTGGATCATGGCTACATCAGCTCTCTCCGCCCATAGGGTCCTGTGTAAGCTACTCCTTTTCTCTGGGGTATTAAGGCCTTTTGCATTAATGGAGAGGATCTTCAGTTTACCTGGTGTGGTCATGTCTGAGGAGGTGGAACATAGTCTGCGATGCGTTTTGAAAGGTCAGGGATGGGGGTAGGAAAGGTGGGGAAGGAAAAACATGGGAAAGGGAAATACAATTAAACATACTAATTAACAACATTACTAGTAGAAAAAGAAAAATCCCGCTAAGAGGCGACTGGCGGTAAAAGGCCACCAGTGTCTCAGAAGGCAAAGAGCCTGAGGCGGGTATGGGGTAGGGGGAGTCACCGCTAACAAGTGTTATGTGATCTCCCTTTTGGGAGTTAGTACTGAGAAAGTGAGTGTGTCAAGTTTACATAGCTTATCTATAAGAACTTCTTGTGTATAGATGCTTAAAATAGTGCTAGTGTAGACCATATAGGTACTCTCCCGCTTAGCCTAAACGTAGAGCATAAGTATCTAACCTTACCCGAGAAATCAACTCGGGGTCAGCCCGAGAAATGTCCATTACCTGGGTCCTGCAGGTAGATAACCACAATGGAACTAACAGGGTGGTCTGAGCCAACCCCCTATAAACATTAACCTAAAAAATAACTACCCACCACTGTAACTCTGCTGGTGAGTATTGGTAGTGGTATTAAATAAAGCTGCCTGAACTATTTTCTTCCAAACATAAACCTAGGAGTAGAGGACCAGTGAGGTATAAACAGTCAACTTAAGTTGGAACCAAGGTAGTTTTGTAATTAAACATTATATTCACCAGTCCCGGGTCTGATCCCGAAGTAGAGAGTAGTCTTGATATATGTCGGCTTGTAGGTCTCAGGGGGGGTTTGTATTGGTGGGCGGGGCTTGGCCTTGTTTCTTTTTGCCGTATCGGGCTTCTTGCCAAGGAGGGCCGTGTCCTTGCTGTTGGAGTGGCGGGAGGTCCGGATGATTGAACTCCCAGTTGGGTATGTCCATGATCGGCAGGCCCAACGCTGTGCAGAACGTCGGGATTTCGGAGTAGGAGTTTAGGGTGTGTTGTCTCCCTGCGGAGGTAACTTGGAGGTTGAAGGGGAAGCCCCATTTATACTTCAGTTGTCTCTTGCGGAGTTCGGAGGTGATTGGTCGCAATGCCTTCCGCTGCTGAAGTGTGTGCCAGGAAAGATCTTGGTAGATTTGTACATTGGAACCATTGAAGTCTATTCCATCCAGCTGGCGTATCTTGCGTACAATACTTTCTTTTTGTGCATAGTAGTGTAAACGGCAGATCACATCGCGTGGACGATCAGACGGCGATCCTCTGGGTCTTAGTGCCCTGTGTGCTCTATCGAGGGGTATCGATTCTGGGGGGTCGTTTCCAAGGATCTCGTTGAAGATCTTGGAGAGGACGTCTGGCAGGTTTTCCTGGGAGACTTCCTCGGGCAGGCCCCGGAGCCGGAGGTTATTTCTTCTCCCTCTGTTGTCCAGGTCTACTAGATGCATTTGTAGAGAGCGGATCTCTGCCGATTGGGCAGCTAGAGTCTCTGTAAGGGAGTTGCAGAAAGTGTAAGTTTCTTCTTGGCTTTTTTCCAGAGAATCTGTACGTTGGGAGAGTTGAGACAAGTCTTGCCGAACTGTAGCTAATTCTTGGCGGATTGTGTCTTGAATATCCTGCTTCGTTGGGAGGGTTTTCATGTATGACAGGGTATTTCTAATTTCTGCCAGTTCCGTTGCCAGCAGTGAGGTCTGGAAGTCCTGCTGAGCAGTGGGTGGGGCGTGAACTGGAGAAACATCTGCTTGTGTAGAGAGAGTGGATTGCAAAAAGGGTCTCATATCAGTTTGGGACATGTTTTCTTTGGGAAGAGGCGTATTACCTTTTGGAAGAGCCTTTTTGCCTTTGACCATAATTAGCTCAGAAGCTTCGGGTAGAAACAGTAGGCGGCTAGATCTTGAGATTGGGGGGGGTTATCTAGGTTACACTCACATCTGTGTGGCTTAACTCATCGGGCGGTGACTCCCGGGGGCCTGGCTTTATGGAGACATCCTTACTTAGGACGCATCATTGTCTCTTTTTTTTTTTTATATTGAGGGTCCCCGACCCCTCCTCTTCACCGATTGTGTTGTACGCTGCTGTTGGTCAGTAGCGTAAGGTTAGCTTACATTGCGTACGCAGGCACGGGTGTTAAATTGTGAAGTGTCTTTCTTTTCGCAAGCTGGCTCTTTTTTAGAGCAGTAATTGTAGTTTGTTGTTGCAAGCACTAGAGGGCAGTCTTGGTTTACAAATGAGAAGTGAGATCACAACAGTCTTATAAGAACTATCACCAGGGTCTGCTTCTTCCTTACTTTGTAATAAGTATAGGCAGGAAAATGAGGCTTATCCTCCAGAGGTTATCTCTGCTCAGTGCCTGTGTTTTTGCTGGCAGGGTTTAAGAGGTGCTGTAGGTTGGTGGAGCAGCTCAGAGGTAATCTGAGTGTTAGCCAGACTTGCCTGTGGGAGATGGGGTAAATTCTGTGGGGCTGTGAGGAGAGGCTTCCGTGAGAGAGTGTCACTAAGGTGGTAGCTTTATAGCAGTGGCGTTGTCTCTCTCCTCTGCTGCCCTGTGGAGTTCAGCTTGGGGCCTCCTCGCTCACCAGCTGTGTGTGTGCCCTGTTTCACTTTGAAGAGGATGCAGCCTGGGGTTGAGAGGGTGTGAGCGCCCTGATGCTGCCAGCTATCTGGGATGCCTCTCCCAAGATGGCGGGATGGGTGTGATGGCGGCTGTGACCCGTTCAGTGTCTCGGCGGGCGTCTAACTGGGGGTTGCCTGAGGGGTACTCACTTTTTCCGAGTGTCTGGGCTGAGGACGTCCAGCGGGGGCCGGGTGAGTCGGTATTTAGCTCCGACGCTGGCTCTGTCCCGGCGTGGAGCGCCGATGTGCGGGCGGGCGGTGAGGCTGCAGGACTCTGCAGGGGTGTCCGCTCCTCCGCTCGGGTCCCCTGGTGGTAAGCGGTGACGGCGGGGGGCCTCTCCAGCGCCTCCGGCCGCGTCCGTCCGTCTCCTCCGCGGCGCCTCCGGGCAAAATCGAGGTCCCGGCTCCGGCCGGGTGACCAGGCCGCAACCTGCAAAAGCGCTAAAAAGCGCTTTCCGGCTCCGCAGCTGGGGCCAACAGGCGACCGGAGCAAAGGGGGGACGAAGGGGAGGCGATGTAGCGAGGAAGGAGCAGGGTTTGAGGGTAAGAAAGTGGGTTTTTGGGAGTTGGAAGCAGGAGCTCTGGAGAGATGCGTCCGCTCCGACTGGCTGCCAGGCCACGCCCCCCATAGTTTTGTTTTTAATGTTGTGCATGCCTCTGGAGTCCCGTTTTTTGCTGGATGAGTATGTATGTTTGCTCGGGCATTGGGGCTAGTTGATGTATATATTATTGAGTGCCAGCTGAATTGGACTTTTATGTATGTATATATATGTATGTATGTGTGTATATATATATATATATATATATATATGTGTATGTGTGTGTGTGTGTGTGTGTGTGTGTATATATATATATATATATATATATATATATATATATATATATATATATATATATATATATATATATACACATGTGTATATATATGCATTAGAAAGCCAGCATCATCAAAGTACAAGAAACGCTTATTTATTTAAGGCATATAAAGTGCAAACACCAATAAAAAGGCAGGGGAGACATCTACTTAGCATAGTGTGGAAGCAGACTTGACAGGTATTTAGGCACGTATTCCCTCCACCAAACAGTCATGGCCCCCGACAGGCTGTTTCGGTGCTCACAATAGCACCTTAGTCATGTCACCTTGTCACCTACATATATATATATATCTATATAGATATAGATAGATATATAATGTATCCAATCAATAATGACACTCCGGAGGCATTTGTGAAAAAAAACATCAAAGTGTATCGAGGTCAGTCGTCAAAGTGTATCGAGGTCAGTCGTCAAGCTTTCGGGGTGTAACCCCCTTCGTCAGGACATATAATTCCTACGGCAAGGAAATAGCAACAACTCACCACTTTTATCCCCACAGTGAATGCCATGGACCCGCCGCTGGGTCAGTCACGCTGCCGCCGGCGGTAGTGGTCACACACGCACTTCCGGGTACTAGCTCCCGCTGCCGTTACCAGGAGACACCAAGCTTGTGTTCCACCTAGAAGTGATGAACCGCACTTCCGGGTACTAGCATCAGCAGATGCTTCCAGGCAACGTGAAGACTGTGTTCCAACTGATAGACACTGCTGACCAATTTCACCCAAGCCCCTACACGCTCAACCTACAGCGGGGGACAAAACACATACACATAACAATATATACAGTGAAGGACCTATTACAATACAATAAAACAGCATGTGAGAAAACCATAAAATTACAAGTATACATTGCCAAAGTCACAACACAGGAAGGAATATACACTGGTTTACCTCAGCATTCCAGTTAATTTCTTCATTGAAGCCATTTGGATAAATAGTATTTCATCTAAAAATCCAGCGGGATTCTCGTAACAATAAACATTTGGCCATATCTCCCCCTCTGTGTGACAATTTGACATGATCAATGATAAAGTATTTTAGTGAAGACAAAAGATGACCCTTTGCTTTAAACTGACGTGCCACAGGTTGGTCAATGTTCTTGCCATCTTGCTCAATGGACCTGTGGAGCGCCAACCATTCTTTGAAATATCGGGTCGTCTGCTATATATATATATATATATATATATATATATATATATATATATATATATACCAATGGCTCCGACAAGCGGGGGGGGGGGGGGGGGGGGGAAGCAGTCAGCGGTCTCCAGCAGTAGAAATCACAGCAAACTTGCAAACGATCAACGTTTCGGTTTATTAAAACCTTTGTCAAGATCAACATATAATACAATGAGCATGCCTTATATCCCTCTCCATGTGTCAGCCGCCCGCCTCCGTCTTCCGGGTGCATCAGCGTCACCAGCCGGCGACGTGCGTTCCCAGCGTAGTTTGATGACCTATCCAGTGCGGTGTGCAGCTGAATAGGGTACTTCCGGCCTATGGAGACAGGTTGCTGGGCAACCAGTTCTGCAACAAACGGCAGAATACATACAAGTGAATAACGTGGTGTAAAAAATACTAAATGCATCATGGAACATTAATAGCATTTCTCACTGTGCGGTGGTAAGGTAACAAAGGACATGTTGTGTAACACCAAGTGGGCAGATCTGGCTTAGCAGCAAATGATGCTGTTCTGACTGGATAGATATAAAGAGGCTGGATTGACACTCTGTAAAACTTTACTCAGTGTCCATACGGAATATGGCTAGCCTATATGCAATATAAGAAATAGCCAGAACCGGCCACTAGGTCACAATGCTCTTGCACAAAATAAATACTAAGCTCATTACTGTCGCATAGGATTAATGTCACATGTAAAAAGATATATACAGAAAAAAACAACAAAAATATGAAAAAAGTGAAAAAAAAAATTTGAAAAAAATATTAGAACAAAAAAGGTGATAACCTGGTGTCCTGATGTTAATGCCATTGTCGGACATAAATACATATGTATGTCAAACCGTAATCTGCAAAACCAAATATATAAGAAATAGTATACCACAACAGGGCATACGGCAGGATACCAGTGATGAAATGATTAACACCTTAAAGGAAACATGATAGAGGTAAATTTTCATTGAGGCCCTCTGGCCACACTGTCCTCAACTTGTAAATCCATCTAGCTTTATGTTGAAGAAGGATTTTGGCTCTATCACTCCCACGCAATTTTTTGGGGATTTGCTACATGATCTTATAACGAAGTGTGGATAGATTATGGCCATGTTCACGGAAATACCGGGCTACCGGTTGTTCAGTGTCAATTTTCTTGGCACTGAGGGATTGGCGGATGGATGTCCTATGTATGGCCATTCTTTCCTTGAACTGCCTTGTGGTCTTTCCAATGCAGTAAAGACCACAAGGACAGCGCAGGAAATAGACCACGTGAGTGGAGGTACAAGTGACTACTTGCCTAATGGGGATTTTTCTGCCCGTCTGGGGGTGGCTGAAGGATTCCCCTGTCTCCATGAAGCTGCAGCAGGTGCACCCTGTACACCTGTAGCAGCCTGGTTTTTTGGTCAGGAAATTAATGGATGGTGGTGATTTAAATGTGGAGATATCGTTATGCAGGAGCCAGTCTTTTAAATTACGGGCACGTGCATAACTAGGCATGATGGAATAATCCTTGAGGGCCCTAATGTCCCTATGCGACGTAACCATTGGCCAAAACTTTTTGATTTTTTTATTGATGGCCTGACTACCTGTGTGAAACTTTTGGACAAAGGGAATTTTTTTGTTAGACGTCCCCTGAATTTTTTTTGGGTTTAAGTGCCTCTGTACGGGGTATGGACAAAACCTTACTTTTGGCCCTTTTTAAATCCGCGAGATGATATCCGCGTGTGCAGAATTGGTCGATCATTAGATCTATCTGTTTTTCAGTATTTGAAATGTCGTCCGAGATTCTGTGGATTCTCAGGAACTGGGAAAAGGGCAAACCTTTTTTGGTGGATTCTGGATGTGAGCTTAAAAAATGGAGGATAGTGTTCCGGTCAGTGTCCTTTTTGAATAAGCTGGTTCTAATAATATTATCCTGTATGGAAATGCTTACATCAAGGTAATTCACTTTGGTCTTGCTCATACAGTAGGTGAATTTAATAGGAAAATCCAACTGGTTGGCAGTGGTGAGCAGTTCATGGAGCTTCATCTCACTGCCCACCCACAACAACAGCAGATCATCTATGTATCTGACAAAAAATGGGATCTTGGCGGCCACATCAGCATTCGCGAAAAACAACTCATGCTCGACATCGAACATGAATGTGTTCGCGAACGCCGGTGCCACACAAGATCCCATGGCACACCCCTGTAACTGGATGTACCAATTACCATCAAATAAAAAATAATTTCTCTTGAGGGTAAGTTCAAGTAAAGAAATGAAAAAATCAATGTTGGGTCCCTTGTAGAGCTCATGGCCCGTCAGTAACCTGCGTGCCGCCTGCACACCAGCATCATGTGGGATGCTGGTGTACAGGCTTACCACGTCCAGGGTACACAGCCAGCAATTTTCTGGCTGGGGGGCAGGGACTGCAGTTTGGTGATTAATGTGGTGGTATCCTTGAGGTACGTGACCTGAGACTGAATAACTGGCTGAAAAAAAGAGTCAAGGTATTGTGATATAACATAATAAATGGAATCCCTGGCCGCTATGATGGGGCGACCTGGGGGTTTAACTTGATCCTTGTGGAGTTTCGGGATGGTGTATAACACCGGAGCCACTGGAGTGTTCTGGAATAAGGCTCTACGGGTCACATCAGTGATGATGTTGGTCACAACGGCATTTTTGAGAATGGAGTCCAGTTCAAGGTTAAATTTTGAAGTGGGGTCTTCAGGGAGGCGTCTGTAGACTGAAGAGTCATCCAGTTGGCGGTATATCTCCTGGCGATACTGTTCAATGTCCTGAACCACTATACTGCCCCCCTTGTCTGCGGGGCGTATAATGATTGACTGGTCCTCACTGAGTGCTTTGAGTGTCTGCATTTCTTGCATGCTAAAGTTCCCAAAATCTGTGGGAGATGGAACACTTGGGAGGTTACCCTGTTCATCCACTAACCGCAAGAAGCACTTTAGTGAAATGTTATTGTTGTGAGGGTCAAAGTTGGAATGTGGTCTGAACCGGTTTATCGGCTGATTGATGGGATCTGGGCTGTTTTCCGACGAGGCAAAATGTTCTTTTAGGCATAAATTTCTTCCAAATCTGAAAGTGTCCACCTTCCACTGAAATTTGTCCGGTGGACATGTGGGCACAAATGACAAGCCCTTACTGAGAATGGCCATCTCGGCTTCTGTCAGTGCCCTATTCGATAAATTGAAGATTATTTCGTTATTTTGCCCCTTGCTCTGCCTTTTCCAGAGCCTGTTGTTTTTGCCGCCTCTGCGTATTCTCTCTAAATATATATATATATATATATATATAATCTCTCTAAATATATATATATATATATATATATATATATATATATATATATAGGCGGGGGTATAAGGCAGCACTCACGCGGATTTCAAATAATAACACGCCACTCTGTGGAACTGGTGTCAAATAGCCGACGTTTCGGATATAACTCCTTTATCAAGACCAACGAATCCAACAATGAAAACATGTACAGTGCTTACCTAAATACCATGTCTCCAGGCCGCCTCCAGTCACGCCGCACCCACAGCCGGGAAGCTCCGGTAGAACGGGCACTTCCGGGTGTCACCTGACCTCTCACCTTGCGTGCAAGCGTCGTGACGTCGGCTACACTCCGGCATCGTACAGCGTTACCTAGCAACCTGACGCTGCTGGGCGCCTGCTGACGGGCGATCTGGAAAGACAAACAAATACATCACAACAAGTGTACAAACATAATAGAAAGCAAGCATATCATCATAAGATACAAGACATATGAGTCTGGGTGTATTTATAGAAACATATTATAGGACAGCTGTTCATTTAGACCTTTAGGGTGCATTGTATCCAACTTGTGGATCCAATATGTTTCTAATTGTAACAAACGCCGCCCACGGTCACCTCCTCTCATATCTAGAGGCACATGGTCTATGATGACATATTTGAGGTTGGCCAACGAATGCCTGGCAGTCACAAAATGCCGGGCTACCGGCTGATCGTTCTCTTTATTGTTAAGGGCTGCTTTAATGGCGGATCTGTGTAAAGCGATCCGCTCACGAAACGTCCTAATAGTCTTACCCACGTAGCATAAGCCACACGGGCATTTGATCAAGTATACTACGTGGGTAGTCGTGCAAGTCACAGGGTGCTTAATAGTTATTTTATAACCAAGGTGGGGATGGTAAAATACTTTAGTATTGGTCATAGCACCGCACGTCGTGCACCCCAAACATTTATAACACCCTCCTGCTCTCTTTTGGGTGTTGGGGCCCACACGTTTGGAGATATCCGTGTTTACCACCCAGTCTCGGATATTGCGGCCACGTTTATAGCAAGACATTAATGTTGTATTTTTAAGCTTGCTGAGATCTTTATCCCTTTGAATAACAGGCCAGATTTGCTTAGAGCAATCTACAATGGTGGTATCTGCTGCATTAAAATCTCTGACCCATCCGAGCCTATTGGACAAGTTCTCCCTGGGGGCTGACTTTTGTAACAGCTCACTACGGGAGGTGCCCTCTACTTTAGACCTGGCAGCTGCCAAAGACTTCGGAGAGTATCCCCTCACTAAAAATTTATCACTCATGGTGTCCAGATCCCTGGACACCTGCTCTTCTTTACTAGTGATCCTCTTTACCCGGATAAACTGGGAAAATGGTAACCCCCTAATCAGGGGTGGAGGGTGGTGACTCTGGGCACTGAGCAAGGTGTTTCGGTCAGTAGGCTTCGAATAGATCGATGTTTCGATTTTAGCACCTTCAATCTCGATATGCACATCGAGGTATTCAATGGCCTTCTGGCTAACATTAAACGTGAATTTAATAGGGCAATCACGAGCATTGATGTCGGCCATCATTTGGTTAAAGGTTAGTTCAGTCCCTGTCCAGAACAGTAGGACATCGTCGATAAATCGACAGTAAAAACAGATATTAGCAGCATATTGTGAGCTAAAGAATAGCTCCTGTTCCACGTAGTGCATGTATACGTTAGCGAACGAGGGTGCGACGGGCGAACCCATCGCACACCCCGTCCGCTGCTGGAAGAACTCATTATTAAAGAGAAAAAAATTTCGAGTTAATGTTAACTCAAGTAATCGTTTAATAAAGCCAACGGGTGGGCCTGTGTAGTTGGGGTCTGTCTCTAAGATCTTGGCTGTCGCGAGCAGCCCCTCCTGGTGGGGTATGCTCGTATACAAGCTGCTGATGTCCAGCGCACAGAGCCACATCCCAGGCCTGGCATCACCAAATTCCATGATTTTGTTGAGAAGGTCAGTCGTGTCCTGTAAATAGGAAGGTAGTCTCTGCACCATCGGCTGTAGAAAAGCATCGAGAAATGTAGACACAGGACTATATAGCGAGTCCCGGGCCGCGATGATAGGGCGACCCGGTGGCTTAGTGGGGTGCTTGTGCACCTTCGGCAAACAATAAATAATCGGAGTCCTCGGATATTCTGTCGTCAAATAGTCTCTAGTAGAGGCAGGGATCCATTCCCTCGAAACTGCTTCTGTCAGGATACCGTCCAGCTCAGCTTTGTATTTAGCTGTGGGATCCACCAACAACTTTTCATAAGTCAGGGTATTTGACAATTGAGAATATACCTCATTTTTATAAGCTTCAAGGTCCCACACCACGATCCCCCCGCCTTTGTCGGCGGGAAGGATCATGACATCTTCGTAGGACCGAAGATCTTTTAACGCACCCCATTCCTCTTTGGACAGGTTGGAGTGGGGGGTGATCTGTGGGGCAAGGGTTTGTACTTGGGCATCGAGAACTTTAATAAAACCTGCAATGGAGGTGTTATTAGAAGGGGGGTCAAAGCGAGATTTTTTCTTGAATCTAGCAAATTGGGACACAGGGGCCATCGTTGGACTAGCCACATCCCTGCTAAAGAAGTCCTTTAATTTGAGATTGCGGTGTAAACGGTGTAAGTCTGTCTTCCACCTAAAGTCATCAAACTTCTGCGTTGGTACAAAAGACAGTCCGTAGCTCAATACCCGCGACTCCACCTCTGTCAATGTCCTCTTGGACAAATTGAAGATCATGTCCTCGTTCCTCGCCCTCTGCCTTTGGATCCTGTACCCCTGCCCACCCCGACGTTGGGGTCGGTCTCTTTTCCGAGACCCGCTCTGGTTCGGACGCCTGTCTGAGGGCGCTTGTCGTTTTTTGACGCCTGACTGTCTCTTGAGTCAGTATTCGAGCTTGCTGACTCGCTGCTGGATTCAGTTTCTCTATTCCAGTGTTTAGGATACCGCTGTTGACGAGCATTCCTCCTAAAGTTCTTAGTAGAACCCGTTGTCCACACATAAACTTTGTGTTCTACATAGTCTCTGTTCACTTTTTCGAATTTACTTTTTTTAATTCTTTTTAGTTCTTAGTACTACTAAGAACTTTAGGAGGAATGCTCGTCAACAGCGGTATCCTAAACGCTGGAATAGAGAAACTGAATCCAGCAGCGAGTCAGCAAGCTCGAATACTGACTCAAGAGACAGTCAGGCGTCAAAAAACGACAAGCGCCCTCAGACAGGCGTCCGAACCAGAGCGGGTCTGGGAAAAGAGACCGACCCCAACGTCGGGGTGGGCAGGGGTACAGGATCCAAAGGCAGAGGGCGAGGAACGAGGACATGATCTTCAATTTGTCCAAGAGGACATTGACAGAGGTGGAGTCGCGGGTATTGAGCTACGGACTGTCTTTTGTACCAACGCAGAAGTTTGATGACTTTAGGTGGAAGACAGACTTACACCGTTTACACCGCAATCTCAAATTAAAGGACTTCTTTAGCAGGGATGTGGCTAGTCCAACGATGGCCCCTGTGTCCCAATTTGCTAGATTCAAGAAAAAATCTCGCTTTGACCCCCCTTCTAATAACACCTCCATTGCAGGTTTTATTAAAGTTCTCGATGCCCAAGTACAAACCCTTGCCCCACAGATCACCCCCCACTCCAACCTGTCCAAAGAGGAATGGGGTGCGTTAAAAGATCTTCGGTCCTACGAAGATGTCATGATCCTTCCCGCCGACAAAGGCGGGGGGATCGTGGTGTGGGACCTTGAAGCTTATAAAAATGAGGTATATTCTCAATTGTCAAATACCCTGACTTATGAAAAGTTGTTGGTGGATCCCACAGCTAAATACAAAGCTGAGCTGGACGGTATCCTGACAGAAGCAGTTTCGAGGGAATGGATCCCTGCCTCTACTAGAGACTATTTGACGACAGAATATCCGAGGACTCCGATTATTTATTGTTTGCCGAAGGTGCACAAGCACCCCACTAAGCCACCGGGTCGCCCTATCATCGCGGCCCGGGACTCGCTATATAGTCCTGTGTCTACATTTCTCGATGCTTTTCTACAGCCGATGGTGCAGAGACTACCTTCCTATTTACAGGACACGACTGACCTTCTCAACAAAATCATGGAATTTGGTGATGCCAGGCCTGGGATGTGGCTCTGTGCGCTGGACATCAGCAGCTTGTATACGAGCATACCCCACCAGGAGGGGCTGCTCGCGACAGCCAAGATCTTAGAGACAGACCCCAACTACACAGGCCCACCCGTTGGCTTTATTAAACGATTACTTGAGTTAACATTAACTCGAAATTTTTTTCTCTTTAATAATGAGTTCTTCCAGCAGCGGACGGGGTGTGCGATGGGTTCGCCCGTCGCACCCTCGTTCGCTAACGTATACATGCACTACGTGGAACAGGAGCTATTCTTTAGCTCACAATATGCTGCTAATATCTGTTTTTACTGTCGATTTATCGACGATGTCCTACTGTTCTGGACAGGGACTGAACTAACCTTTAACCAAATGATGGCCGACATCAATGCTCGTGATTGCCCTATTAAATTCACGTTTAATGTTAGCCAGAAGGCCATTGAATACCTCGATGTGCATATCGAGATTGAAGGTGCTAAAATCGAAACATCGATCTATTCGAAGCCTACTGACCGAAACACCTTGCTCAGTGCCCAGAGTCACCACCCTCCACCCCTGATTAGGGGGTTACCATTTTCCCAGTTTATCCGGGTAAAGAGGATCACTAGTAAAGAAGAGCAGGTGTCCAGGGATCTGGACACCGTGAGTGATAAATTTTTAGTGAGGGGATACTCTCCGAAGTCTTTGGCAGCTGCCAGGTCTAAAGTAGAGGGCACCTCCCGTAGTGAGCTGTTACAAAAGTCAGCCCCCAGGGAGAACTTGTCCAATAGGCTCGGATGGGTCAGAGATTTTAATGCAGCAGATACCACCATTGTAGATTGCTCTAAGCAAATCTGGCCTGTTATTCAAAGGGATAAAGATCTCAGCAAGCTTAAAAATACAACATTAATGTCTTGCTATAAACGTGGCCGCAATATCCGAGACTGGGTGGTAAACACGGATATCTCCAAACGTGTGGGCCCCAACACCCAAAAGAGAGCAG
The DNA here is from genome assembly GCF_055691185.1 of Crinia signifera. Classification (NCBI taxonomy): domain Eukaryota; kingdom Metazoa; phylum Chordata; class Amphibia; order Anura; family Myobatrachidae; genus Crinia; species Crinia signifera. Next base: position 176,165,738 of record NC_139219.1, read on the forward strand.
GAGGGTGTTATAAATGTTTGGGGTGCACGACGTGCGGTGCTATGACCAATACTAAAGTATTTTACCATCCCCACCTTGGTTATAAAATAACTATTAAGCACCCTGTGACTTGCACGACTACCCACGTAGTATACTTGATCAAATGCCCGTGTGGCTTATGCTACGTGGGTAAGACTATTAGGACGTTTCGTGAGCGGATCGCTTTACACAGATCCGCCATTAAAGCAGCCCTTAACAATAAAGAGAACGATCAGCCGGTAGCCCGGCATTTTGTGACTGCCAGGCATTCGTTGGCCAACCTCAAATATGTCATCATAGACCATGTGCCTCTAGATATGAGAGGAGGTGACCGTGGGCAGCGTTTGTTACAATTACAGATAGCGCAGGGCTTGTCTTTGCTGGGGATGGCGGAGGACTCGCCACCCGCCATCCCCCGCCCCGCGCCATCTGTATGTCGGAAGGGGACGCGCGTGCACGAGGTGCACGCGCGTCCCGTTCCGACGGAGCTTTTGCCCGGGTCCCCGCCGGCTTCCCCGGGTCCCCGCCGGTCCACACCGCCCCCCCGCAGCCCCCCGCAGCCCTGCCCGTCTCCCTGAAGCTGGAGACGGGCAGGACTGCACCCGCCGCGCCGCCTCGCCGCCCGGCTATTGAGACGCTCGTGCGTGGGAGACGCACGAGCGTCTCATTCAGCCAGAGCGCCAGATTGCTGGCGGATCGCCAGGGACACGGTCCTGGCGCTCCGCCAGCAATAATAAGCCCTGCTCCATCTGTAGAAACATATTGGATCCACAAGTTGGATACAATGCACCCTAAAGGTCTAAATGAACAGCTGTCCTATAATATGTTTCTATAAATACACCCAGACTCATATGTCTTGTATCTTATGATGATATGCTTGCTTTCTATTATGTTTGTACACTTGTTGTGATGTATTTGTTTGTCTTTCCAGATCGCCCGTCAGCAGGCGCCCAGCAGCGTCAGGTTGCTAGGTAACGCTGTACGATGCCGGAGTGTAGCCGACGTCACGACGCTTGCACGCAAGGTGAGAGGTCAGGTGACACCCGGAAGTGCCCGTTCTACCGGAGCTTCCCGGCTGTGGGTGCGGAGTGACTGGAGGCGGCCTGGAGACATGGTATTTAGGTAAGCACTGTACATGTTTTCATTGTTGGATTCGTTGGTCTTGATAAAGGAGTTATATCCGAAACGTCGGCTATTTGACACCAGTTCCACAGAGTGGCGTGTTATTATTTGAAATCCGCGTGAGTGCTGCCTTATACCCCCGCCTGCAAATTTCTCAGACAGCACCCCGGTCTATTGCCTGCTTGATTCCTGGAGTGCCTCACCTGCTATCATATATATATATATATATATATATATATATATATATATATATATATATATATATAAATATTCGGAAGAAGAGGCGGCACTCGAAGTCTTGGTGCAAGTAAAGGTTACTGTATTAACAACATCAAGTGATACATCTACGTTTCGGGGATACAATCCCCTTCATCAGGATACATAGTGTTATAATAAGGTGCAATAAATAGTGTCCTACCATAATAACGAAGGACCATCAGCTGTTCCCCGGCATCGCGGCCCGCCGCCCCGTCACATCCGGCGCCGGCTACCTCCTTCTCCTTCCGGCCCTGGTGACGTCAGCGCGCTCAGCCGCGCTGCCATGGAAACACTGTAAATATAAACATAGAGAAGAAATCAATGCGTGATGTGCAAAGCAATAAGAACCTGTCACAAAAACGACAGATATACAGTGCAAATGTGCTAGCAAAAACATGTTATATATACAATGTTACAAATAGGATAAAAACAGTGCGTGCTGCTGTAAAAGACATATGTTAAGATAAAAACTATTGCGCTGTCAAGACCAGTAAGGCTGTGGCAGAAGCTGAGTCAACCTGACTCTGTTTGAAACTGCTCTTTCTATGCTGGTTAAAAAATCATATTAGGTAAATAGCGGTTTCCTAACTCAAAAATGTGGCAATCACTGTGCCAGCTATGACAAAATTTATCAAAATTTAACGGAGTAGGCTTAGTTCTGGCATGAGTTATTACATGAAGAATGCTACAAAATTGTTGACAATGCGACAACTGCGGTATGGGGCCCGCAGGAGGACAGACTATTAAATGAAATGGATCAGGCCTAACGATTCATTAAGCCCCTTGGGACGGAGACAGTCCAGGCGAAAAATCCATCTGGATTCAAGTTGTAATAATCGCTTTGATCTGTCTCCGCCCCTTGGGGATTCCGGCACATGATCTATGATTTTATGTTTTAACGTGGCCATCCCATGTTTGGCTTGGGCAAAATGCCTAGCCACCGGTTGATCTCCTGTGCCATTCAGCAAGGCTGTACGTATGGCAAGACGATGTTGGGCCATTCGGATTTTGAACATACATTCCGTCTTCCCTACGTAGTAGAGCCCACACGGACAAATAATGACATACATCACGTATTTGGTGCTGCATGTCAATGCCCAATTAATGGCATATTTTCTGCCCGTGTGGGGGTGATTGATGCTGTCACCTGTAGCCATGTAGTTGCAAGTTGTGCAACCCAGGCACTTAAAGCATCCATTCTTTCTGGACAAGAAATGTTTTTGTGGGGTGGGTTTAGGGTCACTGACATTAATTTTTACTAGATGGTCTCGGATGCTTCTGCCACGTGTGTAACTGGGCAAGATATGGGTATTACGTAGGCATTTTAGCTCCGGATCAGTTGACACTATCGGCCATAATTGTTTTGCTCTTTTGGTGGTAAACCTACTGTTTGCATTATATGCATTCACCCAAGGGAAAGCGTTTGCCTGGTTTTTCTTGGAAGCGTTGGTATGTGACAGAAGTTGTTCTCTAGAGTGAGACGAGGCTCTCTGTCTTGCCTGTGCTAGAATTTCTTCTGGATACCCTCGATCTCTAAATTTTTCTGTCATATTATCCAACTGTATATCCCTTTCGGTGATGGAGCTGTTGGATCTACACACTCGCAAAAATTGCGAGTATGGTAGGCCTCGGGTTGTAGCAATAGGATGAAAACTGTTATACCGTAGCAGGGTATTCCTGTCTGTGGGTTTTGAGTACAGACAGGTCTCTATTTTACCAGCTGTTATTCTGATTTTTAAATCCAAGAAACAGATTTCAGTGTCACTGTAGGTCAGTGTTAATTTAATGGGCGAAGTTGATGCATTCTGTTCCTCTACAATAGATGTTAACTCCTCCACAGCTTTTACCCAGATTAGGAATAGATCATCTATGTAGCGGTAATACATATAGATGCCCTCTGACACCTCAGGTTTTAAGAAAAAGATATTTCTCTCCACTACCCACATGTAGGCGTTCGCTAGTGACGGTGCCACGGGAGAACCCATGGCACAGCCGATAAGTTGTTTGTAAAATCGCCCATTGAAAAGGAAATAGTTATATTTCAGTGTGAATTGTAATAGAGCCAGAAAGAAAGAAATGTCTGGCCCTGTATAAGCATCATTGCCAGTAAGTAATAATCGAACAGCTTCTATTCCAGCAGCATGTGGAATACATGTATATAAGCTGGCTACATCTAGTGTAGCCAGTTTAGCATCGGTGGGTACATTCGAGTTCAGGACAAATTTTTGTAATAATGTGCTAGAGTCATTAAGGTATGTAAAGGTTTTCTGCACGCATGGTTGCAAAAACATATCCAAGTATACCGCTATAGGTTCGCACAGAGACCCCCGGGCCGAAATGATCGGTCGTCCAGGGGGCCTCTGTGCGTCCTTGTGTATCTTGGGTATGCTATAGAAAGCAGGTGTGACAGGATGTTCAGTGTACAAAATTCTGTACGTGTCTGCAGAGATGAAACTATCCTTCACTGCTTGTTGTAATATGCTGCTTAATTCTTTTTGGAACAACACTGTGGGATCTGAGTCCAGACAACAATAAGTGTCCCCATCACTGAGTAATCTGTTGCACTCACGTATGTAGTCCTTCGTGTCCAACACCACCACTGCGCCGCCTTTATCCGCGCCGCGGATGGTGATGTCCTCCCGTTTAGACAGGGCTTTTAGTGCAAGTGATTCTTCTCTGGTGAGGTTGTGTCGGACCGGTGTGTGTTCCTCATTTCCCGATGCCTCCAACATCCTTGAGAACGTCTTGATGGACGGGTTCACGGATACCGGGTCAAAACGGGATTTTTTCTTTAATTTTTTGGAATACGACCCCAAAGGCTGACTGGCGACTTGTGTGGGATTCTTTTCAAAATGTTCTTTGATTTTTAGACCCCGATTCAATTTGTACAGGTCAATTTTCCATTGGAATTTGTCCGACCCATGTGTCGGAACAAATGATAAGCCTTTGTTAAGGACACTGAGTTCTGTGGGGGTCAGGGGCGTGGGTGACAAATTAAATGTTAGGTTCTCTTGCCCCTGGGTGCTCTGCCTCCCCTTTTGCCTTGTTGCTTGTCCGCCTCTCCTCGTTGGTTTCCGCCGCGGCCCGATGTTATGGCCCGCGTCGTAACCCCTAAAGGGGGCAGCTGTTGACGTGCTCTGGGGGGGCGGCGTGTCGATTCTTCGACTTCGCTGGCTGAAGTACTGGACCCATAATCACCTCTAGGGCCTCCACGTTGTCTCCTCCGGAACTGTGGTGGACGTGGATTAGATCCCCCAGGTGTGGCATTCAACCAGGCATAAACAGTGTGGTTGGCATAGTCCTGTTGAACCCGGTTTAGTTTACTTTTTTTGAATTTTAACAATTCTGTTTTGTACGACTCCAATTGCTGCTGTAATTTGGCATAAGCTGCAGATGTAGTGGAGAATACCTCATGTGTATGGTTTTCTCCCGCATATTGGAGGATCTTTTCCTTGGTCACAGCATGCTCCCTTGTAGATTCCTCGATCACAAGGAGCATTAAATCCATGGAGCATTTATTGAGGATTGAAATCCACTTTCTGCAGAACCCCGTATTGTACCGTCCTATAGTGGGCATATTATGGACCCGAAAGCCCCGGGGGATCTGCTTTGCTCTGTAATAATCCGATAATGTCCTGCTGTGGTATAGGAAGTCTAATTCACGCTTCCTCAATTTAAAGATCTCTCTATAGACCTCCTCATCAGATGCTGAGTAGTCTTGATCAAAAGTTGGCTCTTTGTGTAGAATATGATCAGCTTCTGCATCAGAATAGCTGAAGCAATCAGTGTTGTCACATTGTTGAGGAAAGGAAGGTACATCGCTCTCTGCTGCAGCTGCAGTGGTCATGATCAGCCAATAGGTTTAAAAACCGTGAGTGCTTGGTGAAAATAAGGTGAAGTGCTGTGATGATCCCGGCAGATGGTAGCGTGGATGTAAACCAAAGTAGAATATTTCTCAACAGAAGGGAGAAACGATCCGGGTGCCTTGAGCAATTCCCTGTATCCAGAACGGTCACTGGGAACAAATATATGCACTGGTGTGGCTCCGGCACTCCTAGGTCCCCCGAGGGGTTGCTGTGCTCCGGTGCCTTCCGCAAGGCTGGCAGCCATAGACAAATATTCGGAAGAAGAGGCGGCACTCGAAGTCTTGGTGCAAGTAAAGGTTACTGTATTAACAACATCAAGTGATACATCTACGTTTCGGGGATACAATCCCCTTCATCAGGATACATAGTGTTATAATAAGGTGCAATAAATAGTGTCCTACCATAATAACGAAGGACCATCAGCTGTTCCCCGGCATCGCGGCCCGCCGCCCCGTCACATCCGGCGCCGGCTACCTCCTTCTCCTTCCGGCCCTGGTGACGTCAGCGCGCTCAGCCGCGCTGCCATGGAAACACTGTTTATATTTACAGTGTTTCCATGGCAGCGCGGCTGAGCGCGCTGACGTCACCAGGGCCGGAAGGAGAAGGAGGTAGCCGGCGCCGGATGTGACGGGGCGGCGGGCCGCGATGCCGGGGAACAGCTGATGGTCCTTCGTTATTATGGTAGGACACTATTTATTGCACCTTATTATAACACTATGTATCCTGATGAAGGGGATTGTATCCCCGAAACGTAGATGTATCACTTGATGTTGTTAATACAGTAACCTTTACTTGCACCAAGACTTCGAGTGCCGCCTCTTCTTCCGAATATTTGTCTATGGCTGCCAGCCTTGCGGAAGGCACCGGAGCACAGCAACCCCTCGGGGGACCTAGGAGTGCCGGAGCCACACCAGTGCATATATTTGTTCCCAGTGACCGTTCTGGATACAGGGAATTGCTCAAGGCACCCGGATCGTTTCTCCCTTCTGTTGAGAAATATTCTACTTTGGTTTACATCCACGCTACCATCTGCCGGGATCATCACAGCACTTCACCTTATTTTCACCAAGCACTCACGGTTTTTAAACCTATTGGCTGATCATGACCACTGCAGCTGCAGCAGAGAGCGATGTACCTTCCTTTCCTCAACAATGTGACAACACTGATTGCTTCAGCTATTCTGATGCAGAAGCTGATCATATTCTACACAAAGAGCCAACTTTTGATCAAGACTACTCAGCATCTGATGAGGAGGTCTATAGAGAGATCTTTAAATTGAGGAAGCGTGAATTAGACTTCCTATACCACAGCAGGACATTATCGGATTATTACAGAGCAAAGCAGATCCCCCGGGGCTTTCGGGTCCATAATATGCCCACTATAGGACGGTACAATACGGGGTTCTGCAGAAAGTGGATTTCAATCCTCAATAAATGCTCCATGGATTTAATGCTCCTTGTGATCGAGGAATCTACAAGGGAGCATGCTGTGACCAAGGAAAAGATCCTCCAATATGCGGGAGAAAACCATACACATGAGGTATTCTCCACTACATCTGCAGCTTATGCCAAATTACAGCAGCAATTGGAGTCGTACAAAACAGAATTGTTAAAATTCAAAAAAAGTAAACTAAACCGGGTTCAACAGGACTATGCCAACCACACTGTTTATGCCTGGTTGAATGCCACACCTGGGGGATCTAATCCACGTCCACCACAGTTCCGGAGGAGACAACGTGGAGGCCCTAGAGGTGATTATGGGTCCAGTACTTCAGCCAGCGAAGTCGAAGAATCGACACGCCGCCCCCCCAGAGCACGTCAACAGCTGCCCCCTTTAGGGGTTACGACGCGGGCCATAACATCGGGCCGCGGCGGAAACCAACGAGGAGAGGCGGACAAGCAACAAGGCAAAAGGGGAGGCAGAGCACCCAGGGGCAAGAGAACCTAACATTTAATTTGTCACCCACGCCCCTGACCCCCACAGAACTCAGTGTCCTTAACAAAGGCTTATCATTTGTTCCGACACATGGGTCGGACAAATTCCAATGGAAAATTGACCTGTACAAATTGAATCGGGGTCTAAAAATCAAAGAACATTTTGAAAAGAATCCCACACAAGTCGCCAGTCAGCCTTTGGGGTCGTATTCCAAAAAATTAAAGAAAAAATCCCGTTTTGACCCGGTATCCGTGAACCCGTCCATCAAGACGTTCTCAAGGATGTTGGAGGCATCGGGAAATGAGGAACACACACCGGTCCGACACAACCTCACCAGAGAAGAATCACTTGCACTAAAAGCCCTGTCTAAACGGGAGGACATCACCATCCGCGGCGCGGATAAAGGCGGCGCAGTGGTGGTGTTGGACACGAAGGACTACATACGTGAGTGCAACAGATTACTCAGTGATGGGGACACTTATTGTTGTCTGGACTCAGATCCCACAGTGTTGTTCCAAAAAGAATTAAGCAGCATATTACAACAAGCAGTGAAGGATAGTTTCATCTCTGCAGACACGTACAGAATTTTGTACACTGAACATCCTGTCACACCTGCTTTCTATAGCATACCCAAGATACACAAGGACGCACAGAGGCCCCCTGGACGACCGATCATTTCGGCCCGGGGGTCTCTGTGCGAACCTATAGCGGTATACTTGGATATGTTTTTGCAACCATGCGTGCAGAAAACCTTTACATACCTTAATGACTCTAGCACATTATTACAAAAATTTGTCCTGAACTCGAATGTACCCACCGATGCTAAACTGGCTACACTAGATGTAGCCAGCTTATATACATGTATTCCACATGCTGCTGGAATAGAAGCTGTTCGATTATTACTTACTGGCAATGATGCTTATACAGGGCCAGACATTTCTTTCTTTCTGGCTCTATTACAATTCACACTGAAATATAACTATTTCCTTTTCAATGGGCGATTTTACAAACAACTTATCGGCTGTGCCATGGGTTCTCCCGTGGCACCGTCACTAGCGAACGCCTACATGTGGGTAGTGGAGAGAAATATCTTTTTCTTAAAACCTGAGGTGTCAGAGGGCATCTATATGTATTACCGCTACATAGATGATCTATTCCTAATCTGGGTAAAAGCTGTGGAGGAGTTAACATCTATTGTAGAGGAACAGAATGCATCAACTTCGCCCATTAAATTAACACTGACCTACAGTGACACTGAAATCTGTTTCTTGGATTTAAAAATCAGAATAACAGCTGGTAAAATAGAGACCTGTCTGTACTCAAAACCCACAGACAGGAATACCCTGCTACGGTATAACAGTTTTCATCCTATTGCTACAACCCGAGGCCTACCATACTCGCAATTTTTGCGAGTGTGTAGATCCAACAGCTCCATCACCGAAAGGGATATACAGTTGGATAATATGACAGAAAAATTTAGAGATCGAGGGTATCCAGAAGAAATTCTAGCACAGGCAAGACAGAGAGCCTCGTCTCACTCTAGAGAACAACTTCTGTCACATACCAACGCTTCCAAGAAAAACCAGGCAAACGCTTTCCCTTGGGTGAATGCATATAATGCAAACAGTAGGTTTACCACCAAAAGAGCAAAACAATTATGGCCGATAGTGTCAACTGATCCGGAGCTAAAATGCCTACGTAATACCCATATCTTGCCCAGTTACACACGTGGCAGAAGCATCCGAGACCATCTAGTAAAAATTAATGTCAGTGACCCTAAACCCACCCCACAAAAACATTTCTTGTCCAGAAAGAATGGATGCTTTAAGTGCCTGGGTTGCACAACTTGCAACTACATGGCTACAGGTGACAGCATCAATCACCCCCACACGGGCAGAAAATATGCCATTAATTGGGCATTGACATGCAGCACCAAATACGTGGTGTATGTCATTATTTGTCCGTGTGGGCTCTACTACGTAGGGAAGACGGAATGTATGTTCAAAATCCGAATGGCCCAACATCGTCTTGCCATACGTACAGCCTTGCTGAATGGCACAGGAGATCAACCGGTGGCTAGGCATTTTGCCCAAGCCAAACATGGGATGGCCACGTTAAAACATAAAATCATAGATCATGTGCCGGAATCCCCAAGGGGCGGAGACAGATCAAAGCGATTATTACAACTTGAATCCAGATGGATTTTTCGCCTGGACTGTCTCCGTCCCAAGGGGCTTAATGAATCGTTAGGCCTGATCCATTTCATTTAATAGTCTGTCCTCCTGCGGGCCCCATACCGCAGTTGTCGCATTGTCAACAATTTTGTAGCATTCTTCATGTAATAACTCATGCCAGAACTAAGCCTACTCCGTTAAATTTTGATAAATTTTGTCATAGCTGGCACAGTGATTGCCACATTTTTGAGTTAGGAAACCGCTATTTACCTAATATGATTTTTTAACCAGCATAGAAAGAGCAGTTTCAAACAGAGTCAGGTTGACTCAGCTTCTGCCACAGCCTTACTGGTCTTGACAGCGCAATAGTTTTTATCTTAACATATGTCTTTTACAGCAGCACGCACTGTTTTTATCCTATTTGTAACATTGTATATATAACATGTTTTTGCTAGCACATTTGCACTGTATATCTGTCGTTTTTGTGACAGGTTCTTATTGCTTTGCACATCACGCATTGATTTCTTCTCTATGTTTATATTTACAGTGTTTCCATGGCAGCGCGGCTGAGCGCGCTGACGTCACCAGGGCCGGAAGGAGAAGGAGGTAGCCGGCGCCGGATGTGACGGGGCGGCGGGCCGCGATGCCGGGGAACAGCTGATGGTCCTTCGTTATTATGGTAGGACACTATTTATTGCACCTTATTATAACACTATGTATCCTGATGAAGGGGATTGTATCCCCGAAACGTAGATGTATCACTTGATGTTGTTAATACAGTAACCTTTACTTGCACCAAGACTTCGAGTGCCGCCTCTTCTTCCGAATATTTGTCTATGGCTGCCAGCCTTGCGGAAGGCACCGGAGCACAGCAACCCCTCGGGGGACCTAGGAGTGCCGGAGCCACACCAGTGCATATATATATATATATATATATATATATATATCTATCTATCATCTCTCTAAATATATATATATATATATATATATATATCATCTCTCTAAATATATATATATATATATATATATATATATATATATAATGTCCTCTGGAGGCACTCCTTGTTGTAGAGTAGTGTTGCGGCATTACGGGGATGCTGGGGAACTCAATAAAAACACAGCAGACAGTGCTTGATCACCAACATTTCGAAGCCACGAGGCTCCTTTTTATCAAGGTCCAAAGCCAACGGCATTCTGCTTGTAACAATCACAATGACCTATCACCACCCATTTTCAGAGGTGGGTTATAGTCAATGATTTAGTATCGCAGTGCAGTGAGGGAATGTCTGGCCTCTATGAAGTGACGGGCCACAGGAAACTCGGGATGACCCGCTACAATGGCTATTTTGATGTTGGATCTATGTGCAGTGGCTCTCTCTTTAAAGTTTCTGTCGGTTATGCAGACATAGTGTCGATCACATGGGCAAACTTAATAAGTAAATCACATACGTAGATGTACATGTTAACGTGTGCTTGATTTTGTAATTCTCCCCTGAATAGGGGGGTGACAAAATGTATCCCCTTGTACTAAATAGCTGCACGTTACGCAGCAGCTGTAGCAGCCAAGTATGGGGGTACCTAGAAAGATCAAAGGTTTTGGAGGTGGGAAGTGAACATAAGTTCTCATAAGATGATCTTTTAAATTCATGCCTCTTGTTTATGCATTCATTAAAGCTTTACCATAAAAAGCTGGAAAATTGGGATCTGATGTTAGCATAGGCCATCACCTCTTACATATTCAGTCACCTCTCTGCTATTTGAATGAAAAGAATTAACCCAAATCATTTTGTTCTCAGTTCTATTTTCGGAGGCAGGGCTAAGTGCCTGTTTTCTAGATAATGCCAGCACTCGTTGTTCAGCATGTATGAGGTCTGGCATATAATAACCCTGAGTGTGGAATTTTTTAACCATCTCATCTGAACTTCTTTCCAGAGTGTTGGGGTCGCTAATAATACGGCACACCCTCAACATCTGGGAAAAGGGTAATCCTTTTTTAAAGGGAATGGGATGGTGACTGGAAGCTAAAAGCATATTATTCCTATCAGTACTTTTGGTAAATAGTGAAGTCACTATATTTTCATCAATTAATTTTATGTCCACGTCAAAATATTAAACTTTGAGAGCTTTAATCTTGTAGGTAAGCTTAATTGGAGACGCCGATCTATAATGCGTCTCAATCACATCAACCAATGTGTTCACACCTCCTGACCAACATACTAGGAGGTCGTCGATGTAACGCACATACAATTTTAAGTAGTGATTTACATTCAAGTTTTCAGCTAATAAAGTCTTCTCCACAATAAACATATACGCATTGGTGAACGATGGGGCCACTAAGGACCCCATCGCACACCCTTTGCGTTGTAGGTAGTATCTACCATTAAGGGTGAAATAATTACGCTTAAGTGTAATTTCTAAAAGTTGGAGAAAGAAATTAACAGGTGGTCCTGTATTCAAAGGATTATCAGATCTTAAAATCCAACTGCATCTAAGCCCTCCTTGTGTGGTATGCACGTATAAAGACTTGACACATCGATAGTGCCAAGCACACAATCATTTTTTTATTTTTTATTTAATTGCACAAGTATAAATAACAAACATTGCATAGTAAGGGGATCACTGTACAGTATCACACCCAGATTTGCTGCACAGAATTTCCCCTCTTCGCACACATACAACATATAAAATACTTATCCAGTGTTGCCCGTTTTACCCCTTCATCTAGGATATCATGTGATCTGTCAGTTCCCGTGGCTTATTACTCATTCTGCTGGGGGGATTCTACATATTTTCACAAGTCCTCCCTCCATCTGTAATATTGGGGGTTACTATTACTCAATACCCTCTCCTCATTGCCCTTTCATTTCGGTTCTCCTATCGTGTACATTCACAGACTCCAAATAGATTTCTTTTCTTTGTGTTATTCATAATTTAACTTATCTTAAACTTTGCTTATTTTTTTACTCAATAATCATTGTGTGTAGTGTATGATACTTCAAATGGTGCAGCTAATGTCAATACTTGCTGTCTCCAGCTTCAATTATAATGTATTCTACTTATTACTTCCATTGTCGTGAGCATATGTGTGTATATATATATATAAAAAATATATATACCTTTTTTATTTATTTATATTATATATATATATATATATATATATATATATATATAATCGAATATAAATAAATCAAAAAGGTTTTTGAATTAAAATAAAATAAAAAACAAACACTTCATAAGAGGTCACATCTTCAACCATTTCCCCCAAATTTTCTGAAATGTAATCCCCGTGTTCCTACGGATGTGTATGTGTTTTTCGTGTGCTACTGTGTAATCAACTAAAGCTTTCCAGGCATATATATCTGGGCCTGTTTTTGCCATCCATGACCTGGCAATCATGACCTTCTCCAGTGCACACATGTTTATAATATAATTCTTGTCGATTCTGCTTGTCTGTCTACCTTCAATTATATTCAGAAGACAACATTTAGGGGTTAGACTCAGCTCATCAACTCCCGATTTTACCAATATTGTTTTCACCCCCTCCCAAAACCTTTGGAGTTCCCGACATTCCCACATCAAATGAATAAAGGTGCCTGGACTGCTTTCACATTTTGGGCATTTATCTGAGCAGTGGCGGAACTCCCGGAGGCAATGGAGTCATCTGCCACCGGGCGCCAGCCTTAAAGGGGGCACTGGCTCCATTGCCTCCGATGTTCTGATCACTTTTAGAGGTGGTGCCCGGTAATACCCTTGTACGCAGCGGCGCCCCCCCCCCTCTCGGTAGTACCCTTGTAAGCAGCGGCGTCCCACCCCCACCCCCTTCCTGCTTCTGCTCCCTGCCACTTGATTGGCTGCGGCTGTACTCACTGAGTGACAGCTGCCTTAGCAAGTGGAGAGCCGGGAGTCGTCGGGCAAGGAGCCGCGAGATACGGCAGGGGACTCTGCAGCCAGTGCCACTCAGGGACGGGGGGGGGACTCCTTACCTGCGCACACCATACAAGCTTCCCCGGCAGCCCTGAGCGCACAGATCCAGCAGCCATGCAGGGTGTCAGCGGCCAGGTGTCAGCCCCGCCTATCATAACAGCAGCCATTGAGGGCCCCTGGGGAGAAGCATCCCACCGCGCCTTCCACCAACACTGGCATCCTAAGTGCGCAAATATCCCTGCTGCCGGCTTTCCTGCGCTCTCTCCCCACCACCTGCGGAAAAAACGTCCAGGCTGCAGCCCAGATCAAGTAGTGAGCAGGACTGATTGAGGCCCTGGGGACTATATGCACCACCGTCAGGAGAATCTCCAACCCAAGGACATGGAAGGTACCTTTACTCCTCTCTCCCTCTCTGCCAGCCCCACTGTCATCCATCTTTCTTTGCCTGACCCCCCCTCTCCCTCTGCCTGACCCCACTGTCACCCATCTCTTTGCCGGACTATCCTCTCTCTGCCTGACCCCAGTCACCCTATCCCTCTCTGCCAGGCCCCAATGTCACCCATATCTCTTTACATGACCCCTCTCTTTCTGCCAGACCCCACTGTCACCCTTCACTCTTTGCCTGACCCCCACTCTCTCTGCTAACCCCCACTTCCACCCAATCCCTCTCTGCCTGACCCCCCCTCCCACCCAATCCCTCTCTGCCTGACCCCAGTCACCCATCTCTCTTTTCCTGACCCCTCTCTCTCTCTCTCTCTGCCTAACCCCCCCTCTCTCTCTCTGCCTAACCCCCCTCACCCCATCCCTCGCTCCTGCCTGACCCCCCTCTCTCACGTAACCCCCCTCTCTGCATGACCTACCCTCTCTCTTTGTACCTGACCCTTCTCTCTCTTACATTTTAAATCATCTCACCCCCTACTCTCTATCCCTGACACTCTGTCGCTATCCCCTCTAATTTACTCACTTTTCCTGATGCATCTCTCTCCCTCTCCCCCCCCCCTATTTATCATTCACCCTCTATCTATGGGGGGCACCAACTTTTATCTTGCCTCCGGGCGACATGGACAAACTTATGCCACTGTATCTGAGGTCTTCCCTCCGAATTTCACTAATTTCCCCATAGTCATATATGATCGGTATAGAATATATAGCTGTATTTGTTGTACTTTGATCGAATTTGTTGCTTTTTGAACTGATGTTACTGCCTCCCTCCATTCTCCCTCCTCAATTTGCCCTATATCACGCTCCCATTTCTCCTTGAGGTTGCTCAGACCTTCCTCTTCTCTAACTTGTAATAGAGGGGTAGATGTATCATAGCGGCGCGATAAGCGCCGCTATGATACTTCCTGCTTCGCCTCAATAGCGAGGCGAAGCAGGAAGGGACATCGACAAGATGTATTAACATCTTGTCTGCCGAAGCGGGGGAGCGTTAACTCCCCCCTCCGGCGATGTCCCCTCCTGGATATAGCGCAGTAACTGATGCGCTATCTCCTGTCCCCCGGCCGGCCGCACTGGGCATGCGCGGGATCTCCCTGTTCACGCGAGGTCCCCAGCGCAGCCCAGACCTAACAGCAGGGACAGCGCTGTCCCTGCTGTTTAGATAGGGCTTCGCCAGCCTGATGCTGGCGAAGCCAAAGCAGGCTTCGTGCGGAACGGTCAGCGATGCTGACCGTTCATACATTCGGCCTGCTATCATTTTGATAGCAGCGCCGATATGCACAGGGGAGCATAGCGCCCCTGTCCATTACCGCATCCCGGCTCTATCATACATGGGGGAGAAGCGGTATCAGTGCACATAACATGCGCTGATACCCTTCTCCCCCATAACGACGGATAATACATCTGCCCCAATGTATTATATATTTTTGAGGTGCTTTTCGGCTTATTGCCCTCCATTATAACTTTTTTAATTGCAGATACTCCAAATTCTGGGGATCCCCCCTTAAATTGTTTAAACAGCGCGTCTCTCAGCTGTCTATATCTGAAAAAATAGGATGAGGGCACATGGTATTCCTCCTGTAATTGACTAAATGGTTTAAATTCTTTGCCTCTGTATAATTGGCTCAGTGCTGTAATATTGTAAGGGCCCCATATCACATCTACATGGAGATCTTTCAATTCTACCATCCTTCTTACATCCTGCAGTGGATGTTCATATTCTAATAGTTGGAATTTCAACAATTTATTAGCCTCTCTCCAGATTTTTATTGCTTGAGTGATCATTAGGGGATCCCTTTTTGTCGTATGTCCTTTCATTAATTTTTGCAGAGGTGTAACACCTTTTTCGCTCTGGTTTATCAGCTCTACTATCCCCTCATTACCTATGGCGCCCTCCATCCATCCTGCTAAGGATGATATTTGACCCGCCATATAGTATAATCTGAGGTCAATTAGTGCCATCCCGCCATCTCCCTTTTTCCTCATTAGGGTCTGTAATTTTATTTTAGGGCGTGTGTCGCTCCATATAAATGAGGAGAATATGCTATTTATCTTCCTAAAAAAGGTGTTTGGTATATAGCAGGGGGAGTGTTGCAAAACATAAAGGAACTTCGGGAGAATCACCATTTTCAGGAGATTCACCCTAACCGTTGTGATTAGCGGTAATTTCCGCCATTGTTTAATTTTTTTGTTTAAATATATCACTAATGGGTCTATCAATCATTTGATACTTTAACCAACTCTGTCAGTTTTTTCAATAAGGCATTAGAATCTTTCAGATACGTTTTTCCACCCTGTACTCAAGATTGCAAATAGTAGTCCAAGTACACAGACACTGTCTGGTACAGCGAACCCCGTCATGCTGCATTTTATATGTGTTAAATACTGAAACGGCCCATCAGGGCTTTACTATGGATTATTACCATGCTGATGTCTTCAGCCACTGCTTTGATTGAGCATTTATAACCGATCAGTATGGATCATTGTTCATGTTAAATAAATATCTGTTCTTTTGCTATAAGGGTGTGCTGGCCCCCTCTGGGAGAATATACCTTTAGAGACTGCCCGTGTGTGTGTGTGTGTATGTGTGTAGATATATATATATATATATATATATATCTATATATATATACACACACACACACACACACACACACACACACACACACACACGCAGATGGAGCCCTCCTCATTTAGCCTGTTAATTGGATTAAGTGAGTAATAAGATTACAATGCTAATCCCCTACTGTATTGTTCTATGTATTGTATTGCTGCTGAGAACAATAGGATAGCCATGGCAACCCATGGTGAGCCACTAGTGTGTGTGTGTGTGTGTATGTATGTATGTATGTATATAAATAAGAGGACACTCACTATTTAGCAAGGTAAAAAATCTTACATTTATTGAAACCTTGTTACATTGATAGTTTACTCAGTCAACGTTTCATCTCAGACCTTTTCAGGACATCATCAGGCCATAAATTAGAATGAGATCCTACCTTGGAGATAAGCACATCCTGGATTTTTTTAAATTATGTTTGGTTTGATGCATAGCTTACATTATTTTACTTTAATGGGGAAACAGAGGTCCCAATGATATCAAAATGTTTGCGATGATATAACCTTTCAGGGTGCCGTTCTTTCAACTTGGAAAGGTTTCAGTTTTCTGTGAGAAGTACATATGTACTAGTATTTTTTACCAAAAAATCTGAGGTTTGTGTTTTACTGTTAGTAGATTTAGAAAATCACATGTTTTCACAACTTCTCCAACTGTAGGCCTCAAAATTTTAGTGGTTTTGAAATATTGGCATATAGGGGATATAACTGACAAAACAAATGGTCAAGCATTCAGAAAATAGTTGTACCATTTCATATAGATTCACCATTATAGGTATGGAGACTAGAGGAAAGTCTTACTGTATATAAGAAGTCATTCCATACTCAGCCCCAAAAATGTTTCTGTAACCTTGAATGGGAATATGTAATGAGACAGATAGCTCTTGTGCGGAGTGGAGAGGTCAAACTGGGATATCTATTTTGATATACAGTAAGTGAAAATATGTATGTTGTGCACTTTACTTAATTAGATATACAGTAGCCATTGGTGGAAATTTACGAATATGGGAGTTCTATTTCACATAGGATGCTGCTATTGGCAACCAATCAGAATCTTACTTTTTATTTTATTTAGCACCTTCTAGAAAATAATAGATGGTATCTGTTTGGTTGCACATAGTAACATCCCATGTGAACTAAAACTCCCATCTTAGTACATTTCCCCCATTGACTCTCTGTTGTCTCTTCCTTGATGTCCCAGCACTTTCTTAGGGCCAGATGTATCGAGCTTCAAAAGTGATAAAATGGAAAGTGATAAACAACCAGCCAATCAGCTCCTACCTGCTATTTTTCAAACCCAGACTGTAACATGGCAGGTAGGAGCTGATTGGCTGGCTGTTTATCACTCTCTGTTTTATCACTTTTTGAAGCTTGATACATCTGACCCTTAAACTTAACATGTCTGCATCTGAACAGAGCATCACTCTTTTCTGCATATCCTCACCTATGACAATGTATTTGTCGTCGCTTCAGGCTGTACTCAATGCTGCTTCCTTGCTTATCTTTCTCTCTAAGCGTAGTACATTTGCCTCCCCTCTCTTGCAAGCCATACAGTATATTGGCTCCCCTTCAGAATCCATTTTAAGCTTCTCACCCATTCTTTTCCCATTTACTTCTCTGACCATTATTTCTTTTGACACGTCTGATCATCCTCTTTGCTCCACAAATGCATGCTGCCTACTCATTTTTAACACCACCCAGACAAGCACCCCTTGCAGACAGTAATTTGCCTGAATTAGCACAAAATTGCTCAGAGCCCTTTGGCGCTCTGGAATAGTCTGTGTTTGTCTGCCTTACCTTGGTGAGGCCTACAAAATAGAACATGGCCACTAGGCAAATCTGCACAATTATATCTCTCTATTATATATGCTCTAATCACAATCTTGCTCACATGAAGAGATCAGGAACGGAGGAGTCATAACATATACCTACAGTTGGTGACCAATATTTCCTGTCTTTGCTGCCCAATGAATAATCCAAAAGTCATCGTTGCCATAAAGATCAGCAATGATAGGGTACAGATAAATCAAATTAGTTGGTACTTGTTTAGTTTCACGGTGGCCGATATATCGGATGTGATCCAATGCTATTTTTTACCTGTTCATAACCCCACTATCCACTATGCATGGAGTTGATTTTATATAGTGTGGTGAGCGCAGCGAGCCACCATGCCCCGCGAGGGGACGTGGATTACTGCACTTGCCACACTATATAAAATCAACTCCATGCGTAGTGGGTAGTGGGGTTATGAACAGGTAAAAAATCGCATCTGATATATATCGGCCGCCGTGAAACTAAACCATTACCAATTAGTTTTTAGAAGATGGAGCTCTTATCCTGCAATGTTATGTATACAAGAGGCACAAATTCATCAGTGAAGAGCAAAAAGAGAAGGTTCATATTCTAATGACACATTCAATTATTTTGAATTGCACACTATGAATTATGTCTTTCTAAAAATCCAACTGAAGCGAGAACTGAGCTTAAATTTACAGTGCTGTGGAATATGTTATTTCACAGATTGAGAATAACAATATTAATTAAAATTCAAAAGATAGAACAGATATCTATACTGGGATTTACTGCCTTTTTGTAGCGGATTTATATTAAGCCTTTTGAATAAATGGTTAAGGCATTGTTTTTGCAACTAAATCTTTAAATTAAATGTATATCTGTATTTTACTGTTTGAAAATGTATCAGCTGTTACCTCAAAGTATTGCTCTTGGTGCAATCTATGCTTAAAACAAAATTCAGATCTCTCTTCCCCAATACAGGTGAGGTATAGCCTTAGCCTTTTATTATATTTACGTATTTATATTTATTATATAAAATTGAATACATACGGATGGCCACCAGTCAGGATACCAGTGGTCAGAGGACCGGCAGCGGCATTCCGATTGTGAGAATCCCAACAGGGGCATGTTAAGTATACCTACCAGATGCCTAACCCTCCCCTCCGCAGCCCAACCCTAACCCTGTTAATGCCCAACCCTCTCGATTAGTGCTTAACCACCTCCAATGGCTCAACAGTTCATGGCATACTTATGATCAGGATGCCGGCAATTAGGTTCCGGTTCTGCATTGCTAGTGATATTGGTTCCGGCACCAGCTATACTATGTTAGATATAGTTTATACACTGGGTTATAAAAAGAAAGTGTTGTCCTCATTTCAATAACCATTGCTACCAGCACTAGCATACACAAATATATATTATTTTAAATTATAATCTGCTAGTTTGAGGTGCCATTGTGAGCAATTGTATGTATTACCTAGTTCCGAGTAGAAGTAGACCGGTAAATAAGTACATTTCAATAATTATCTAGAGTGATTTTTGATGTGGACCTGCTAGGGTAACACCTGCATTGTTAAAACTTAGGGGAGACCTTCTTCGTAAAATTACCATTGGACCGTCTATGGAACTTTAAATCATCTCTGTGTGTGAGATTTGAGGCTTCATTCCCCCCAGTTTTTTGAGTATTATCTCAAAGTGGAGTTACATTGAAAAAATGTAAATAAATACCTTATTTTAAATTGTAAATATAATGTAGATACCAATACATAAGATAATGGTATGTAGCTGTGCTGATGCATTACAGTAGTAGATAGTGCTACTAATAGTTCCATTTATTTATTGGTCCGTCATTGAGGTTTTTTAACCTGTTTTATTCTTCTATTTTGCAATGGATTATCCATTAATGCCTGAAAGAGAGTTTAGGCGCCCTGTTGCATAGTGTAATTTCCTTGTTAAGGCCCCCATACACTACCGTGATTTGGGCCCATATTAGGCGAGTGTGATGTCCCCGCAGTCCCATGTGCATTGGACCTGAGGTGGGGGGGGGGGGGGGCACATACGATGCATGCGATTCTGCCGCCTGGGAATGTCCCGGCCGGCTCACGGGGAATCTGCTGGCCAGACACTGCTGCTAGAGATCGCTGCAGTATATGAACAGTTTTATTGTGATCTGTCTACCCTTTATATTCCTTAAGTAGTCTTTGTGCTTAAGCTTTATTTGCCATATAACTCTTTCTGTCTCTGTCAACTCCTTCCATTACATGATGCTAAGTTTTTATTATGATTATTTTTTAATAATAATCATGTTATTTATGTAGCACTTTTCTCTTAATAGTACTCAGTGCTTTAAATTTGCCTTTACAGCACAAACAAAACAAGCTTAACAGTGGTTAAATTCTTAAGAGAACAGGAAAATCTTGGGTCTGTTGTTGAATGATTGAGAGTTCCATAGAGTTGGAGTCACAAAGTTTTAAAACTCAACCATCAGAAAAGTTCAGGAAGATTCTAGGTTCAGTTAATAGTCCATCATTTGCAGACTACAGTAGTCGAGAGGGGCATTAAGGTATCTGAAGCTGCTTCAAGTACCTTGGATCCTGGTCATGAAGGGCTTTGAAAATCATTAACCACTTTCGTGATATGCCTGGAAATTTCTCGGGCTGAGCTGCGCTGCTGACGCAGACTGTCCAGCGAAATTTTGGGCATGCCACTTATTAATAGGTGTGCATCACAGACTCACAACCATTAGGGACCCCCCCCCCCACCATCGCTTCCCCCCCAGGTGCTCATCTGTGGCCTGTCTCGACTCCCCAACCCGGCTGCTCTTGGAGTTAGGATGCTCAAGTCCCCCTGAGCCGCCCCGGACATCCCAGAGCCTGCCGATTGGTCACTATGAATGGCGGCAGGGGCAGCAGCAGTGGTACCCTGGTGCTCCTGGGTGGGTTGTCGGGACTGGCTGGCGGTGAGCATAATAGGGGGGTTGGGGAGTTTCGACGGGGGCTGCCCTTAGGTTCTGTGGTACGTATATCTGGGATAGGACAAACTTGCCCTGGTAGGTTTTTCCTGCCCCAGAAAAACCCACCACTCAATGGGCTAAGTCAATCTTTAAAGTGATCTTACAGGTAGCCAGTGAAAGGAGTTAAGAATGGGTGTTATATGGTTGGAATGGGCTGGTTAGTTAATATCCTGGCAGGTGCATTTTGTACCAGGAACAGTAGTTGCGGTGTGATAATACCAATGCATGGATGGCTGTAGATCAATCTTCTGAGGGAATTAAGTGCTTGGTTCTGGCTATGTTCTTTAGATGAAATAATGAGGATTTAATTGTGGCTGATACCTGATTTTTAAGTGTCAAGCCACTATCAAGAAAAGCGCCAAGATTCCACAGGTTTATTCTAGTTTAAATCCTCCTAGTATAAGTCTATTGGAAGATATTCTATCGGAGGCTTTAGTCCACTGAACTTCAGGCCTGTTTGAAAATGATGGGAAAAAATGTAAAAAAAACACTTACCCAGAGAGTTACTAAGATTATTGTAATTAATTTTTGTTTTTCACAGTGTGGATAGGATTATTGGAACCTTTGGAATGTGTTAAGGTGTGTAGACATGGTGCAATTTTGGCTATTGAAGGTTGACACAAGCTTTGTCGACATGGGGGATGTCGACATGGGGTTTTTACCCTTTTTGTCGACACAGTCCACATTGACACTAAAAAAGTGCACCGCATCCCCATGCATGGCTCGATGCTTCAGGCACGGTGCCATGCTATGCTCCGCACACTATTTTATTCTCCCACCACGCCCTAGTGGATGGTAGGGTATGAAATACTGCCTGTTGGCTTAAAAAAAAGTTAAAAACCCATGTCGACCTTTTGACTGTTGACCTTCACCATGTCGACCTAATGCTTGTGTCAACCTAATGTCCCTGTTGACCTTCATGCTTGTCGACCTAGTGACCATATACAAGTAGGCCTACAGTATATATCAAAATGCAATTGTCATTTTTACTTTCTCCTACCGCAGCAGGGGACACTGCAGTAATGACGTATGAGATAGAGTGGGTGCGTAGGAGGAGTCGGCACTTAAGTGAAAATTTCATCTGTGGCTGGCTCCTCCCCCCTCTATCTCCCTCCAGACCCCAGTCTTAAAAAAGTGCCGGAGGAGTCGGTATCCTCGGCAAGGTCTCCTCAGGAGACTAGGTTTTTATTTGTGTTTTTTACTTTGCTGTTCGTTTTTAGTGACACAGGCATCCCTGAACAGGGTGCCTGCTTCGTTGGAGGCTCTGGAGGGTCTGGTCGGTACTGCGGGCAGCTACCTTCCTGTACCCAGCCACCGGAGCATCGGCTCCGGGGACCCGCCGCAGCTGCTTGCGGCTAGCGTTACGGGTCCACGGCGGTTTCCCCCTCAGCCAGAGCAAGGAGGTGCGTTGCACCATACAGGGGGCGGCCAGAGAGAGAGCGCGCTGGCCGGGCAGTAGCGTCGCGACGTCAGCGCGACGATGACGTCATCAGTCTCCGGCGGGCGCGGGAAGAGGTGGCTTGTGGGAGGTCCTTCTTCCGCGCGGACGCCATTGAAAGAGGTGACTGCTGCTACAGAGAAGTCTGCAGGCTGGTTCACTTTCCTGACAGTCTTCATTCAGCGCTGTCCTCCGTTTTCTACAGGGGTACTGTAAGTAGCGGAGGTTTTTTACACACACACGCATTGGGAGGGTTTGTGGCTCCTCTCTCCCTGTTGACACCCAGACTCTAGGCTTTCTCTTTTTCTTAGGAGATTGTGCTCTAAGGGGTGTTTTGTGTGTGTGTGTGTTTGTGTGTGAGCCTGTGTGTCTTTATATCTACTGGGACACCTGGGCTGTTATGGCTGGAAAGGGTACTTCTTCCAAGGCAGCTGTTAAGCTGTATGCTTGTAAGAGCTGCAAGGGGCAATATACACAGCACATGAAGGGTGTTTCACTCTGTGCTCCCTGCTATGATTTATCAAAGGCTTCTGCAGCTGTCCCTCAGACTCCTCAGTCTACTGTGGATCCTATTCACAGTGTGTTAGCTAATCTTACTGCTGAATTGGTGACCTCTAGGAAGGACAGGGAGCTGATGCAGTCTCAGCTTTCTAGCATGGCTGCAGCAGAGCCTGGTTGGGCCAGGCCACTTATTTCTTCTGTGGATTCTCTGTCTCAGTCGCTGGCTGGCACTTCACAGAGGATGCCTACTTCACAGGTAGCTGCCAAGAGGAAGGCAGGGGTGTCCTTGGCTATCCCTCATCATTCAGATGATGATGATGGGCTAGAGGTTTTAGAGGATGGTGAGTATGTAATGCCACAGGTTCAGGACTCTCCTCAGGAGTTTTTGGATGAAGAGGACGCTCAGGGAGTGGACGGCCTTATCAGGGCCATTAGGTCTACTTTAAATCTAGAAGAGACACGGGCTCCGCCTCAGGTTTCTATCTTTGGTCGAGTACAGAAGACGCCAGTGTATTTTCCAGACTCGGCTGAGCTGGATAACCCGCTGTTAGATATCTGGAAAGTTCCGGATAAGAAATTTCAGATTTCTTCTCGCATTAAATCTCTCTATCCCTTCTCCCCTGAATCCAGGGAAAAATGGGAGGCTCCGCCTACGCCGGATGTGTCTCTTTCTAGGCTTTCAAAGAAGTCGACTCTTCCAGTTCCGGGGGCGGTCGGCTTGAAGGAGGCGCCAGATCGGCGGTTAGATACTACCTTAAAGACTATTTTCTCCACAGCGGGGGTTTTGTTAAGACCAGCGCTGGCTTCTGCCTGGGTGGCTCGGGCCATGGAGGTATGGGCCTCTCAGCTAGTGTCTGGTTTGGAGCAGGACAGTCCTAAGGAGGATTTATTGTCCTTGGCTGAGTTTATCAGAGATGCTTCCACTTATATAGGGGAAGCGTCTGCAGACGTGGCGTCCCTTGGAGCAAAGGTTTCGGCTTCAGCTGTTGTGGCCAGGAGGGCCGTTTGGTTGCGGCCATGGCAGGCTGAGGCTGAAATTAAAAAGGCGGTTGAGGCTCTGCCTTTTTCAGGTGATATGTTGTTTGGTGCGGAACTGGACAAGCTTATCGCCCAGGCTACGGGTGGTAAGTCTGCGTTTTTACCCTCCGCAGCTCCGCCTCCTAAGCGCCAATTTGTGGCGCCTTCCTTTCGGGCCTTTCGTGGCCCATCAGGTTTCAGAGGTAAGGCAAGAGGGGGCTTCTCTTCTTTCAGAGGCCGTAGAGGAAGAGGTGCCAGAGTGGCCCCGACTGCACCCGCCACTGCCCGCAGGCCAGATCCCAAGGCCGCTGACAAACCAGTGGCATGACGGTCTCGCAGCCCACGTGGGGGATTCCATTGTGGGCGCGCGTCTGTTGCAGTTTGCAGAAATCTGGAGGTCCCACTGCAGGGATGCATGGGTTCTGGACAGCATTTCCCAGGGATACAAACTGCAATTCGCGTCGACCCCCCCCTCAAGATTTTTTCGGATAGGTCTGCCAAAGAAAGAGGAGGAAAGTCAGGCTCTGCGTGGATCCATCCAGGGTCTTTTAGACGCAAGAGTAGTGGTTTCAGTCCCGGCTTCACAGCAGGGCAGAGGTTTCTATTCCAGCGTCTTTGTGGTGCCCAAGCCGGACGGCTCGGTGCGGCCTATCCTAAATTTAAAGGATTTAAACCTCCATGTCTGTTATCAGCGGTTCAAAATGGAGTCCATTCGGTCCGTGGTGGCGTCTCTAGAAAAGGGAGAATTCTTGATGTCATTAGACATCAAGGATGCATACCTGCACGTGCCAATTTGGGAACCCCATCAGTGTTTTCTGAGGTTTGCGATAGACGATTGCCATTACCAGTTTCGGGCCCTTCCATTTGGCCTGTCCTCGGCTCCCAGAGTTTTTACAAAGATCATGGCGTGTATGATTGCAGCACTCAGACTCCAAGGAATAACAATTATTCCGTATTTGGACGATTTGCTGATCAAAACGCCAAGTCGGGAGAAGCTGGTAGAGCACGCCATGGTGACTTGCAAGTTTTTGGTAGACCATGGTTGGGTTCTAAATTTCAAAAAGTCTCATCTAACACCGTCAAGGAAACTAAAGTTCCTGGGGCTCATTTTGGACACAGAAAACGAGACTGTCTCGCTTCCCTTGGACAAGGCGCGAGCTATTCAAAGGATGGTGCGACACGTTTTGTCCTTACGAAGGGTGTCAGCACACACATGCACGCGTTTACTGGGAATGATGGTAGCCTCTTTCGAGGCTCTACAGTATGGACGTTTTCACACAAGAACTTTCCAAGGATGTCTTCTGTCCCAGTGGTCGGGATCCCACTTGGAGATCCACAAAAGAATTCTTCTTTCAAGGGAGGCGCGTCTGTCTCTGAACTGGTGGCTGTCAACTTCTCATCTTTTGAAGGGCCGAAGCTTCAGACCATGCGTTTGGACTATTCTTACGACGGATGCCAGCCTGAGAGGTTGGGGTGCTGTGACCCAGGGTTATACCTTTCAGGGCCGTTGGTCTGTTCAGGAGGCCAAATTATCAATAAACATTCTGGAGCTCAGGGCCATCAGGTTGGCACTCCTTCAGGCACAGGACCTGCTCAAGGGTCTGCCAATAATGATCCAGTCCGACAATGCGACCGCGGTTGCTTATATAAACCGGCAGGGCGGGACGAAGAGCAGGGCAGCAATGAAGGAGGTTCGTCCAATTTTGCAATGGGCAGAAGCTCATGCGTCCAGTCTGGCAGCAGTGTTCCTTCCGGGAGTGGAGAACTGGCAGGCGGATTACCTAAGCCGCCAGGATTTCCATCCAGGAGAATGGACCCTAAATCCGGAGATTTTCCAACTCATCACGCGCCGGTGGGGGACTCCTCAGATCGACATGATGGCGTCCAGACTGAATCACCTGCTTCCTCGTTACTGTGCCAGGTCCAGAGATCCGGGAGCCTGGGCGGTGGATGCTTTCTCGATCCCTTGGAATTTCGACCTCATCTACATCTTCCCTCCGTTTCCCTTGTTAGCACAGGTACTCAAACGGATAAAAAGAGGGTCAGCTTCAGCGATATTAATAGCCCCAGATTGGCCAAGGAGGGCTTGGTATTCGGACTTGAAGCTTCTTCAGGCCGATGTTCCGTGGCGTCTTCCTCTCAGGGAGGATCTGTTGCAGCAAGGACCGTTCGCCTACCCAGGCTTGACGCAGCTACGTTTGACGGCGTGGCTGTTGAAGCCGACCTGTTAAAAAGGCGGGGTGTTCCAGTGACAGTAATCCCCACCATGCTCAGGGCTAGGAAGGAGGTAACTTCTAAGCATTATCACCGCATTTGGAAGTCTTATGTGGCATGGTGTCAGAGGAAGAAGGTGGAGAGAGCGGTTTTTCAGTTGCCTCGCCTTTTGGAATTTCTTCAGGCAGGTCTGGACAAGGGCCTTCGGTTAGGTTCTATTAAGGTCCAGATTTCCGCTTTGTCTGTATTTTTCAACAGAAAATTGGCACTCATTTCGGAGGTGCAGACTTTTCTGAAAGGAGCTTTACGGTTGCAGTCTCCGTTTGTTCCACCGACTGAACCTTGGGATTTGGGGCTTCTGTTGGAGTTTCTCAAATCTGAGTCTTTTGAACCACTGGATTCAGTGGACTTGAAATGGTTAACATGGAAGACTCTGATGCTCTTGGCATTGGCTTCGGCCAGGAGAGTTTCAGAACTGGGGGCTTTGCTGTGCCGTCCTCCTTTCTTGGTTTTTCACAGAGACCGGGCAGAACTGAGGACTAATCCTAAATTTCTTCCCAAGGTAGTCTCTTCCTTTCACGTGAACCAGCCGATTGTGGTTCCGGCCCTGTCTGGGTCTTCAGAAAGTTTGGATGTCGTAAGAGCTTTACGCATCTATGAGGATAGGACTGCTTCTTTTCAGAAGACGGAATCTTTATTTGTTTTGTTTGGGGCAGAAAAGAAGGGTTGGCCAGCGTCGAAGCAGACTCTGGCCAGGTGGTTGTGCCTTACTATTAAGGAGGCGTATGCAAAAGCCTGCATTCAGGTTCCTCAAAATGTTTCTGCCCATTCTACTAGATCGGTCAGTACTTCCTGGGCGGCTGCCAGGGGAGTGTCACTGACTCAGGTTTGTAGAGCCGCCACGTGGGTAGGCTCCAACACCTTTGCTAGATTTTACAAGTTTGATAGGTTTGCCAGGGAAGATTCTTCCTTTGGCAGAGCTGTCTTACAGGATCCTCAGCGCTCGCCCTCCCGGGTGTAGTGGCTTTGGTATCATCTCATACGTCATTACTGCAGTGTCCCCTGCTGCGGTAGGAGAAACAAGGAATTTGGTACTTACCGATAATTCCCTTTCTCCGAGGCAGCAGGGGACACTGCACGCCCGCCCAGCGCTTTGGTTCTGTTTAGCAGTCCCGCTCCTGCCATGATTGTTTGGGGGTCCTGCTAGTTCTGTATTTTTACAGATTATATTATTTTTCTGTGGTTGGTTTGAAGAATGCATGACTGTTGGTTGAGGTGTTTACCTAGTATTCTTTGTTTTCCAGTCTGTGGTTCCGCTTTGCCTGTCCCCTTCCTCTCTCGGTCACGTTTTTTTAAGACTGGGGTCTGGAGGGAGATAGAGGGGGGAGGAGCCAGCCACAGATGAAATTTTCACTTAAGTGCCGACTCCTCCTACGCACCCACTCTATCTCATACGTCATTACTGCAGTGTCCCCTGCTGCCTCGTAGAAAGGGAATTATCGGTAAGTACCAAATTCCTTGTTTTACATGATGTATACAAATGTTAGATTTAACCCCTTCCCGACATTTGACGTACATGTACGTCATGGTCGGGAAGTACTTCCCGACATTTGACGTACATGTACGTCATGACTTCTAACTGTCACTGCGTCTAGAGACGCAGTGACAGTTAGGTGATGTCTGCTGTCCCTGACAGCAGACATCCCCCCTCGCCGCCCAGGGGGGGCAGGGGTGCCCCCCCCGGTCGGCGATCGCTGTGATTGGCTGTTCAAATCTGAACAGCCATTCACAGCGTTTCCTGTGTTACCGGCGGCTAAGCCGCTCGGTAACACAGGGATCGGTGGTGATCGGTGCTGTCAGGTACAGCACCGATCACCACCGATGTGCAGCCCACCCCTCGCACCCGCCGGGCACTCACCCGGCAGCAGCAGCGGCTCCAACGGCTCCCCCGGAGCGTCTGGAGCGCACGCAGCGCTGCCCTCCTCCCCCCTCCCCCCCGCAGCAGCAGCAGCAGCATCAAGCTGCTGAAAAAGGTGTACAATAAAATATATGCACTGAAAATATATGTATATATATATATATATATATATATATATATATACATACACACACACATATATATATATATATATATATATATATATGTGTGTGTGTATATATATGTATATATATAAATATATATATATATATATACATATATACACACATATATATATATATATATATATATATGTGTGTGTGTGTGTGTGTGTGTGTGTGTATATACCCCACCGATCGCCAGCCCCCCCCCCCCCCCCTCCCACCCGGCAGCCCCCCTCCCTCCCACCCACCCGGCTGCCGCAGCGCCAGCACCCCTCCCACCCCCCCGCCAGCCGCAGCGCCAGCCCCCCTCCCAAAGCTGGTGACTAAAATGGGGTCACTTGTGGGGGGGTTCCACTGTATTGGTGCTTCGGGGGTCTTGCTAATGCGACATAGAACCCACCATTCATTCCGCCACCAAAAATCACTCCTTCCCTTCTGAGTCCTGCCATGCACCCAACTGGTATTTTTTGGTCACACATGAGGCATTGCCGTACTCGGGAGAAATTGGGGCACAGATTTTGGGGTGCTTTGTCTCCTTCATTCCTTGTGAAAATGAAAAATTTTGAGCCAGAACTGCATTTTTGTGTAAAAAATTACATTTTTTTACACAAAAATGCAGATCTGGCTCAAAATTTTTCATTTTCACAAGGAATGAAGGAGACAAAGCACCCCAAAATCTGTGCCCCAATTTCTCCCGAGTACGGCAATGCCTCATGTGTGACCAAAAAATACCAGTTGGGTGCATGGCAGGACTCAGAAGAGAAGGAGTGATTTTTGGATTTTGCAGCACAGATTCTGGTTGAATGACCCCCGAAACACCCATACAGTGGAACCCCCCCACAAGTGACCCCATTTTGCAAACTACACCCTTCAGGGAATTCATCAAGGGGTATAGTGTACATTTCAAACCCCCCGGGGTTTCACCAATTTTGATACAACTGAGCTGTGAAAATGAAAAATTAATTTTTTTTATTTTCACTGCCCAGTTGTACCACAATTGGTGAAACCCCTGGGGGTTTGAAATGTACACTATACCCCTAGATGAATTCCCTGAGGGGTGTAGTTTGCAAAATGGGGTCACTTGTGGGGGGGTTCCTAAATTTTAGCATCTTATGGTGCCTAGAAACCTACATGGTGCCTAAAAAATAATCTCATAAAAAGGAGGCTCCAAAATCAAGTAGGTGCTCCTTCTATTATGAAGCCTGTGGTTTGGTCACCGTGCACACTAGGGCCACATATAGGATATTTATGAAAACAAAAGAATTGGGGGAATCAATTTTTAGTCACATTTCTCTAGTAAAATCTACTGTATTCGTTAGAAAAATGTATTAAAATTGAAACTCTGCAAAAAAAATGAAATTTTGAAATTTCACCTACACTTTGTTTTAATTCCTGTGAAACACCTAAAGGGTTAACAAACTTCCAAAATGCTGTTTTGAATACTGTGAGGGGTGCAGTTTTTGAAATGGCATCATTTATGGGGGTGTCTCACATACAAGTCCCTCAAAGTCACATCAGAACTGAACTGGTCCCTAAAAAAATCAGTGTTTGAAATTTTCTTGAAAATTTGAGAATTTGCTATTCATATTTTACGCCTCCTAGTGTCCAAAAAAATGAAAAGGAAGTTGAAATAATGATGGCAACATAAAGTAGACATATGGTCTATGTTAGTTATTAACTATTTTGAGTGGTATGATTATTTGTCTCACAAGCAGAAAATTTAACATTTTGCAAATCGCTAAATTTTCCATTTTTTCACGACATTTTGGTATTTTTCACAAAAAAACACAGACTGTATCGACCCAAATTTACCACTAATTTGAAGTACAATGTGTCACGAAAAAACAATCTCAAAATCACTGGGATAAGTAAAAGCAAAAAAAAGTTATCCCCACTTAAGTGAGACATGTCAGATTTGAAAAAAATGGCTCTGTCAGGAACGCAAAAACTAGCTCTGTCAGGAAGGGGTTAAAAGATATGTGGATGAGGTGCAAAACCTTCAAGTGATCTAGCTGAGTAGATTTCATAGCAACCTGTCAGATGCAGTCTTAGGGTAACCAGTTTGATTTTGCAGTGTAAATGATTGCTGCTTTACAAAAACTGGAAATTTCTTACCAAATCTCTCACCTTCAGAATCTCTCATCCTATTAAATCTCACCCTTAGTGTTCATTCTAGCACCCGCCATATTTGAAAACCCATTCAGTTCCTCCTCCCTGCCTGGAGTATCGGTTTCTGCTGTGGTGCTTCTAGCACAGGTCTGGCTTGCATATCAGTGGTGACATACAGACCACACTGTGCTAGAAGCACTACGGCAGACAGCGACACCCCATGCAGGGAAGAGGAACTGCACAGGTTTTGAAATATGGCGGATGCTAGAATGAACACTCTGGGCAGTATTCAATGAGAAAAGTTCTCCGTGTTTTGTGGAGAATTTGTGCTTTGTTCGCCTTGGATGGAGCATTTTGCTCTCCAAAAGCGAGCAGCCCTATTCAATGTGAAATATTCTCCGTCTTTTTAAGTGATTTTCTCCGTCTCTCTCCGTGTAGCAATTCTCCATCTTTTGATGGAGAGCTGGAATGTGAACTTTTGAACGTAAAGGTTTTTTTTTTAAATTTTGGTGTAAAAAAAATCAGTTTTTTTTTCCTGTGAAGGGGCATCTTATTTTTATTCATGTGCTTATAGCACATGAATATATATTTAATTTAAAAAAAAAATATTTTTTTACATTTTTTTTTTTTTTTTTACACAGTGCAGCCAGCAGGGGGCCCGAGCGCTCGAGCCGCTCATTAGATATTTATATATTCACTGCAGCCGAACGTAACTATGCACGAACGGTGCAGTGAATACTGGGTCCCCCGCTGGCTATAGGGGGGTGCAGCCTGGGTCCTGGAGAGCCCCCCTCCCCTCCACAGTCCTCTGGAGCAGCCAGGGAGACTTTAATCTCTCTGGCTGCTTCCGGCTCCCTGAAAGCTCCCTGCTCCCTGCAGGGGTTAAGACTCGCCGCGAGTGGCGGCGAGTCTTAACCACATTGAATAGAGGGAGCAGGAGTGGCAGCGAGCCCTCCGGAACACGGAGAGTGCATGGAGAGCTAAATAAAACGCTCTCCATGCACGGAGAACTTTTTCATTGAATACTGCCCTAAGTCTATCATTTGTCTAGTGCAGCGGTTCTCAAACTGTGGGTCCTGACCCCAAAGTGGGTCCCGACCTCCTCAGCATGGGGTCGCGACTCCATGTTGCTGACCGTCAGGCTGATGACTTCTCTAATCTCAGTCAGTGATTCAAGGAGTCTGATAAATCTGTTGAATTGTCTGCTACTTCAGACTCCTCCCATCATTTTGTGCCTCCGAAACGCTGCCCTGTATGTGCTGTCTTCTGACTGCACATGTGATGTGATGACCTTCTGCAGTCACTTGCTGGGGTCCTGTCATTATTTTTATTGTCTGATGGGGTCCCAGAGCAAAATAGTTTGAGGCCCCCTGGTCTAGTGCATTATATAAAATATAGCTTGAATCTAATTGGTTGTTATTGGCAACTCTCTCTTTATAAGGTTTGAATTCTCTCCCCCATGATGTCCGCACTTTACAAATTACCACTTGTAAGCACAAATGTCAGACCTACAGTAGAAGACTGTCTAAGGAGAATCAACATTAGAGTTGTTAACATGCAGGGAAATACGCTAATCAAGAAATACTGCTGTAAACTGTGTCATTTCTAGATGCATATAAAATTTGAGTATCAGGACTGTTGTGGATGTTGAAAGAGCGGTCCCAATTCACACTAGTCCTCTGGCTGCTCTGTGAGCTACAGCTCCCATTCTCTGTTGTTTAAATCCAGGCTTCAGGTAGTAGTTAATGGAAAAAAACATACTCCTTATCCACTAGATGCAAGGAGACTAAACTGAAGACTTCCAGTTACACTTTCTCAGGGCAGGCAACAAGGGTGGTCTTGGGGGACACCTGTGCCAGGCCTCAAGGTTGTGAGGGGCCCCAAGGTTCTGAGGGGCTCAGGGGCTGTAAGCATGGTTGCATCAGTGCAGTGCCTAGCAATGGTTTATAAAGGCATCTGCCCTGATTCCTGTAAGGGTACTTGCCTTGAACCTCCCTCCGGTATTAGTGAATATTAATTTATGTTTTTTTTTTTTTAACAATAAAAAAAACGTACATTATGCAGTGTACTGAAAATGTCCTGCTCAAGGGGGCAGAATGTTGGGCTCCTGCAGATATATCAGTGTACCGGGCCCCAAGATTTCTGTTGCCAGCCCTGCACTTTCTATGGAACCATGATTACTTTGCAGTGATGTGTAATGATCGTAGCTGCCCTTCATAGATTTGGGATGCCCTATGGTCTGTGACCACATTGTTTAAATAGAAATCACAGGGGCTGTGCAATTATTAAATTAACTAATACTAATAAACAGTGGAAATTTAGTTCATGTATTGATCACTGCAGCTCCCTCCATGGGGCCCCACTTTTCTGCAGGTCCTACTCTATTGCTCAAAATAATTACCATAAACATAGCCATCACATTACGGCACCCCAAATATAGGAATGGTGAGTGCCGATGTTAAGTGCATTTTGTTTATTACCGTATATACTCGAGTATAAGTCGACCCGAATATAAGCCGAGGCACCTAATTTTACAACAAAAAAATGATAAAACCTATTGACTCAAGTGGGACCCTCACTCGAGTATAAGTCGAGGAGGGGCTTTTTCAGCATAAAAAAATGTGTTCTGAAAAAGTAGGCTTATACTCGAGTATATATGGTGTAGATTAATTTTTGAATTAGTCTCTTTGTGGTCACATTCTTCTCATGCACCCTGTTTTCAATTATTTATCATAGCCGGTGTCAACTATTTCCCTAGGTGCTTTGCAACAGGTGTGTTGGTAATTGCCTTACCTTTAAAAGCAAAGTTACTGTGAGCTTTAGACCAGATATCATGCCTGAAATCTGATGGCTATGTATATACATTGATCAATACATGACTCTGTGACTTATTTTTAAACAATGTGGTCACAAACCATAGGGCACCCCAAATCTAGGAATGTTTAGTGCCGATGTTAAGTGCCTTATATATATATGTGACTTTCTCTGCACCAGCACTTTCTACCTTTTTAGCCGTCATTCTGCCGAAATGGCCATGTTGATGATATCCCGGCAATTTATGTAATGTATATCTGATTGACTTTTGTTCACCAAATCCGTGGAGGACGTGGATACGGTCCCCAAATGTCAATAAACAGAGTGCTTTAACTTGTTTAAGAAAAGTTCTGGAGTCTTGTGAGTGCCGCCTATCATGTCTGGATCATCTCTAAACAGTTATTATCTAATGAAAATATCATCTTGATTTGTGAAAATACTAATGTGATGTAAAGATATATTACTTATTTTTTTAATGTGTTATCTTTATTTTCATTTTACATTATTTATTGGTTTATACTTTTTTTTTGTTATAGTTATTTGAGCTACTTGGACCTGAGGGATTTACCGTCATAGAAGTGATTTTACAACAGAGACAAACAATTGTGGCAAACTACCCTGTCTGGAACAATGATAACAGTATGTGTGCTTTACAAGGTAGGGAATAGTACAACTGCTTACATATCATGTGTGTCTTTATTTTTGAAATTGGTATAGGTACACAAATTTTAATTAGCTCTATCTGTATGGCAATAAAAGGGTGTAGAACATTGTTTGGTACTTATGTAGTATCTGGGCTGCCGATTTTGTGATTGTATGCCTTACCTTAAGGCATACAATCAGATGCGATGCGATTCGATGCGATTTTGCATAGGATTCAATGTTAAGAAGGTCCTGTTCATTTCCCCACTATCCAAGTGGGCATAGAGTTGATTTTATATAGCGTGGCGAGCGCAGCGAGCCACCGAGCCCGAAGCGTGGCGAGCGAACGCATATTTCTTAAAAAGTATTCTGTGTCCCCTCGCGGGGCTCGCTGCGCTCGCCACGCTTCGGGCTCGGTGGCTCGCTACGCTCGCCACAGGTTTATATCCAACTCCATGCCCACTTGGATAGTGGGGAAAGGAAACGGACCACTTTTTCCCATTGAATTCTATGTTAAAATGGACTCAGACCATTTTAACATTGAATCCTATGGAAAAATCTTGACCATCGCATCGCATACGATTTGGTCGCATGCGATGCGATCCGATTTCTAAATCGGACGCCCAGATACTACATAAGTACCCATTGTTTTAATCTCAGGGGCAGGGTTTTTCTAATAAACTAAGATTATCAACTGATCAGTGTTGCTTATGCATTAAAATGGGGTTACTTTATAGATGATAGACAATGTCTTCCTAGCACGGCGCCCATCGCATCGTATACCATAAGACTAAATAAGGCATACGATGGTATGCAATGCTATGCAATGCAACGCGATGTGGTACAATAAAAAATTGTATGGCATCATATGCCATACCATGCGATGGTATACGATTTTTTATTGTACAAGCAACCTGATGGGTCCTTACAATGTTAAAGGACCCCCCACTATCAACGCTAACCCGAAGCGTGGTGAGCGCAGCGTGCCTATGAGGGGCAGCGTTACGCGTCCTCCGACCTTTTCATATCCCCGCTATCCATTTCAGCGTGGAGTTGATTTTAGATAGTGTGGCGAGCCACCGAGCCCGAAGCGTGGTGAGCACAGCGGAATACATGTAAAGTAATACGCGTCCCCTCGCGGGGCTCGCTACACTATCTAAAGTCAACTCCACGCCGGCATGGATAGTGGGGGTATGAAAAGGTCAAAGGACGCGTACCGCCGCCCCTCGCGGACTCGCTGCGCTCGCCACGCTTCGGGTTCGCGTTGATAGTGGGGGTGCATTTAACATTGTAAGCACCCATTAGGATGCTTATACAATAAAAAAATCGCATTGCATCGCATCGCATGCATCGTATGCGGCTATATGGTATGTGATGGCAAAAGATGCTATAACATGGAATTCTTGGGTGCCGTGCTATGAAACAAGTTCCTCTAACTCTATAGTCACTGGGTCAACCACTATTCAATTCATTTGTGAAAGTACAACCTAGTGTAAATAAGTAAATACAAATGAGCCGCTGTGTAGATCAACGCACTGCTTTGTGCTGTATACACCGTAAGCATGGAACTGGCAATTACATTAAGATACAGCGGCTGACTGATGGATGGGTGAAGGTTACAGGGTGTGAGTGGATTGAAGTCAGCGACGCTGAGCTGTAGTGCTCTGCACTGCAGTAAGTCCACTGTGTGAATAGCTTTTCTACAGAGTAGCATCTCTTCTCCTGAAATTAGGTTTCTTAACCACAATCAGATGTCCGCCGCTGGAAGCAGCAAAACACACCACTACAACAACCAGGGAATTGAACTTGAGTCTCTCCGCATGGCATGCTGTGTAACATCTGATACAAATGAGCCTCTGTGTATGAGTATGCATTATCTTAAAAACTGTATTCAATGTACAGTTAATGCAGTTACAGTCTTGTGGTCTCCCCCGTCACTTTTTTTGATATTCCCACATAGAAACAATTTCAGTCAGAGGGACTCAGTGGGGAAATATTTGCCAAGCTTAACCTACCCTTACAGAGCTTCGGCATTTCCACGCAGGGGCCCTGGGGCTGATTGAGTGATCACGTAGCATAATTAATTTAAAAGTGGAAGCGAAGGCCTACCGATGACGCTTCACATACTGGGGGTTATGTTTATTGACACACTCGCATGTGAGTGTAATGTTTTTGAAATGCACATGCGCCAGGTGCTTTCGACCACGGCAAGCAGACTGTTCAGCAGGCCCATGCACCCCAGACTTGGGGCGTGGGCTGGGGTATTAAAAACACCCAGCGTTTCATGGGTGTTCCCATAGAAAACGCCCGTTAACGCTGATGTGGGTTTTTCCTCATAGCCTGTAAATGGATGTTTATGTTTAGCATCCATTCGCAGCTGTGCCAGCGAACCATGTGTACAAAGGAGGGGGGGGGGTGCGGACGGACCTGCAAGTGGTGCACAACGTCTGGGGGAGTCGCAAGGCTGCGTATGTAGCAGCCTTTCAAGTCAACCAGAATAAGGTCTACTGTAAGGTATCTCAATTGCCACCTGGTTGTGAAGCAGTTTATTTACAGACTTTTGCAATAGTGCGCATCACGGGACATGGCCCCATAGCGAAGCCAGATCAACAGGATAGATGAGCGTGGCTACATCTGTATATGTAGTGGTATAGTAATGTCCTCTGCAGTAAAGGCCTAATAAAGTATGCTATTCCATGTAACATGTTACTCCACATCTGCTTCACATGCATTATGTTTGGAAGTTAAATGCGTAATGTACACTACCGTTCAAAAGTTTGGGGTCACTTAAAAATGTCCTTATTTTTTTAAAGGAAAGCACTGTTTTTTTAATGAAGGTAACATTAAATTAATCAGAAATACAATCTATGCATTTTTAATGTGGTAAATGACGAGTTGCAAACATCTGTTTTTTAAAGGAATATCTACATAAGTGTGTAGAGGCCCATTTTCAGCAACCATCACTCTAGTACTCCAATGGTACATTGTGTTTGCCAGTCGTGTTAAAAGACTAATGGATGATTAGAAAACCCTTGTGCTATTATGTTTGCACAGCTTGAACCGGGTTTACGGGAAATTTATTCAATGCGAGAAATTGCTAGCGGGTTGCGGTTACTATTTCATGAAGCTGCTAGTTAAGGACCTGTGAGGCATCTATTTCTCAAACTAGGGACACTAATGTACTGGTGTTCTTGCTCAGTTGTGCACTGGGGCCTCCCTTCCCTTCTCTTTCTAAATTGGAGAAACAAGAATAGTAGAGATATTGGGTGTGCACTTTTGAAGATAGTTATGCTAGACGTCCAACTGATGGTTACATGTTCATCAAATATAACTTTTACTCAGAAAAATATATTAAAGAGGTGTACACCCTCTTTATAAGACGATAGTGTAGATGTGCAATAAAGATAAGAAAATGTGGTTATAACTAAGGTATGGATGCTTCAATTAAACACGTTTCATAATGATCATGCATAGTTTTTCATAGTGCTTTTATATATGGGAATATTACTGATATGTACTGATTATTATTGATTATATATTTTACACCTAGTTGCTATTATTAAGGTTCTTTGGATCTCAACAGATTGGTGGACACTACTGTATTAGTTGGTGTTCCTATGTTGTTTCATATGTAACCATTCATTAGAGCAGATTATTTTATTGTTTTGATACAGTGTCACACTATTGTCCTTATAAGCAACTTTGTTGAAGGCAAATGGATACAATCTTATCCTCTCTAGTTTGTTAGGTTTGAAATAGATTGTAGAGATTTGTGCACTGTAATTATTACGATTTATTACAATTGATCTCGCTTTAGGATGCTCCAGATATTTTGTCCCTTATATTGAGTTCACTAAATAGTGCACTCTCAAAAACTGTTTCTCTTACATTCTTATGGGATACAGGGAAGTCGTTCATAACGATTGGGGTAAAGAGGGTATCCATAGGAGACAGGCACATCTAAAACTTTACACTGGGTGTATTGGCTCCTCCCCTCCCTCTAGTCAGTTTAAAAAAATGTGACTCAGGAGAAGCACGCATCAGGAAGAGCTCCAGAGAGTTTGTCTTCTGTTTATTTTCTTTTATTATTTTGGGACTGTGTCGTGGGAGACTAGGGGAAGGGTTCAGCTGCAGGCCACTTCATGGTACCGAGCTGTCCCTGCCACAGGACCACTGTCCTGCGTGGGTGATGTTACCGCGGGCATTGCGCTGCAGCGCAAACACACCTGGCATGCCGAACACCCCTAGTCCAGTCTGAAGACGTCGTGTGGTGAGTACTATCCCAGGGTCCCCCGCCGTGGGGTCCCCGGGTGACTGTGCGGCAAGATGGCGGCGGCGGTATCGGCGGTGCCCTGCACAGGGACCGCACAACCCCCTGCCTACACTGGGACAGGGTACTGCCTCCTATACTGTTCAGGGCAGTTTACCACGGGTGTGAAATTTTTCAATGTCAGTCTCAGTATAAAAATGCAGGTAAGCTCCGGCGCCATCACGCGGTGCGGAGCTTACCCAGAGCGGGACCAGTGCTCTGTGGGCGCGCTTTTGGCTACATGCTAACAAGTAGCCATCAGACAACAAATGACACTCCACAGTGTATGTGTTGCAGAGGGCAGAAGGCACATGACACTTTCCAGTATATGTGCTGCAGCTATTAAAAGCGCTATCTCTTTAAGAGTGTTAGCCCTTTTATACAGTGTATAATCTGCATGTATTACATGTACAGTATATGTATGTCTGTAACCTGCACCTCACAATGTGCGCAGTTAAAGTATACTGGTCCCCTTATTTCTGTGTCCTAAACCCCACTTGCCTATTAGCAGACATCACACTGTCTAGCCTCACACTGTAACATCACACATGTGTGCAGCTTGGGTGATGGGGGAAGGGTTTCCTGCTCTGCAGTGAAACAAGCTCAGAACATGTGAGAAGCACAGATTATGTCACTAAGGCCCTTATTCTGATCGGTGCGGCCGGAGCCGATTATGCGGCCAGGACCGTGCGTGCGAAACCCCGCCTTCCATACGGATCGCCAACTCCGTCCGTATGCGGTAAGAAGCTGTCCGAATGGACCGCACGTGTATTTTTCACGGAATACGCCTCCTCCATCTAAGGGAACCTCCCCCATCATTCGATGGTCGCAGACCATCGAATGCAGGACCGTGTGCTCCACCAGCACCCGCAACCTCAGACCACACGGACATTTTTCCGTGCAAAAGCAGGGATCTGGGCGGGCAGCTGACATCCGGCGATGTTATATGTCCGCCCCCTACATGTGCGTCACGGCCGCATTACCATACGTACGCCCAGCGTTTTCATGGGAACTCCCATGAAACGCGGGGCGTATGCATATGGTAATGAGCCCAAATAGCCCTTCACGCCCCTCTCCACCCCCTGTTCGGAGTGTTCACATATCATGCGGGATTTGGCCGTACGCCCCGCTCGCACATGCGCAGAGACGCCTCTGCACATGCGCAGACACAAAACATCGGCGGGCCGAACGCACGCGGATATATCCGCACCGATCAGAATAAGGGCCTAAGTGCTGTGTTAAGCCAGCAACATCAAAACCGGGGTCCCCTCATGTGAGTCCCCGGTTTTGCGTGCAGCATGAATATGGCGACTGCGGTGTCCACCACGAACTGCATGGTCCCCTGCATACAGGAACTGCCTCTGCACTATGACTGAAGCGCCATTGAGACAGAAAGCGCCAAAAACTGCTCCTTCCCATGGTGCCGAAAATGCCAGGGCAGGGAATCTGCAGATAACTACTAGCGCTATTAATGCCCCTTTCAGACCGCACAAATTAAATGGTATATTGCTGTTTCTTTACCGTTTCAAAACGGTAATATGTGCGGTCTGAAAGGTCCAGAGTGAATTTACAGTTTTAAAATAACCGGTATTTTAAAATGGTAAAAAAGCAGGGTCCTACACTTTCAGACCCGTTTTTTTTGCGGTCTGAACGGGTCTGAAACGGTACCCAGGCAGCAATGAGCACTATTGGTCCCCAGTGCCTGCATATTTAATGAGACGGTCGTTAATTACATATGTGCATATGTAATTAGCCGCTTATTACATATGCACATATGTAATGAACGGTCGGCTCGTTAAATATGCATGCACTGGGGACCAATAATGCTCACTGCTGCGCCCCCCCCCAATGTGTTTAAGAAAAACCCCCGTGCCTCGTGCCTTACGATCCCGCCGGCTGCTCCTGTCAGCTCCTGCTGCTTATTAAAAAAAAAGTGACTTTCGGAAAATGGCTGCCCCATAGGAAAGACTGTTTGAAAAAACTGTCTTTGGTATGGGGGCAGCCATTTTCCGAAAGTCACTTTTTTTATAAGCAGCAGGAGTCAACAGGAGCAGGAGCCGACAGCCGGGATCGTAAGGCACGGGGGTTTTCTTAAACACATTGGGGGGGGTAATCCGCAAGGCACGATGTACTGGCTGCACGGGGGGCTTTCTTAAACATATTGGGGGGGGGGGGGGGGGGGGGGAGTTAACTGTAACACGCTGCCACACAGAGTGTTACAGGGGGGGGGGGGGGGGTTTGCTGCAGACCGCACTGGCTTTGATCCTGTTTTTGAAAAGTTTCCAAAAACGGGTCTGCCAGTGTAAAAAAACGGCACACGGTAATATACCGTTTAAGAGATGCGGTGTGAAAGGGTTTTTACCTGGCAGACCCGTTTTTAGAAACGTTTCAAAATACCTGGTCAAAGCCAGTTTTGCGGTCTGAAAGCAGCATTAGTGTTACCTTGGGTACACTTCAATTGACATAATATATATATATATATATATATATATATATATATAATTACGGTGGTGCTGTATGTACTGTATTACCAGCTCTACAAGAGAGCTGTGGTAAGAGTGTCAGTGTCTCTGTGTCCTTATCCCACTGGCTTGATAGCTATGGTGCTGACACTGAAATGGTAAATGCTTCACATACTGTAATGCCTACTACACACTGTCATATATAGTCTTTGTCAATGTGTCTGGGTGGAAAGGTTCTCTCTCCAACATGTTGAGAAAGTTAACCTGCAGGCGGTGCAAAAATGATTTCACTCCTGCTTCCTTATCACAAATGACTTGTCACGAGGTGTCCCCTTAACCTATTGGGGAGCACTAAGTAGACTCCCAGGAGTCTGTTTGATCCAGTCATATAAAACAAGGCTGGAGAAGGTATCCTCACCTCAATGGTGTAGTTGATGCTTGTGAAGCAATGTGATTATTCTAACCCTCAGCGCATCCCTGACCAAAAAACACTGTGGATTGTGTGTGTCTATGTGTGTGTGTATGATGCTAATTACGGAGACTCCCAGTTGCGCTTAACAAGGGTGATTAGTAAAGCACTAACAGAGTAGTTGCTATTAATGCACGCAACTCTGATAAGGGTGATATGACAGTGGCGCAGGTGTCTGAAAAGTACACCACATTCATGACACAACTAATGTTCTGTGTGAGGCGCAGAAGGAGTTAGGTGCCATTAACGGCCATAACTCAGCCATGGCGGTATTGGGTCACAGATCC
Organism: Crinia signifera; assembly: GCF_055691185.1. Lineage (NCBI taxonomy): Eukaryota > Metazoa > Chordata > Amphibia > Anura > Myobatrachidae > Crinia > Crinia signifera. The sequence continues at coordinate 176,207,240 of NC_139219.1, forward strand.
CTCTGGCTTTGGCTATGGAGGGCTGACGCTGACTCCAAACGAAGTGTTGAAAACCTTCCCTTCACGGGTGAACGGTTGTTTGGCGGCGATTCAGATGAGTTAATCTCAAAAGCCACTGCAGGGAAGCCCACCTTTCTTCCCTCGACCCCACAGGCGCCCAAGTGTCCTTTTACTACTCGCACCCAGCAGTCCTTTCGGACCGGTAAATTCCGCCCAAAAGCCAAGGGTGGTTCTAATGCAGCCAGAGGCTCCCGCGGTAGATTCAGGAAGCCCTCTGCTTCAGCCACCACAGAGCGGCCATCCGGGGCTGCTGCAAGTAAACCTGCAGCATGACGGTGGGGCTCCACCACTAGCTCCGGTCGAGGTGGGTGCCCGACTGGCATTCTTCGGCCATGTTGGGAAGCCTCGTGCCTCAATTCTTGGGTATGGGGTCTTATTTTGCACGGCTACAGGCTGGAGTTTGCAAGACAACCACCTCACAGGTTCAGATCAGGCCTTCCAGCGTCTCCAGTAGACCAACTGGTATTGCAGCAAGCAATCCAAAAGCTGGTGCAGGCCAGAGTAATAAACCCGGTTCCCCCCTAGAAAGGGGGGCAGGGTTAATTTTCAAATTTACTGGTAGTCCCAAAACCGGACGGGTCGGTCGCCCGATACTGAACTTAAAATCCCTGAACCCATTCTTGACTGTAGCCAAGTTCAAGATGGAGCCCTTGCGGGCCGTGATAGCGGCACTGGAGGAAAGGGAGTTCTTGGCATCTTCGGATGTGACGGATGCCTACTTTCACATACCAATTTGGCCACCTCATCAAAAATACCTGAGGTTGCGTTGTTCAACGATCACTATCAGTTCCGCACACAGCCATTCGGCCTGTCCTCAGCCCCGCCCATATTCACCAAGGTGATGGCGGAGATGATGGTGGTTCTCAGAAAACAAGGGACATACCATACTTGGACGACCTGCTTGTAAAAGCTCGGTCATTGGAGGATTACAGGTAGCCTTACAGATTACCATGCAGACCCTGTCGGGTCACGGATGGCTCCTGAATTTGTCAAAGTCCTCTCTGATCCCTCCGCAGAGACTCATGTTCCTGGGGATGGTGTTGGACACGGCTCTCATGAGGGTGTTCCTTCCACAAGAAAAGATTGTGGCCATTCAGTAACTGGTCTCAGACTAGTTGGGGAGTCCCCAGGTCCCGGTGCATCAGTGCGTTGTACTGCTAGGGAAGATGGTGGCCTCTTTCGAGGCACTCCAATTTGGGAGTTTTCACAGCAGGATTTTCCAGCTTGATCTTCTGAGCAGATGGTCCGGTTCACATCTTCAGATGCATAGGAAGATTGTGTTGTCATATCGGACAAGACTGTCACCCCAGAGGTGGCTCCACACACCTAACCTGCTGGCAGGGCGAAGGATTGGCATCCAAAAAATTGGGTCTTAGTCACCACGGATGCGAGCCTCCTGGGATGGGGTGCTGTAACCTTGGGTCAGTCCTTCCAGGACAAATGGACCCTCTGGGAAACACGTCTCCATATCAAACCTGGAGTTATGTGCTGTGTATTATGCACTTCTGGAGGCGGCCCCTCCTTTCAGCGGGCATGCGGGCCGCATCCAATCGGACAATGCCACTACTGTGGCGTGTCTGAACAGGCAGGGCGGGACCAAAAGCAGGTCCTGCATGCGAGAAGCAACAAAGATCCTGTCCTGGGCAGAGAGTCACTGTCAGGCTCTGTCTGCCATTTTCATAACCGGGGTGGATAACTGGGAAGCCGACTTTCTCAGTCGCCACGAGCTTCACCCCGGGAAATGGAGTCTACACCACCAGGTGTTCAATGCTCTGGTGGCTCGGTGGGGGACCCCACTGGTAGACATGATGGCATCGAGACACCATTAGAAGGTGTTCAGATACTTCTCCAGGGCAAGAGACCAACAGGCGGAGGGGGTGGACGCCCGTTCAATACCGGGGACGTTCAGCCTGATTTACATCTTCCCACCGATCCCCCTCGTGGCTCGGATACTAAGGAAGATAAGGAAAGACGGAGCCGAGGTCATTCTAGTGGCTCCAGACTGGCCAAGAAGAACGTGGTATCCCGATCTTCTAAGTCTCAAAAAGGACTTGTGGCGTCTCCCTCTGCAAAGAGACCTGCTCATGCAAGGTCCGTGCGTTTTCCAGGCCTTAGAGCAGCTTCGCTTGACGGCCTGGAGGTTGAGCAGCAGATCCTACAGAGAAAGGATTTAATCTGTCATCAAGACAATGACAAGTGCTAGGAAGCCGGTCACGGCAGCACATTCTCACCATATCTGGAGGAGATATGTAGGATGGTGTGCACAAGGGAAGTTTGCTCCAGCAGAGTTTAAACTTGAAAGATTCCTCAGATTTTTTTCAATCTGGCTTGGATCTGGGCCTACGTTTAGGCTCTTTGAAGGTACAGGTATCTGCACTTTCTGTCTTTTACAAAAGAAGCTGGCTAATATCCCTGAAGTACAGACGTTCTTCAAGGCGTCTTGCACATACAGCCTCCTTTTGTAGCCCCTACTCCACCATGGGACTGGGATGGTGTTCGGTACTTCTGTAGTTTCATGGCGCCGTGCTACTTCCGGGTTCTACGCTTGCCACGAAATATGTCAAAAAAAGTAACTTAACTCCATGCCAACATGGATAGTTCATACACCCACTATCCATGTTGGCATGGAGTTGATTTTAAATAGCGTAGCGAGCCACCGAGCCTGCAGCGTGGGCGAGCGAAGCGAGCCCCGCAAGGGGACTCAGACGCACGGCGACATACTGGCGCCGTGAAACTACAGAGGTACCTGACGTTCCTGCGATCCTCCTGGTTCGAACCACTGGAGGAAATAGATTTGAAACAACATCTTACGTGGAAGACGGTGGTCTTCTTAGCCTTAGCCTCGGCTAGGTGGGTCTCTGAGCTAGGGGCGTTAACCTGCAAGAGCCCTTATTTGATTTATGAAGACAGGGCGGAATTACGCACTAATCCGCGTTTTATTCCTAAAGTGGTGTCAGCATTCCACTTGAACCAGCCAATTGGGTTCCTGCTAGTGGCCCTCAGTCTGAGGTGCCGACATCTTTGGATGTGGTTCGGGTTCTCCGTGTATATATCCTGAGAAAGGGAAGAATTTGTAAGACTGAAGGACTTTTTGTCTTATATGATGCCCAAAGAATCGGGCGTCCTGATTCTAAGCAGTCTATTGCACGCTGGATCTGTGCAACCATTAAACAGGCTTATGTGGTGGCGAAGCTTCCTATGCCTGCTCGGGTAAAAGCCCACTCTACTCGTTCAGTGGGGACTCCTGGGCGGCTGCCCGAGGAGTGTCGGCCTTACAATTGTGTAGGACCGCTACATGGTCAGGTCAACACACCTTTGTCAAGTTTTACAAATTTGACGCTTTGGCCACTGAAGATACTCAGTTTGGGAAAGCGGTGCTGCGCAATCTCCGCACAATCCCGCCCGTTCTGATGTCTTTGGTATATCTCCAATCGTTATGAACGACTTCCCTGTATCCCATAAGAATGTAAGAGAAAATAGGATTTTAATATCTACCGGTAAATCCTTTTCTCTGAGTTCTTATGGGATACAGGGCGCCCGCCTCTGTGCGGAGTTTCTGCCTGACTCACTCAGGTGAGCCGTGGACCACTATTGGGTCCTTCCATTACCCTGTGTTCCTTAGGGGTCACAAGGGTGGAGGTTACCAAGGTAACCTTTATCATTCACCTCGTGTATCTCAGTTGTTCACTTAGGTGACATTTCTTATCAAGTTGTCCCAGTTGGGACACAGAAGTTTACAAATGTTGTCAATAGACATATTCATAAGGCCCTGATGCTTCCACGTGTTCTGTGGTTTCTACAGTGGCCTCTGGTCTGTTGAAAGTTATGTCTCGGTGTGCTAGATGAATCTCACCACGTTAAATATTACACATATTCCTCTCATATTGTTCTTCTCCTTCGGCACAGTTTTCTATTACCTGACTAGAGGGAGGGGAGCAGAGGGGAGGAGCCAGTACACCAAGTGTAAAGTTTTAGATGTGCCTGTCTCCTATGGATACCCTCTTTACCCCAATCATTATGAACGGCTTCCCTGTATCCCATAAGAACTCAGAGAAAAGGATTTACCGGTAGGTATTAAAATCCTATTTTTAATGATCCTTTTATTTAGGTGTGAGTTATAACTTCATTGCTTTCTCATCAGCAATATCATTGCCCTGAGGAAGCCAGCACGCCGGTGAGATGCGCATAGGTGCTTGGTGTAGGATAGCTTAGAAATGTTGAAATAACATCATTTATTTTGCCACTAACGCCACTATAGAGATGGGTAGCACCATTTTTTTTCTTTTTGAATAAATAAATGGAGGAAAATTACATAAAAAAATGATCAAATGATAAATAAATAGAAGATAAAGTATGCAGAGACGAACAAAAGTAATTTTCAGTGCGGAATGAAAACTTCTCTTAAATAATTGAACACTTCTCTTTCTACTCTGGTTAGAGCCTGTTTGTGCTGTCCTCTGAAGGGAGTAGTACACACCAGTATATGAAATGTTCAGTTTCTTGGCAATTTTTCGCATAGAATTGTCTTAAATTCTAAGACCAAGAATAGATGGTTGAGTTTCACATGAAACATCTTTTTCTGGCCATTTTAAGAGTATAATTAAACCCACAAATGTGATGCTCCAGATACTCAACTAGCTCAAAGGAAGGCCAGTTTAATAGCTTTTCTAACATGCAAACCCATTTTCAGCTGTGCTAAAATAATCATCCATTTTTCTTTCTAATGCAATAAGCAAGCACAATGTACCATAAGAACACATATGTAGATGTTCATTAACAACCAGACATTTGAAGCTAGTGTAGTCATTTACCACATTAACAATATATAGAGTGTATTGCTGATTCATTTAATGTTATCTTCTTGAAAAAAACACTGCTTGTCTTTAAAAAATAAGGACATTTCTAGGTGACCGCAAACTTTTGAACGGTAGTGTATGTTTTTGGTAAAGTTTTTGCAATCAACTGGTTTATTTTAATAAACACGGACGCACATACTATAAAGACTGTGCCATCTGTAGCTCTATCTAAGGACTTTACAAGGTTTGTTCATTTTGCAATGGCTAGATGATCAGTCAGCTGTACTCTGTATGTCTGTGCATGCATCCTTAGATTGTCATGGGTGAGGGCTGGTTTGCATTTGGGTTAAAAGAAAAAAAAAATCTGGTTCTCCCAGCCAGTGTCAACTATCAATCTGCACCTATCAGTGCTACAGTATATCATGTCCTCTTGATTCCCCATTAGATTGCCTTTCCACCTACTGCTGTCACTTATCCTTTGTCTTAATAAAGCTGTCCTTTTAGTTTTACCCTTCAGGAAGAGATACAGCACCTCCTTTGCACTAGCTTAATCGTACATCCTTTCATTCTATCTGCCATTCTTCCGATGCACCTTTTAGCAGCCTTTCAATTTCTCTCAATTTATTTTATGCCATGTTTCCTTAGCATCCCCATTGAAAATTGTCTATTTTATTGTTTTAAGTTAAGTAGACACAATTCAGTCTGTTAGCAGTAAAACTACAATGTAAGTGATGGCAATGCTATTGTGTGTGTTCTCTGACGTGTACCTAAAAATTGTCTTTCTTCTACTGTTGTGCTTTACATTCATGCACCTTTGACTCTGCTTCTTGACTTGTGCCTGTTCGTGAACTTCATTCTGTCTCCATTTTTTGTATCTATCCTTGTAATTTTCCTAGCAAACACGAGCTGTAAGAATGTACGTGGTTCCTTCATCTCTCATGCAGTACACCCCCCTGATGTTGAATGTCGTAGCTGCTCTGCCATTCTCACTGCACGTCCTCTAATCAGAGGTCATTCATTTTCACTAATCTTTCCGCTTTGGATTTTCTGTTCATGTTTGAGCAGTTGCTTTTTTTTTTTAAATTTTCTTACTACCAAATAAACATGTGTGGTTCTTAGACAATCCAATGAGCACATACAAAATAGTATTGACAGGTAGTGTTCCCAGTATGAATAATGCTAAACAATGTTTTTAAAACTTAATCTAAAATGAAACATTCTAAAATAAATGTACTTTATTTGCAAAATATTATAAATGTCATCTTGCATTATTGTTGCAACTGTGCCAAGTGGTCAAAGTCGCATGCAACTCTACTTGCGCCGAGCATCTTTTTTGTTCCTAATTGTGCCTTATGCACAGTTTTGCTTTACAAGGCTGTACTGGATCATTTGATACATGTACATCTGAATGCCAATTATGTGAGGCACACTTAAATATTTAGGTGCATTTTCTAAGCAATCTCACCATATATGCTATCACCTGGTGATTTAATATCCAGCATGCTGGTTATTAAATCGATCAGGGCCAGTGAAAACATCGGGCCTGACAGATCGCTCCATTCCGCTGCATACACAGCACTGACAGGCCGCTGTGTGCTGAGAGATCTTGCTCAATGTTTTGAGCATCAGCAAATCTCTACGTGTGTAGGCCACTTTAGTCTGAATCTTTACAAAGTGCTATGATGTTGCAGCTTTTGTTCATGCAAATTTCCTTATGCATCATCAGCAACTTTGTATATATTTACAACTAATTTCCATGTGGTTGAAGTCACAGCCCGATGGGGTAGACCGTAAATGAGTGGGGTTTCACAGTGCATATAAGATGCAAATTGAATGGCCAGGTCGGTTCTCTAGACTGGCATATTGATGCTAGGTTTATCATGCCACATCTGCATCTGTGTTACCTGGTTGGCAATTCAGCTAAAAGCTAGTATGGCAGTTAAGTTACCGTGAAAGCGCTTGTTCAATCTTAGTACCTTTATATGAAGTTAGTTAACAAAGGATTTGCAAGAGCATTTGTAGCAGCACTAAATGCCTTTGTGCAACTGGCTAAATATTACTAATGACAATATTTGTCTGCATTGTATTAGTTTTGGAATTGATCTGTGTTCTTTAGACAAAGCAACTAATTTTTAAGAAGTGCATGTTTTATGTTTTAGATCATCTTAAAAGAAATGCTGGGGAAATGATGAAACCTAACTATGGCTGTCAGGTCACTGTCCAGTCTGAGCAGGAAAAGCAGTTAATGAAACAGTTTCGCCGAGGAGAGAAACGGAATGCCAAACGAGAAAAACGAGTAGGCGAGGATGGAGAGATTTCTGGAGAAGGACTAATAGGCTTTGATCCCAAGGAACTGCGGATGCAAAGGTAATAAATGCCAAAAGCTGAAAAATGTTTCAGCTGTAATTGCTACTTTAATGTATCCTAATCATTTATTTTCTTTAAGTTCAGCTTTTGGAGATTACACGATTTCAACTTCAGGTCACGTCTTAGCACAAGTATAGAATTTTTTTTTTCTCTATGAAAACCTAATTTTCTAGGATAAGGAAGCAGTGATCTGCTTAATTAGAATCTGCTTGGTCGCTTCCATGCGGTTTAAAAATGCAGATTAAGGAGGTAAGCTATCTTCCTTAGGTGCTCTGTACACACCACTAGTTTAAGATTTATGAAGTCTGTACTAAATGCATTGAAACTATCTGTTTTTCCTCTCGAGATTAATGGGTGCTATTTTCTATGTTGTCATCTTGAAATATAGGGAAAAAAGGGAAAGCAAATAAGGCATGGCATTGCTGCAGTGGAGAAAAAAAATACCTCTAGCCTTGTTGGCGGTTTAAATATTGAGCCCATAAAATGTGTGATCTCTACATTGTTATGTGGCATAGAGTGAGGACAACAGCACTGTAAATAAGAACGTCTTCTGCAGTTATTGAGTTGCCAATGCCTACAAATTGTGGCTATAATTTGCTGCAATTGTTATTGGGTGTGTGTTGCTATGCACACTTGCTGACCTTTCTGTTTTGAAGCAGGTGAATTGCTAAATTGACTGTGACACTGACTCCACGCTGCTGCATAAACCTCCACCTCTTCCTTTTGCTTTATCTTGTTAGGGTCACTCCAGAGACTTCATTCCCGGGAACAGTATGCAGAAGTATATTTATTGCTATCCTAATATCATTCACCAGTTTTATTTTTCATTGTTAATCTGTGAATATCCTAGATATCCTAGCAATGTATATAAAACATCAACACATAATAGGCCAATGAATTTCATATGCGCTTTTTTTTTTGCGTGCTTATACTTAGATACTCATAAATATTCTTAGATAATACATTTTACTATGTGCCGCTTACTAGCACTCCTGCAAATCTTTCCTAGGTTTACTTTGGATGTATTTATCATTTAGCTAACTATAAACACAAACAAAAACAGACCTTTTTATGTACGGTTTTCCCATAATGTGCATTTATGTACCGCATCGATTTCTCTAGAGGCCAATTGTATTCGAGTATTTACCATATTTACATTACACATTGAGAAGAGAATAAAAATGTGATAGCTTTTTAGTTTTTTTCAGTAGTAATTTTGACAAGTTGAAAGTGTAGTTGCACATTTGCATCATGCCGTAGACCTTATACACTTACAGTATATGTTCCTTTTAAGTCTTTCACATTCATTATTGAATCCTATTAAATGCAATTTGATGCAGATAGTTCAAAAAAGAATCTAAGCAAATGAGCCTAAATACACTCACTTTCTTACAAGCATATGCTTTGTTTCACATCATTTCCATCATTGCTCGCAGCACTCAGAAGTGTTATTGCTTGGTAAAATGCAATGGAGTTGTAGAGAATGCTCATTAGGTGCTTATTATACTTACATCAGAGCATTACAGTATATAAGCTTCCCTGTAGCAAAGTGTTGTTGCTTGAGTGTAGAAAATCTCACAGTGAAAAACAGCCCTGTAAGTGCAATAAACATTAATTTTTTTCAAAATGCATTTGTGCACTTTTTATTTTTATTTATCTTGTAATTACAGAGAACAGGCCCTTTCAAGTGCTCGAACCATGCCAATTTTGGGGCGAGAAAGAGACTACGGTGAAAGATATACATATCCAAATGTTTATGACTCACATGCAGAAGCCATGAAAACATCTGCATTTATTGGCGGTGCAAAGGTATTGATTATTTGCCATATCATATACTGTTTGCAGTACATATAAAGCATATGTGACTGACATTGCTGTATTTCCATAGCTACTTCTGCCAGAAGGTATTCAGAGAGAAAATAACAAAATGTATGAAGAAGTAAAGATCCCCATCACAGAGCCTCCTGTTGATTTTGAAGAGAAGCCAGTCTTTATCAAAGATTTGGATGAGGTAAGTAAATAGTGATCATAGTAAAGTTCTTGAGTTCCAAAAAAGTTTTAAAATTAAAAGTTTGTCATAATACATAAACCATTGACATGTATAGCAAAGAAAGTCTAGATGAGTGACAAAATGTTATCATTTTTTGGCACCAATATCCATCATCTTATGAGCAACACTACGGGAGCTGCTGTAGATGTGAGGAGCTTAAAGTAGGCATATTGTGTTTACCCAAGTATCCCCAGTGGTGCCAAGATTGGAGGGAGGGGGTACTATGTACATGGGCCCAGGCCTGATGTTGGAGCTCTGTGGGGCCCCCATTACCTGGCAGCTGCAGCTACTCATCTCAACCCAGCACATGCTGCTATTTGCTGGGTGGCAGTGTGGCCGGGGAGGTGCTTAAAGTGCTATTTTAGTTGTATTTTATTCTAATGGTGCATGGCCACGGCTCCCGCAATTAGGCCATGACCCATGTAAAGCTCTCTACTGGGGGTATCCCCATAGACATGGATAACATTTAATGATAGTATGTGGATCATTCAGTCGACATTAATTACGTCAACAGTGTCAGATTTCGCTCCACTATGGCTACACTCGGCACACTTTACCATTCACGATCGGACTCCACATGGATGGTAAAATATGAAAGAGTCCAATAAGTGTAAAAACTATTTTGTTAAAACATATGTCCACCTTGTGTGTTTACGATAGCCAACCTTTTACTTGTGTCAACCTTTTGCCTTTTTACCTTGTGCATGTCAAATATACAAATTTCACACAGTTAGGGCCCATAACTTAATACTGTTTTGCAGTAAGGCTATCCATTACTCATCCTTGCTGTATCCTAAGCCTTTTGCTTGTCTTTTTTTAACCAGTCCTGTTTTATTTGTTTGTTCTTAATTATAAAGCACAATAGTAAATGCTGCCTCTATATACATTAAGTAACTGTTAATAGAAAAAAAAATATTCTTTTTATTTTTGTATGACACCACTTTAGAATATACACAGGTGTCCTCACACACCTAACATCAATTTGCCATGAAGAGCAAGATGCGGCTAAGACTAATCCACACCGAAAGGTGTATCTTACCAAGTTTCACGTTAAGTTAGAATCTTATTCATACTGTAGATGAAGAAAAGTTTTACTTATTGTGTGTGCACACGGTAAGATTCCTGTGCTATTTGATGAAGATTCAATTGCTATGCAATCTTTGCTAACACATGTGCTATTTATATACAATTCATACTATCTACATTCAATCTGCACTATATAGTCATTGCTGCACTGTCTATTTGGCTTTTCGATTTCTGCTGAACGGGCGTGCCCATCAGCATCGAATCGGGATAGAATGCTTAAAAACACGTTCTATCTCCATACGATGTATGATCACGATTCAATTTTGACTATATAGTCAAAATCGAATGGCAAATTGTACCGTGTACACAAAGCATTAGACTTGGCCACACAGGAATGAGTTTTACTGTAAATATGTACAATGTCAAATAGGAAGCACTATGCGACTTGGTGTGAAACAATGCTGCAAATTTAGACGCTATTTTCAAAAATGTGTCAAAATTTTGTCACATTTTATTATTATTATTATTATTATTATCAACAGTTTCTTATATAGCGCACACATATTGCTATGTATATTTTAACATTCAAATCAGTCCCTGCCCCAGTGGAGCTTACAATCTATATTCCCTACCATGTGTACACGCACTCTCATTCATTCTAGTGTTCATTTTTGTTAGGAGCCAAATGTGGGAGGATGCCGGAGTATCCGGAGGAAACCTGTAGCTATCCATTGGGGCATTTCCATTAATGATAGTGGATAACAATAGATTGGGTTTGCACACCTATAAGATGTGGTTGTGCAGATTGATGGAAAGTGCCTGTGGGCCTTATTCTGGTTTTGTCCATCTAAGAAGCATTTTGTCAGAAAGAGAGAACTAGAATAAGACCTTGTATCACAGGATATCTCTTACAGTGTGTTCCCAGCTTTACACTAGGTTCAGTGCACACATCTCTGAAGGCCTCAAAGGAGGTCTCTGCTATCGTTTTAGTTTCACTCTTTTGAATAGATGCACACACCATGGTCTTATGGTATTTTTCACTGCTATTTAAAACCCTCTACATGAGTTTGCATGTTTGCTACCCAGAACTTCATGCCTAGTCCAGACCCAGCCTCAGCAGATATGTTAACTCATGTTTGAAATTGAAAATAACATTTATGATAGGCTCGGAGTAAGGTCCTTAGTGAGCATCCTATGGACCATCCAATTTAGTACATCTGACTTGAGTTTTCGATACATAGATGCATTTGTCAACCACTGAAGGTCAACATGCATCAAGGTTGACTCACCTGAAGGTCAACATTAGCTTAGGTCAACATGAGGTTTTTCACATTGTTTTAGCCAACAGGTGGTATTTCATGCGCTACCATACATGGTGGGAGAATAAAGTAGTGTGCCCGAAGCATGGAGAGTGCAGCGGTGCACTTTTTTAGTGTTAATGTCGACATTCGGGATAAAAAAAATGCGAAAAGCCATATGTCGACCTTTTTGACTGTCAAACTAATGACCCGTCGACCGTGATGCATATCAACCTTAAGTGGTCTACTCAATGCATGTCAACCTTAATGTTATCGACCCTATGGCCCATACCTGTGGGACAGATAGATGAGGGGTATTGTATTGACAGGAAATGTGTTTTAATTTTGCAGCTGGGCATTGTGTGTTTTTTTCAAAGTACTGTAGATTAAGATTTTTATTTACCCAAATTTCATTCTGTGCTGCTAAAAACTCTTGCCTGCTATCAATTTACCACTTTTAATAAAACAAATAGTCAAGCAACAACCATGTCACACTTTTAAGAGCCCCAAATAATTTGCGTATGGCCATTAATGGCATTCTATACTATTATTTAATGATAGTTGCCATTTTTTTTTAGGGGGTGGCACAGGATGATTTTCCAACATATTGCCCACTATGGCAGTTGGTTGGCTTGATTGCAGTTATAGAACTAAATTAATTAAAAATACATAAGGCATAAACAATAGAAAATAAACCTTTAATGCTGGGATGTAAACTACATCAATTACACAATATTAAATTAAAATAATATATGAGAAGGTCTTTATCTGTGTGTTATGTTTTTGTTTAAGTCACTGCAGTTGAACGACATGAAAAGTTTTTATTGCATTTTTTTTATAGTTCTATTATATTTTTGGTAACCTTTTCACAGATAGCCTAGGATTTAAATTAAAAATGAAAAGTTCCAAAATACTTTTTCTTGACCTTAATGTATTTCTGCAAGTATCTTGTTTTTCTCTTTTCAAATGTCAGAATATAATAATAAACCTATTGATTAGAACAAGAAATGGTTCTTCTGTAAGGAAAATTCCAGGATTAGGGCACAGCATAGTCTATAATAACACAGTATCAATGCAATATTATATCTTGTATACAAATATTGGTCATGACAGGTAAAAACTGAATCTTATCCTTAAAATTCCCTGTGTGAAAAATACAATGAAAAAAAAAACCCATCTCATACTCAGGTTGGTTTTCTAAATGCACACTTTTTTTTGCTTTTTTTCTCCTTCTTTCATGAACAAAACCAAGTGCACTACAGGTGGGGCTGATGTAACATGTGCAGAAAGAGTTACATTTGGGTGAGTTATTTTGTTTCTGTGCTGGGTAGTAGTAGTAGTAGTAGATCATTTATTTATAAGGCGCCACAAAGTGTCCGCAGTGCTGTACATAGCAAAAAACAAACAAATTACAAGGTAAAGTACAGGGTGTGTAGATAAAATACAGCATAAATAGGGGTATAGCTGGAAGAACTAAAATCAGCATCAGGTCTAAATTAGTTGTCAAAATTGTCGAGGAGACTGAAGATGAAGTAGAGGAAGGGAAGAACAGGGCAGGAGCACTGGTGAGGTAAAGAGGTAGGATGAGTACGTGAGGAAGGAGGGCCCTACCAGAGGCGGATTGGCCCACCGGGAAACCGGGCTGTTTCCCGGTGGGCCGGACCAGATTTCACTCTGGCTGGGCCGCTTACCTTGATTAAAGCGGCCGCAGCCCAGCCTGGTCATAAACGGCAGCATTGCCCAAAACAAATATGGCCGCCGCATATATGCATATATTAAATGCATATATGCGGCGGCCATATTTGTTTTGGGCTATGCTGAGCAGCTGCGGCCGCTGGATGTCGACAGAAGCACGGTGAGTAGCTTCTGTCGCTGTCGCTGCCGCCCCCCCTCCCCCCTCCAGCCCTCCAGCCACCACAGATGGGATCTGCATTGGCCATCCCTACCCGCGGCGCTGACGCCGACGGCTGTGACGGCTTTGATTGTGAAGCTCCACTGAAGGAGGCGGAGACACGGCTGCAGCACCTACGCGGGAGAGTGGACACTGGGCAAGAATTTCTTTTCCGTATTTCTTTTCCGCGCCTGCCCGTCACAATGCCTGCAAGGCTGCCACCAGCCGCACCACCAAGACTCCTGATGCCTGCTGCCCACCCGGCCGCCTGATTAATGTCTGCTGCCCGCATGGCTGCCCAGCTGCCAGATGCCTGCTGCCCAGTTAGGAAAGTTGAGTAAGTTTTGTGGAGCCTTTTTTTTATATTTTGAGCTAGTGAAAGGTTGGTGAAGGGGATGGAGAGGTGCAAGGGCGAAGGGGGAAGTAGAGATGGGGGGTTGCAGGGAGGTCCAGGGGGGGCAAAGTGGTGCAGGTGTGACAGAGAGGTACAGGAACAACAGAGAGATGCAGGGCTGATTTGGGGACAGAGATGTGCAAGGGTGACTATGGGTGCAGTGGTGCCAGGGAGACATGAGGTGATGGATGTACAAATACAGTACAAATACAGTATATTTGTACTGTATTCTTGTTATTTATTCAATGTTATGCCAAGCTTTGTCTCCCCGTATTGTTCCTTTGTACGGCGCTGTGAAACACTTGTGGCGCCTTATAAATAAAATTATAATAATAATAATAATAATGGATGGGTGCAGGGGGGACAGAGGGGTGCAGGGGGGACAGAGGGGTGCAAAGAGGACAGAGGGGTGCAAGAGATCAGAGAGGTGCAAGAGTGATGGGGGGTGGAGAGGTGCAAGAGGGACTGAGAGGCGCAGGACAGCAGGGAGTGAGAAGTGCAGGGTTGACATAAAAGAAATAAAAGTTTTCATTGATTTATCATGACTTTAGTTTATTTTTGTTTTTTTAATCTGTAACATGTAGTAGCCGCGATGCCTCCTTGGGCGAAGTTCCTGCGAGTTAGCCTGTATTTTAAAGCAACCTTAATTTAATTTAAACAGCAAATTGACTTGGTTTTACCATTTAAATTGTAGCTGTAGTAAAAATATCACCAGAATGGCACCTCTGTCCGAACCTTGCCGGGATACAGTCGGCATCCCGGCAATCAGGATGCTGGCCTTCAGTTTACCAAAGTCAGTATCCCAACTGCTGTCAGAACACTGGTGCCAGAACTTCGAAACGCATTAGGATGCTAACGATGCATTACAGACATCCGACATCCCGAATGTAAGAGGCGGGTTAGGGTCAATCCGTGGAAGTGGGGGTTAGGTTTAGGCACTAGGGTATTCAGGTTTAGGCTGGGAGGGAGTGGAAAGCTAGAGTTCGGCAGAGAGTTCAGCAGGGGGAGAGGGGGTTAGGGCCTTACAATGGAGGTTGAGGATGTGAGGGTTAGATTTGAGTGGCGGGGTATGGGGATAGGTTTAGGCAGTAGCTGGGAGGGTTATGCAGCTGCAAAGGAGGGGTAGGTGGAGAGGGTCAGGCTGCGTATGGAACTAATGTCTGGAGTTTCCGTATCGGCCTTTTAACCAGTGGCATCCTGTCCGCCGGAATGTGGTATGGATCTCCCTTGCAGGACAGTACTTAATGCTCATAAAAGATGATATTTTGACTCTTTTGGTGGAAAAGTAAAGCATCACAGAGGTTTGGTGGCAAATAATGCGTTTATACCTACGAGTACTTTCCTGAGTTCTGGGAGAATCATTCTGGAGAGAACAGGCACAACACATATAAAAAACAGATGCCTCTTATAATGTTACAAATCAGCCGAGAAGGTGGACGGGGATTTGCTGCAGGATCAGAGCATGGTACTAACCTCATCTAATAGGAGCTACTGTTGGGAATCCCCATGGCTACCACATATACTTTTACACTGAATCCACATATGAAGTAAGGTATTTCTGATATCAGGCCCAAAGCTGATCAGATTGTACTTTCCCCCCCTCACATGCACTCAGGAAGATTAGGAACTCTGGGGTAGATTTATTAAGCTCGGTGAAGTGATAAAGTGTCTGGTTTTTATCACTGGCCAATCAGCTCCTACCTGTCATTTTTCTAACCAAGCCTGTAACTTAACAGTCAGGAGCTGATTGGCCGGTGATAAAGTACCAGCCACATTATCACTTCACCGAGCTTAATAAATCTGCCCCCCAGTACAGGCCCGACTCTACTGAAAAACCAAGACAGGGGCACAGACTCAATGGACAGCTTATTTCTTCCCTTAGTGATTTATTAAAAATGTTATGCTGCTGCTCATTAAGTGGAATCTTATACGGCATATCTGCAAGTCACGTTGGTAGGTTCTTTCTAGGAGATCATATAACTGTTAGATTACATGGAAAATAAAAATTTGTAAATAGTGATGATAATGTGAGACGCATGGTTAGCAAAGCCATCAGCATTACAGACTGAGGTCTTAGGTTTCACTCCCAAGGCTATATCTGTTTGGAGTTTGTATGTCCTTCCTGTATTTACTTGGGGTTCCTCAATGTACTGCTCATTCCAGTTAACCATAGCCGGCTCTAACCAATTTGATGCCCTATGCTAGATTTTGGCTGCTACCATGTAGCGCTAGCACTAGTTCCATCTCTCTGTCTCCATAAGGGCCGTATACACATAAGGCCACACAGTAATGACCCTCACACATTAAGCCTCACACCTCAATACATTAGTAATGTCCTTATACACAAAGCACAGTAATGCCCATTAGACATTATTCCAAAACATATTTCTATTTAACTGGATTAGTCCTGACTATTGTCTTGTGGTAGTGTCGAGCAGGCAGCAATGTGCAGGGGCAGTCTCCTGGACTCCAAAAACACACATGGGAAGAGAAGCTGCTGCAAATGGGCATGCACAAAAGCCCCCCCCCCCCCCCTTCCCCCGGCTGTGTGGCACTTTGTGAATTTTGGATCATTCCATGTGTCATAATGTGAATATTGGCTCATACTGTGTGGCATAAGGTGTACAGGTTTTCCGATAGAAAAAAAGGGCCCTCTTGTTATGGTGCATAATGTGTTCAAGGGAGGTGGCCCATACTCAGTGTCCCTCGGCGCAGGGGGGGGGGGGGACAGTTGGGAGACCCGCTGTCACCCTCCCCATGTCTCTGTCACCCTCCCCATGTCTCTATCTCCCCAGCCCCACAGGCTGCAGAATAGACCCTGTACGCATGCACCTATTCTGCAGCCTGAGGGGCTGGGGACAAAGCCAGCAGCTCAGAGAGACACTAGCCATGCCCCCACAGAGGCAAAAAATTGGGCGTAGCCTCGTTGAAATAGGCTACACCCCCATATTGATAGGCCACGCCCCCCAAAAAAATCGCAGCTACATCCCCTCCCTTTTAGGGCTGCTTCAAGACATTTCCCGGGCTGGTTTTAATTCCCAATCCGCCCCTGGGCCCTACTCATAAGAGTTAACAGACTAAAAGGAGGTGGGTGGATGAACGAAAAACAATAGGATAAGTAGGAACGGATGGAGGGGTAGGGTAGGCAGGATAGGAGGAGTGAAAGAGGTTAGGAGGAGGAGGGATAGGCTAGTCGGAAGAAGTGGGTTTTGAGGGAACACTTGTAGGAGGTAAGGGAATCAGAAAGCCTGATGGGTAAATACTGGCTGCTTTATTTTTACACTGCAATTTAGATATCAGTTTGAACACACCACACCCAAATCTAACTCTCTCTGCACAAGTTACATCAGCCCCACCTGCAGTGAACATGGTTTTTGAACTTTTGTCCATTAAAGGAGTTTGCTTTTGAACATTAATTTGAATCGCCCCCTTAACCTCTTCAATTTTTTTTTGTATAAGTAAACAAGTCTTTGTTACTATGCATGAGGAGGAGTTTTGGAATCCCTGGATTTTTTACATTTCACTGTATTTTAATAAGCGCTTTTTTAAAATGTAGCAGCATGGGTCAGCACGGATGGTGTAATGGTTAGCATTACTGCCTCACAGGTGATGGGTTTGAATCCCACCTTGAACCTAACTGTGCGGAGTTTGTATATTCTTCCCGTGCTTGCGTGGGTTTCATCCGTGTACTCCAGTTTCCTCCCACAATCCAAAAATAGGTAGGTTAATTGACTTCCAACAAAATTAACCCTATAATGTCTGTGTGTGCGTGTACATGTGTTAGGGAATATAGATTGTAAGCTCCACTACGACAGGGACAGATTGTGAATAGTTACATATACAGTATAGTGACATAGTAGGGGCCTTATTCTAGTTCACTCTTTCTGACAAAATCCTTCTTATATGGACAAAACCATGTGCACAGCAGGGTCAGATGTTACTTGTGCAGAGAGAATTAGATTTGGGTGGGGTTTTACTTCAAAGTGAGATCTATATTGCAGTGTAAAAATAAAGCAGTCAGTATTTTCCCTGCACAGAAACAAAATAACTCACCCAAATCTAACTCTCTCTGCACATTTTACATCTGCCCCCCTGCAGTGCACATGGTTTTGTCCATTTAAGAGGGATTTTGTCAGAAAGAGTGAACTAGAGTAACCCCCTAGGTGAGGCTTAATAAAGACTTGCGTCCATCTAGTTCAACCTATGTTTATAGTAGCTTATCCCTTGTTGTATAGTATGTTCTGATATTTTTAAGACAGATTATGTTACTTATTCGTACCCATGGATGTTTTTAACCAATAAATGTTTATCCAACCTTATTTTAAACATATTTGTAGTGTCTGCCGACACCACTTCTCCAGGAAGAGAGTTCCAAAGTTTGACTGCTCTTACTGTAAAGAAGTTTTTTCTTCTAGATGAACAAAATCTTTTTTCTTCTAATCTAAACTCGTGCCTTCGTGTCCTTGATTCCTTTCTAGTAGAAAAAAGGGTGTTTGACAGTTCCTTATATTGGCCCCTAATCTATTTATACATGTTGAGCATATCCCCCCCTTAAACGTCTTTTCTCTAGTGTAAATAGTCCCAAATTGTTTAATCTTTCTTCGTAGCTTAAATTCTCCATTCCCCTAATAAGCTTTATTGCTCGGCTTTGGATTTTTTCTAATTCTATGATGTCCTTTTGATAGTGCGGGGCCCAGAACTGCACTGCGTATTCGAGGTGTGGTCTAACCAATGATTTGTACAGAGGCATAATTACTTTTGAGTCCCTAGTTTCCATGCCCCTTTTAATATATGTGAGAATTTGTTGGCCTTTTTTTGTTGCTATATTACATTGCGCACTGCACCCCAGTTTGTTGTCTATTAGGACTCCTAGATCCTTTTCGAGTACTGAATTACCCAATGCCTCCCCACTTAGGTTATAACTAGTACACTGTTTATGTCTCCCAAGGTGCATAACCTTGCATTTTTCCACATTGAACCTCATCTTCCACTTTTTTGCCCACACATCTAGATTGTCCAGATCGTTTTGAAGCGTGTTGGAATGTTCCAATATTTTCTGTAAAGCGCTGCGGAATATGTGTGCTCTATATAAGAAACTGTTAATAAATAAATACATGTAGAAATGTAATTTGAAGAAAGCAACATGGAATAAATAGACAAATAAGAAATTCTGATTGTGCTGTAATTGTAATCTGCCATCACAGTTTTCTTAACAATATTTAATAGAAATGCTGCAGAAGGTGGACAGTATTCAATGAGGAAAATTTGCCGTGTTTTATGGCAAATTTTTGTTTTCTTAGCGTTGGCAGAGAATTTTGGTCTCAAAAAGCGAACAACCCTATTCAATGTGATATTTTCGCCATCGGCGAACAGTGAATAATGGATGGTTCTCCATCTGATACTCGCCGCCAATCGCTGTGTCTTGTCAATAGGTTTTTGCATTGAGATTCGCCGTCTCTCGCCGTCACTTGCCATGAGTGTATTCAATGAGAAGACGGAGAATACATTTCTAGGTTAATTTCTCCTTGCCTCTCCGTGTATCACTTGCCATCTTTTCACCTTCAAGTGAATTGTGAACTTTTAAAATAATGTTTTTTTTTTTTTTTTTAAATGTGGTGTCAAAAAAATCAGGAATTTTATTCTGAGAAGGGGCATGCTATTTTTATTCATGTGTTTACAGCACATGAATATATATTTAATTTAAAAAAATTATAATTTTTTTACACATAGCAGCCAGCAGGGGGCCGAGAGCCGCTCATTAGATATTCATATATTCACTGCTCCCGATCATTACATATGCACGATCGGGTGCAGTGAATACCCGGTTCCCTGTTGGCTCTCCGGGGGGGGGCAACCTGTGCTGCCTGGCTCTCGGGGAGCCCACCTCCCCCCCACATACGTTCTGGGGCAGGCAGGGAGACTTCCATCCCTGCCGCCGTCCTCAGCCACAGGGGTTCACATTCGCGGTCAGGGGCAGCGAGCCCCTGCCTCATTGAATAGGGGGACAGCGAGGCTCCGGAACACGGCGACTGTGCAGCGAATCCTAAACAGGATTCGCTGCACGCCGTGAATATGTTTATTGAATACTGCCCAATGTGTGCTTAGCACATGCCTGTAGATGTACTGTAAATTTGGTTGCCCTGCCAGTAATTCATATAATAGCTGCATGCATATTGCCTCTCGCTGTTGAAGTAGTTTTTTTCTACCTTGCCTTTATGGAATAACAATTCTCAAAGCTGTCATAACAAAGCTGAAAAGGATACATTTTCATGTAAGATGTGTCTTATCTAGTGGAGTATATTTATTGCTAAGTAAATGGAAATTAGTGTTCTCAGAAGCATGCCTTTATCAGTATAATGAAATGTATAGTGTGAATATCTCCAGCTTTGTCTGTCTGTCCACTGGACACAGTCATATCCTGTACAAATACAAGGTACCCGGGCGATAGATCAGTATTTGATAAATTGTTAGCTTTGAAGAGGACCTTGAAAGTAAATGCAGCAAGCTATGCATAGTTATGTAATGCAAAGGATGATCGTATTTTGATACAGAAATACTGCACAATCAAATCTCCATTTAGCATTCCTGGTTTTTATGTATTTTACATGATCCCCATTAAAATTCTATGTATATTAAGCCCCATACACATGGGCAATGTAGGGCTTGACTTTTGTGCTGAGAGATCTAGTTAGCACAGATCGTTTAGCACACAGTGGGGCAGATGCATTAAGCCTTAACAAGAGATAAATTCAAGGAGAGATAAACGTCCAGCCAATCAGCTCCTTACTGACTTTTTTTCAAACACAGCCTGTAACATGGCAGTTAGCAGGTGATTGGCTGGATGTTTATCTATACTTATCACCCTTGCATTTATCTCTTGTTATGGCTTAATACATCTGCTCCATTACCCTATACGCACATAACGATGTGTGCTGAGCAATCTGTGCTAACCAGTGCTTTCTTTAGCACATGCTCGGCAATCTATCTAGACCTTGGCTGCATGTACTAAAAATCTGAACAGGCGCATCACCATCCCTATAGGTGATATGGAAGGGCAGTATGTGCTTAATCCTTTAAGTGATGTAGACAGATCGCTTAAAAAATAAGGAAAATTGCCCCATGTGTATGCCCCATTAGACCACTCCCAAATCGTATACCAAAATGTACTTGTGGTCCCACATTTCAGGCATTTGTACCCTGTCGCCCATTTTAAGTAGGTCTGTAGGAGTATAATGTACTTTATGCCGTACATAGAACTTTTATACTACAGATGTGTTTTTATAGCCTCAATATGCCATGCACTGCAAGATGCCTGGTGTGAGTAAGCCAGCAGTTCCTGGGCAGCCTTGCTAACATCAGGCATCTTTGTTTGCTGAAACGCAGTACGGAAGACATGATAAATAATATGCTGCAGGTCTATATTCTGTATTTGACTGTGGATGTATCTACATACAAAATGATATGTTGTGATCGACTGTGGTTGTATCTGCATACAAAATGATATGCTGTGATCGACTGTGGTTGTATCTGCATACAAAATGATATGCTGTGATCGACTTCGGTTGTATCTGCATACAAAATGATATGCTGTGATCGACTGTGGTTGTATCTGCATACAAAATGATATGCTGTGATCGACTGTGGTTGTATCTGCATACAAAATGATATGCTGTGATCGACTGTGGTTGTATCTGCTTACAAAATGATATGCTGTGATCGACTCTGGTTGTATCTGCATACAAAATGATATGCTGTGATCGACTGTGGTTGTATCTGCATACAAAATGATATGCTGTGATCGACTGCGGTTGTATCTGCATACAAAATGATATGCTGTGATCGACTGCGGTTGTATCTGCATACAAAATGATATGCTGTGATCGACTGCGGTTGTATCTGCATACAAAATGATATGCTGTGATCGACTGCGGTTGTATCTGCATACAAAATGATATGCTGTGATCGACTGCGGTTGTATCTGCATACAAAATGATATGCTGTGATTGACTGCGGTTGTATCTGCATACAAAATGATATGCTGTGATCGACTGCGGTTGTATCTGCATACAAAATGATATGCTGTGATCGACTGCGGTTGTATCTGCATACAAAATGATATGCTGTGATCGACTGTGGTTGTATCTGCATACAAAATGATATGCTGTGATCGACTGCGGTTGTATCTGCATACAAAATGATATGCTGTGATCGACTGCGGTTGTATCTGCATACAAAATTATATGCTGTGATCGGCTGTGGTTGTATCTGCTTACAAAATGTTTACTGGAGAACACTGCAGTTGCCATACCTGCAACTATGTACCAATTCATTTACTGCGAGAATACGAATTACAACTACCTAGTATACTACAGTCAGAGCAAGTTGCAGAATGGACAACCAAAAACTATGTAGTCTGTGTAATTAGGCAAAAATAGGGCTGATTTTAGAGACATGTGTTGTTATGCTTAGCTGCATCTCCAATATTCTTTGCACTAGTAATTTTTGGCAGAGTTGCAGGAGTGATAATATAGGGGTTTATTCTGATTCACTTGGAAAGGTACATTCACTCTATAATGGACAAAACCATATGCATTGCAGGTGGGGCTGATGTACAGAGAGAGTTAGATTTGGGTGTTTTATTGTTTCTGTGCAGGATAAATACTGTCTGCTTTATTTTTACACTGCAATATAGATAACAATTTGAAGTAAAAACTCACCCATATCTAACTGTCTCTGCACATGTTACATCAGCCCCACCTGCAGTGCACATGGTTTTGTCCATTAGAGAGTGATTGTGCCTTTCCGAGTGAATCAGAATTTTTCCCATAGTTTCAGTCCGACTTGAAGTTTGAGGAAAAGTAACACAACTGATCACAGTGGGGGAAATTGCACAAGGGGTCAAAGCTGCAGCAATCTGCTTTCCACAATAAATTACTATGGGCAATTTCAAATTGTGTTTTTGCTTCCAGTACTTTTTATTTTTCCTTTACCCAATTCCGTGGCATCCTTACCTTTTAGTGACACCCGGAGCGGGTTGTATCTGTTAAATGCATGCCAGCGAAAAGAGGTGTGATTTCGTGGATAGGACCTGGCCTCAAGGCACAAACCCTTGTTTTTGACACTCTGAATGTGTCTGGGAGGTGCAGGAAGCCCCCAGATACCTCTGTGGGCAGTGCTGGCTCCTAGACTGTGGCAGGAGTTGGGTGCTGTATGTAATGTTAAGGTGCAGCACTCGGCTCTTCTGACTTAGCAGGAGTCAGTACTTTGGTTCACCTTTTGGCAGATAATACCCTCAGCCCCCCATAACCACACAATGACACCACAGACCCCATTTAACTCTTTCTCTTATTTGCTGTACCAATTTTCTCTGGTTGCTTGAATGTTAGGTTGTATATCTAGGTTATGAATTAAACATTTTCTGTAATTATGGGAAACCTTATTTATGACCTTATGCTAATGCAGAGATTTGTGTGGGAGGCGACCAACCCCCCCCCTGTTTATCAGGAGGACATATCTGGCCAAGTAACATATGTATAAAGCAAGGTTTAAATAAATGAATTTACTTATGAGTTGTATGACATTCTTTCATTAAATAGTATCTGTACTATAATTGATAAAGAAAGTTAATTGGATTGCCATGTTGGGGTTTAGGCTAAGCTCTCTGATCATTTTTACCATTCTGTCAATCGGCACCTTTTTATTTAAAAAGGCTGAATTTGACCTTGTTTCTTCTCATGAATTTGTTTTCATGAATATGTTCTGGTATGTATGTAGCTTTGTTTTCTATGAAGAACAAATAGTCCTATTAATAATGTGACCTAATTAATGTGTCTATCCAAGATAAAGATGAATAAACTTTTAATATCAAGGACCATGAACATAACAAGGGGATACCAGTTGTGATTGAGAGAAATTAGCAAGCACCACAGGATGTGCTTCTTCACTCTAATGTTGGGTGAGCTTTTCAGTTGAGGGTGTTGATAAATTCATTAACTGACTTTTGAAATTGTCAGAATGCATTTCTTTCAAAACTTATATTTGATCTTATAATTACTAGAGGACATTATCAGTGTTCTTGTTTAATGGAATTGATCAGATTGTCTTTGACGGGATTAGACCTTTTTTCCCCCTCTGTAAGGTTGAATTGATAGTTGCTTGGAATTTTGTTTTACCTTCTTCTATATCAACACAATTATACGTTTATAAAATTTTGAACTCAATTAATTTGTTGGCTTTTTCAGCCCTTCGAAGTATGTACAGTTTTTTGGTATTTGTTTCCTAGCACGGCGCCCACGATATTCAGTCGTATGGCATTGTATTCAATTTAAAATTGTATACCATTGTATATGGCATACAATGCAATGTGATGCAATTTTAAATTGTATAAGCAACCTAATGGATTTTTTCAATGTTAAATGGTCCCCCTATATGATTTTTAATTGTATAAGCACCTTAATAGGTGCTTACAATGTTAAATGCTCCCACAGGCCACCGCCACTATCAACGCCAACCCGAAGCGTGGCGAGTGCACTATCCACGTCGGCGTGGAGTTGACTTTATATAGTGTGGCGAGCGCAGCGAGCCAACGCGCATTACTTCACATGTATTCCATGTCCCCTCGCGGGGCTCGCTACGCTCGCCACACTTCGGTGTCGGTGGCTCGCATCGCATGTACCCTACCAGCCATTGATCACATCACACTAACATTGCCTGCCTGTGCATCCCTCATCATTTGTGTATGGCTCCTCCCTTTCACCTATTAGTCCTCTACCACATATGGCTCACATGCACAATATTGTAACATTGGGTTTCCAATGAGCAGCTTTGGACAGCAATGTATGTGCACTGCTTGCTGTAACTCCCAGCCAGTGTCACCTGTGGAACCGTGGGATATAACATAAAAAAGAGGAATGTTCTGGTACCTACCACACATTTCTTCAGCAGTTGGGATTTTCTCAACCCTAACTATCTCTATATAGAGTGCACACTTTTTTGTATGACATCATTAACATTCATGGATTTTAAATGGATGACAATTTGAATTCTTTATTCATTTTTCCTTTGACATTTTTAATCTCTTTTCTCTTTCCATGGCAGTCAATCATTTTATAGAATACTGATAATTGTGATTTGACCTATGTCATCCCTGACTGCAAATTGCAGGAGCCCAAGGCGACGAGAGTCGTTCTTACTTTAGAAATGAGTTGAGGAAACTACTGAGCAAACTATATATATATATACTTCCAGATAAAGGGCACTCGAGGACTTCAAAGATGGTGAAAACAAAGGACTGGTTTATTTCTCGGTCATAGGTAATGTCAACGTTTCGGGGTCTCCCCCGTCGTCAGGACAGAAAAGGGGGAGACCCTGAAACGTTGACATTACCTATGACTGAGAAATAAACCAGTCCTTTGTTTTCACCATCTTTGAAGTCCTCGAGTGCCCTTTGTCTGGAAGTGTATCAACGGAACTTCAAGGTTCCTTATTGCAGGCACCGGGGCAAGCCACTTTGGCCTACACCTAAGCCCGGGAGTGCCAGTTTCATTTGGATTATATATATATATATATATATATATATATATATATATATATGAGAGAGAGAGAGACTCTAGGTCTCTTTCTCATACATGCACAGACACATGTAGCATGTGTATGTTGGTTAGCATTGTGTAAATTGTGACAGTTCAGTTAGAAATGGCAAGTTGCACTCATATACAGTAGTAGGACAATGTAGAAGACCTTTAGTGGCCATAAGCAAGAAAAGTATTGACCATATTTTTCCCATTTATAGATGCATTATTATTTTTTTAGAATGTTGTCCCAGGGGCACAGCACTCATTCGGATGTGGTTGCATTGGGTTGGGATCATTTGGTCGACAGTCATTACGTCGACATGGGAAAAGGTCGACATGGTTCGGCAGGTCATTAGTTTGACAATTTCTATGTCGACAGTCAAAAGTTCGACGTGGTTTTTCACAGTTTTTTTACCTGAATGTCAACACAGTCGACATCGACACAGCTTCAAGTGCACCGCACCCCCTCACAACGCTCGCTATGTGTCGGGCACGGTGCATTGCTGCACTCGGCACACTATTTTCTCCCACCATGCCCTAGTGCAGGGCTGGGCAACACCGGCCCTCCAGATGTTGATGAACTACACATCCCAGCATGCCTTGCATCAGTTTCAGCATGGCCACATAGCAAAACTAATGCAAAGCATCCTGGGATGTGTAGGTCAATAACATCTGGAGGGCCGGCGTTGCCCAGCCCTGCCCTAGTGGATGGTAGGGCATGAAATACCGCCTTTCGGCACGTCAGCTCAAAAAAAACAGTGAAAAACCCCATGTCAACCTTTTGACTGTCGACCTAAACATTGTCGAACTAATGACCTGTCGAACTAATGACCTTTCGACCTAGGACCATGGCGACCTTTCCCTATGTCGACCTAGACCCATGTCGACCTTGTCCAATGTCGACCTAATGACTGTCGACCATCATACTGTAGACCAAATGACTGCATCCCATTGCATTTGCTTTTCCTTCTACTTACATGGAAGCAGCAGCTATAGCACTAATATGGTTATATAGCAGGAGGCATCTTTCCTCCTGCTGAATTACTGATTCAAAGTACAGTACATCCTAAGATGCAGTATCGGATCATCTTTGTCACCATCGACTGGTTGTGTGACCCAGGAGGATCGCACAATCTGGCTGTCCCAGCTGCTACCTTGAGGCCAGAAAGTTTCTGTCTCAGTCCAGTCCACTTCCATCCCCTGCAATGGTCGCAACATAGCTCTTTGTGAGTGTCTGTTTCAGATCAAAAATGTAATCAGACTGTTAATCACTGACAGTCTGATGCTGTCCTGCTTCCATCATCGCAGGGCCAGCTTCTGCAGAACGGGTCCTGCACATGAGCAAAGTACCAATAATCGGAAACAGATAAAGCTACTATAACCACATCAGAATTACTCCCTATTATGCCAAATCACCACTTATTGAATCAACACCATAGTGCTCCCTAGTCCGCCATATGTTGCCAAAAATCGAATGGGTTTATTTTGGTTGGCTATTTATAACCCTTTATTGTTTTTAAACCATGCGCAATAAAGTATGCACTGGTGAACAAATAGCTGGTTGATTTAGTCAGATAGAAGCTGATATAAGTTAAACTCCTGGTTAGTTAGAAGAATCACTCATAACTTTGAGTGTAAAAAAAAAAAGGGTATTCTTTTTTTTCAGCATTGTTTAAACATATATTCATCTACTGAAATAAGTAACATTAGTCAAAATAAGGTGACAGCATTACAAAGTGTCCTTATTTAGCCGTATTAGGCATCCGTCCTGTCTTGCAATCTATAATAATGCATTCTCTTAAGTGACTGACAAGTGTTTCATTGGCTGCATTAGGTTAGGTTTAGTTTGCATAAGTTAGGGGGGGGAAAGCTTCAATCTTAAGAATCACTATCCCTGATAAATGGCTTGTGCTTTTTACCTAAAGTGGGTACTTGAGGTAGGATTTATTTCTTTGTTACATGCCATTTCCATTTCCTTTTAGTTACAGCACATAATTAATGACCTAAATAAAAAGTGGATTTCTGAGCTTAATGCATTGGAATTATTACAAAATCAATAAACTTCTTTCTTTCAATAATGTTTTGTTGCTTTAATAATTTTACCAAGTAAGCAGGGCTGGGTGAAGTTAGACACATTAGTGCATAAATTACCATGTTTATACTATGCTTCGGAAAGCTTAGCCGTTAATATCGCTGTGGTTCTAAGGTTCTAATTTTTTGGTTGGACCTCCATAAAGGTTTTTGCAATATTCTGTGGCATTCTTTCTCGGGGAACTAGCCCTGCACTTCCAAATTCAGTTTATTTAGTTTGGGATTGCTAGAAAAATAATGCACAACTTGTTTAGTTGGAGAGAAGTATTCATTTGCATATGTCAGGAGTATATAGATAAAACAGGTTGCGGTTTCCTGCAGCATTACTATGGCCATTAAACCATTACCACTTAATAGAATTTGTCTATTATGTAAAGCCGAAAGTCTTTTAGGAATATTTCATTTATTCTGGCAACTGTACCAAAAGCCATTTAAGTGGAAAGCCTGTCATTACGGTACTTCCTGAAGCTGGTTTTGTCAGTTTAGTTTCAAATATATGTTTAAGCAACTTCATTGGTTGACTTTTTTTTTCTGTATGCTGTCAATAGGATTTGATGCTGTATTTCTTTTTTTGAGTGCCAGAAATATAGTTTATTGCTTCCTATATTATTATTATTATTATTATTATTATTATTATTATTATTATTAGTGCATCATACACATATTTGACCAATTTCTAGAACTGATTATAAATCGCTCCTTTGTTCACCCCGGACATCTTTAATTCTTTGTACCATGAATTTATCAAGATGCTGGTAACATTTCTTCTCCATGTTGACTCGCATCACATGGTTGCTGTAGATTTGTTGGCTGAACATGTATGCTGCAACTCTCCTGCTCCACCATATGTCAGAGGTGCTCCATTGGGTTGAAGTCTGATGAGGCTGTGTAAGTACACTGAACTCACTGTCATGTTCATGAAACTGATTTAGCATGTCTTGTAGCTTTGTAGCACTCTGCATTATCCTGGTGGATAGACTTTATCCATAAAGGGAATCACATGGTCAGCAAGGAATACATATGAAATCCCGGAGGTCGGAATCCCGGCGTTCAAAATCCCGACGCCGGAATCCAGACCGCCTAAATCCTGACAAGGGGGGGACGTGGATCACCCCCCCTTGCGTGCTCGCTGCGCTCGCCACGCAGTGGGCCGGGTTCCTCGCTACGCTCGGCACACAAATTTATTCTCCCTCTATGGGTGTTGTGGACACCCACGGAGGGAGAACGTGTCGGGATTTTGAATGCCGGGATTCTCAGCGACATCCCGGTCAGCAACAATGTTAAGGTATATTGTGGTATTTAACCCTTTGAGTGAATTTGTCAAAATTGGGGCGAAATTTGCCAAGCTAACATTTTTATTCCTAATAAAGGGTTACAGTTTTATTCATAATAATGACTTATTATGTTTACATTATATAGGAAATATAATATTTTTCAGCACAACATTTTTATTTGAATTTATATAACAAATGTGAGAGATGCTGGCATTTTTAGCTGAAATTTTGCACATCTTTCACAGAGATGTCGGCACTCAAACAATGATGGTTAATTATGGGACTAATGTGTCATGAGAAATATTTTCCACATCACTGCCATCAACAGAAGGCATTATTATGCCATTGATTTATGTTGTTCGTGCCATATCCTGAACTTAGCATCGACATCTAACAGAAGAAACTCAGTCAACCTAATAGATTATATTTTTCCAGTGTTAAGCAGTTTTGGTGGTGAGCCTGTGTTCACTCTATCCTAGGAAATGCAAGAATCATCAAACTACGCCTTTTGGCACCAACAAATATTCAGCAATAAAAGTGACTTAAATCACATTTTCTCCCATTGAAACCTTGACCGATGCAGCGGCAACTGTGGGGCCAGTTAAATTGTCTAAGACTGTACAACTTTATCAGGAAAGTCCAGCTCAGCGTGGTTGCACCTGATGCAACCACACAATGCAACAAGTTAAGCAAGCATAATGTTTTAGTGTTCATTTTTTTTATATATGCTAACATACAGTAAAATTGTGATTTGAAAATCAATGTAAATGTAATTTGTAATACAGACAAATTAATTGACTTTTATGTATGCATGTTTGTTTCATAATATTGTATGAGTTGTACATGCTTACTGTATGTGAATTGTAATTGGTGAACTAGTGTGCCAGTGACTAGATCAAGAAGTGTAGTGCAATGTGACATACACACTTTGTGCACCACAGGATACTGCAGTTACAGATGATTAAGATTAAACCAAATATCATATTTGGCAAAGGCAATTTTTGTAAAGCATATTTAAAAGTCTGCTTTAAAATAAGTTTAAAAGCAGCATCAGTTGCAGTTCCATCAGATATTAAATTCTGGGTTAGCTTGCTATAGGACTAGTTCACAGTCGCTTTAACTTCATGCCACCTGCAGTCGTTCCTTCCTTGCTATTTCAACAACACTGTGAGGTCATGCTGAATTTCTTGGTTTCCCTGCAGAGTGGACTGAGAGAGCCTCAAGCAAAGCCTGTAGCATTACATGCATGGGACTATCAGATTGTACAGTTCATTGAAAATGAAATGTAAAGGAATTGATCACAAACTCTTAAGTCTTGGAAAGCCCGGCTGGTGGCAAATAAATTGAACTCAGGGGCTGCTTGTGTTGGCTTTTTTAATTTCCTTCAGATTTGACAGCAAATCCCAAATGCAAATCTATGGCTGCAACTTGTTCTAAAAGAAGATAGCAGCTGTACAATGTATAGTGTAATAATGTGTCCTAGTATAGAAGCTAGAAAGATTGGTTTAATATCCAGTATTTAACACCTACGTATTGTACAGCTTTTCAAAAATGATGTAATACTTTATATCAAAATACAAATGGAGCCATTCCCATTCATTCCAACAGCGCATAAAATCTCCTCTTGGCGCTCATGCATCTCACATGCTTGCGCATCCCATTGCTGCGAATGGTGCGCACGCGTGTCCCACCAGCAGGCCGAAAAGGGATTTTACACACTGTTGGGATGAATGAGAATAGCTCCATCTCTTTGTCAATAAGAAAGGTAATAAGACCTGCATATACACTTTCCAATGTGGGGGATTTAAGAAGCGACAGTCATGTTGCGGCTGCAGCATGACCGTCGTTAACTAGGACTCCCTCGTCTGAACAGCACGCATCATTGGCAATATGGAGTGTACACACTAGGTGATATTGTAATCCATATTGCTAAGAAAGCCCTTTCTGAGCGATATTGTGAACAATTTCGCCTAGTTCGTATGGGACTTAAGTCCTTGTTACAGTTTAATAAGCCATCATTAATTGTAAGATTTATTGCACAGTGAATAGAAATGTTAATACATTTTAATTGCAGCACACATAAACTTCACCTTAGAGATTTGCCACCACAAACCACCAATGATATGCAGCCATGATCAGTCAGGCAGTGGTATTGTGCAGCGTATAATGTAGTCGGTCTCCTTGTTGCAGGTGCCAAGAGCAGGCACTCACTTCTTACTACGTGACGTTACAGTGCAGTGATGCAGTCACAAACCCAGAATGAAATAGTGCTCGAAGCATGGCGAGAGGATGCAGTGCTACGTTTCAGTGTCCATGTCGACTTTGTCGACATTCGGTTAAAAAAAGCAGTGCAAAACCCCATGTTGACCTTTTAACTGTGGACCTTGCCCATGTTGACCTAATGCTTGCTTTGATCTAATGACATGTCAACCTACACACATGTTGACCTAGACCAATGTTGACCTTTCTGCATGTCGAGGTAAAGCATGTCGAACTAACTGCTGTAGACCTAATGATCCATACCCATGTAAACAGTGGAATGTGTGGGTCAACGGTGTCTAGATAGACGGACAGTAGGTCGATATGCGCTAGGTTGACATTGACAAAAGGTTAGCACAAGAAAAATGGCAACATGGCAATGGTCAATACATGAAAAGGATAACGAGTTTTTCACGGGTGTTTTTTTTTTCTACTTGTTCATACTTTATCATCGATGTGGACTCTGATTGGGAAAGATAAAGGGCCCATAATACAGGACTCTCCAGGACACATCAAATTCTCTGGTTGGTGAGGAACCACACTATTACACACTTCCAGTGTTTTATTGTAATTGTTTTTATTCATCATGTTTGCTGGCCGTATAACAATAATTTTAGCGGTGTATTAACCCTAATAAATTTATTGTGATAGTTCAACCAATTCTTATTATTTTACAAAAAAAATGTTTTTATTGGTTAAGCGCTGCTACATTCTCTTCTTTCTTTGGTACATTATACAGGATTGACCATCCTGTTTTCAGCAGCAGCTGGGCAAGACCACTCCTGGAACGCGCCCCTGGCCCAGTCTCTCCCTGTGAGAACTGGTCCTCCCAATTTTTTTTTCCCTTCCCATCTCAATTGAATGGCTCAGCGAGTTTGAAATTCGCCAAAGCTGTTTGCACCCGGGGTTTGTGCATGCCCATATTCGTGCACGCTCTAACCCCGAACATCAAGGATTGGATTCAGTCTGTAATGTACGGTTCTGAATCGGCCCCTCATTGTGCTGAGTGCATCTTTTAGTGGAGTTTGTAGCCATCATCCTTGGCTTTATATATTTCTAAACTACTGTATACTAGAAATTATATTATAGGTGCTACATATATATAGTTAAAAATAATATTTTATACCTAATATGCCATATTCATTTGTTTAATGTTTAGGTATCATTGCTATTGGACATAGATATATGCAGTGTGCTATACGGCACATGCCTTTATTGAGTGTTACATTATTTTAGAGTTCCAGGGAAGGGGGCACTTCACTATCATGGCAGTGTAGATACAGATGCAGTTCTATAATGTACGGTTTAATACAATGACTGGGAGGAATACAATTGCCAGCAAATCTGCACCGCAGCCACTGCAATTTATGGCAGTGAGATCTTGCACAAAAGTGTTCATTACTCCATAAGGTATCGAGCATGGTATTGTGCGAATTAGGGATTTGGCCAGCCAGAGGGAAGGTGTGAGACAGGGCGCCATTGCTGGAGTTGAACCGCAACGACAATGGCAATTTTGCACCTATTATCAGAAATTTTACTTTGAATCTTTTTTCTTTTCTTTTAGTGATTAAAGCATTCTTTTCATTTGTAATATTTTGATTTTCAAGAGAACATTTGCAGCATTATGCCATATACATATTCATCTGGTAATTAACATTCAGTCTTTGGGTTAGAAAAAGTAAATGTTTCACATTTAAACAAAATATAAAACGTTGATAAGATTAACTTAAAAGAGTAGATTAGAACATCTGTTGTCATAAGAAAATTATCCAAACCATCCCATCTTCTATGTGATGCAACATTATGTAATTACAAAGGGGAAATCGAGTTCCACTATGATTACCAAAGCTCCTGGAATTCAGATTATATTCAATTATTGAATTTACTTTCATGAATATATATATTTTCGAAGGCAGTTGCATTGTTGGTCTTTATCCTGTTTAAATATTGCAACACCTTATACAAGGTAGCCTTAACAGTGTGCACATACTCTTTTTATACAATATATTTCTGTGTATTTTGTTCACTTTAATAAATACAGGCTGAAAAATAAAACCAATGACTTTAAAACATTTTTTTACAGTGTTTCATTCATGTCCACTCTCTGAGGAAGGGATAGGTAGATAGTATTTTTCTTTTTTAAATATTGGGCAGCGAATGTATCACAAGGACAACCCTAGTGACTCCAAAATCCCCACTATTCAGGGACAAGAAACGAGTACTACAGTATAAGCTGATCATATCCTGCAGCACTTGGCTCCTGTCACAGTGATTGCGAACTCTACTTCCTTCTTCTGTCTGCTTACCTTGTTGGCTGTTGCAGCAATACTTGGATGGATAACCTAATGCTGAGTAACATTTGCTGGACCATCTGAGATACCCAGAAATATTTACCATAACAAGTTTATTAATCTATGCTTTTCTGGAGAGTTTTTTGAATTGTGTTTCTAGAGTAATTTGAAAATGAATATGCAATGGTTCTAAAACATTATTTCCATTCTTCCTCTCCCTCATGCAACATATGAGGGTCCTAAAGATATTTTCTAAAAAAAAATGTGTAACGTATCTTTATAACCATTGCATATTCATTTTCAAATTACTCTTGTACACGGTCTTTCACATGATATGCCTTTCTTTCTATGGTAATAATTAATTTGGAGGTAAACCATTAAATACTGTATGTAGTACGGCAAGTACTCCATGAAGATGTGCAGTCCAGCAGACCTCATCAGCTATTGGACCTGGACAGTCCAGATTCAGGTGTGGGGGGACCTTGATGGGAAATCTGATTCTGAGATAGGTAGTATATTAATATTGGCAAGACCAGTTTAAAACAGTGTTTCCAGTATTGGAGTCTAGTGCCTATTGTGATGTGATATACACGAGGCGACCAAGCAACAATATCTACTTGCAGTAGTTGTTGAAATGGCCCAGCCTAAATTAGTGGTGGAGAGGCAAAAAAGTTGTTCTCAAGCAGTCTTCAGCTTCCCTATCTATCTATCTATCTATCTATCTATCTATCTATCTATCTATCTATCTAGCTATCTATCTATCTATCTATCATATAAAAATAAAATAAACATTTAGTTATGGTCTTTATATTTATACAGTTCACATGGTAGTGAACATGTTTGATACAAAGAAATACCCTTAGATCTATGTATGTAATCACATTAGTATTTCCTCCTAGAGTAATACCATAGCACGGCCAATTGTTTATTTGCTATTTTATTTTCTGTTTAAAATACCTTGAGACCTGTTCTTGTAAAACACAGTATTAATATTTTTAATAAATATAATAAGTGTGTTCAGCAGTTGGTGAATTTGTTTAGAAATCCAATTTTTGCTTAATTTGCATAGCAAACATTAAGCTGCACTTTGAAAAACGTTATGCAAAACATGTAATCAGAACGATACTTACATTCTCCTCACATAGAAAAAGAAATATTCATTTTATTCTCATCTATTAGAATGACTCCTTTATACACGTACAGTGCATCCCTTGCCTGCAAATTATTTTCTATTTTTATCCCAGTTTTCTAAAATAAAAACAAAATAAGGTTGTCCCTAAAATGCATGATCTGTGCCTGCTGTGTT
Source organism: Crinia signifera (assembly GCF_055691185.1). NCBI lineage: Eukaryota > Metazoa > Chordata > Amphibia > Anura > Myobatrachidae > Crinia > Crinia signifera. The sequence continues at coordinate 176,241,916 of NC_139219.1, forward strand.
TGTAATCTTTGTGCACAATAAAATTCCTCATCAAGAAAAAGTACCCAGGGAATAAGTAGAGATAAATTACTGTACCATATTCTTTATCTCTTCGTTCCAGCCGCCTGTATACTTGAGGGTTGTTGCTACTGCTCTCTTGGCGCAATAACTTTTTGGTCTAAATTGCTTAGATGTGTTTATTCTCTGGGGTTTTCCTACTAAATTCACATATCAGCACTGTTCATCATGAGCTGCAAGCTGCTTATCATATATCTTGAACAGTGTAAGCATCAAGGTTTGTGTGTGTGTCTGTGTGTGTGTGTGTGTGTGTGTGTGTGTGGGGGGGGGGGGGAGTAAATTTGATGTTTTTGACGTTTAGCCCTGTACATTTTACATTGAATAGCATTCTAGTGGCTATTGGCTTTTATTTGTATTCCCAGGTGATACCCTGTTTATTTTTAGCTATTTAGTTGAAACCATTTTTTTTTTCTAGTAAACTGCTCAAAAGAAAAACAATCAAAAGACAACCCGACATACTTCTTTGAGATTCAAAAATGTTGATAAATGGTAAAATAAGTAATATGATTTGCACGTGCTCGTATGATTACCATATATCACAGTGCAATTTGTCGATCTATTGACTTCTGAAGCTTAAACTGAAAGTTGTATATGGGTATGGGTACCAAGTATGCTTAGAACTGTGATATACCTCTGCCTACTTTATACATTTCTAATAGTTTATCAATAACATTTATAGGCTAACTGGTCCATTTCAAAGGTTCCTTGGGTGCAGTGTTCCCTCTAAGCTGTGCGCACGCACACACTTCGACGAGCATGTGCACAGACATTACAACAAAGCGCACAAAGCAGCAGTGGTCCCTTTTTGCAGTTGCGGACTCAATTAATGTGTATTTCACCCATTAACTAGATTGTGGGCTGTGTTTTGAATGTGTTTCAAAATGTTTAGGACAATTTTGAAGTAAAGTTAACACAAATGCAGAATGTCATTTTCCAGTTATACAGATGGGGCCGGGCTCATCTTTGCAGGGGATGGCGATGGCGACGCCATCGCCATTCCCTGCTCCCGCGCCATCTGTGTGTCGGAAGGGGACGCGCGCGCACGAGGTGCGCGCGCGTCCCCTTCCGACGGTGCTGCCGTCCCCTTCCGACGGTCGCCCGGTGCCCACACCGGGCGCCCGCACCCCCCCACAGCCTCCTCGGGTCCCCCCAGCCCCCCTCGAGCGGGAGGCGGACAGTATTGCGTCCGCCTCGCCCGCCGGCCGCCCGGATACTGAGACGCACGTGCGTGGGGGACGCACGCGCGTCTCAGTCAGATGGCGCGCCGTGTTGCTGGCGGATCGCCAGCAGCATGCTGCTGGCGATTCGCCAGCAAGCATAAGGCCTGCCCTATCTGTATATAAGTGATGCACAAAAATTTAAAGGTACTTGTTTCCTAGCACGGCGCCCACTAAGCAATTTGCTTAGTAGGCTATTCTGCGTAGTGAAATCGCATCACATCGCATGGGCCATTTTAGGGCCATGCGATGTGCAATGCAATTTTCCTATGTCATTTATTCACTGCTCTCTCAGCCCGGGGCCATCGCATCGCATCTGCCGCAAAATCGCATGCAATGTAATTTTATAGAGTGTTTGATGCCATGACATTAGGCATACAATCATATGATTGTATGTCCCCAAAAATAGGTTTAGCGCCCCCCCCCCCCACACTATCCACGCCAACCCAAGGGGCGGCGGAACGCGTCCTCCGACTTAATTACCCCACTATCCACGTTGGTGTGGAGTTAATTTTATATAGTGTGGCGAGCGCAGCGAGGGGACACGGAATACATGTAAAGTCATCTGCGGCGCTCGCCACGATTCGGGCTCGGTGGCTCGCTGCACTTGCCACACTATATATAATCATCTCCACGCCGACGTGGATAGTGGGGAAATGAAAACGTCGGAGGACGCGTTCCGCCGCCGCTCGCCACGCTTTGGGGTGGCGTGGATAGTGTGGGGGGTGCGTTACATCTATTTTTGGGACCTACAATAATATTATTGTATACCTAATGTCATGGCATCGCACACCCTATAAAATCACATGCGATTTTGCGGAAGATGCGATATTGTGGTGTATAAAAAAAAAAAAATTAAGAAAAAATCCATCGCATGCCGCTATAATGGCCCATGCGATGCGATTTCCCTACGGTGCCATATGTAGAAAATCTGGGCGCCGTGCTAGGAAACAAGTACCAATTTAAATTTCCTTCCAAAGTTGCACAGCCAAAATCTTTAGCCGCACACAGCCTTCGTAAAATTAGAGGGAACGTTGCTTGGGTGGCCTTCCTAACTTTCATAAGGACTACACATTACCCACAATTTCAGCAATAACTTAGAGCAATACAATTTGGCAAGAATGAGTGTTATAGACTACCCGGAGCCTGGTACATGATCGTAGAGTCTAGGAGTGCTCATGGCTGGTGGACCTCCTCCCGGTGCCACTCCTGGGTGCTGCTATGCAGCTATGGTTAAACACACCATTATACATATGAGCATTTTAAAGTGGAATGTGCGTCAATCATCTTTGGGGCTAAAATAACCAGAATGCCATAGGTTGGTCCATACCTTTACTCCAGCGTTTTTTCCGATTGAACTCAGAGTGCATGTGATCTGGTCCATCTGTTTGCTTTCTCTCCTAGTGCTGCTCCTATGAATATCCTGGGTGAGATTTAATAGGATGAGAGATTCAGAAAGTGAGAGATTTGGTAAGAAATCTCCAGTTTTTTAAAGTCGCAATCATTTAAACGGCAAAACCAGTCTGATTTTGAAGTGTAAATTATTACTGCTTTAAAAAAATTGGAGATTTTTCACTAAATCTCTAACTTTCTGAATCCCTCATCCTATTAAATCTCACTCCCTGGTTCCTCTGGACTTTTCTGGCTCCCCCTCATATCCACCAGGCTGTGCATTAGTACCCATTAAAAGGGACACAACCTGTGTATTAGGAGCAGCAATACCCAAACCCCACTGTTTGAGGTCTATGCCAATTTTAAGTGCGTGGTCTGGTCCACCGGATCTATCCGAGAGTTGTGAAAACGAGATAACCATCCAGTGTGACCTCCATATAGCCACTTTTTCCATTCATTAAATGGATGTGCTTATTGTGTTTAATGTGTACCATGATATAGAATGTAATGTATGCACACTGGTGAAAAACTTAGCTGACTTGAAATTTCTTTCCTTATTTTCATGCAGGGCATAAGCAGTAATCATGTACTGCATGATCTGAAGGCAGATCATGCAGCACAGAGTGCACTATTCTTTTTTTCTCTACCGTCCAATGGGATACTGGGCTTCACTACTATGGGGATTGAGACCTCCGCAGGAGAGACAGGCACATAAAAGAACTTTCCGTGTGGGTGCACTGGCTCCTCCCCTCAATCTCCCTCCACTAGTCAGTTTTGAAAAATGTGCCTCAGGAGAGGCAGTGCTTCTGGATGCTCCAGAGTTTTTCTACATTTATTTTTAAAGTTTGTTATTTTGGGGCGCTGTAGTGACCACACAGCTGTCCTGCTTCGTGGGTGTCAGGGGAAGGGTCAGTCCCCGACCTCTTCAGGTGCAGAGCTGACCCTGCTACAGGACAATTCGGTCCTGCGTGGGACTTGTCACCGCACAGCATTGCGCTGTGGCGAGCAAGTCTCCTAGCCGCCGCACACCCCTGACAGGTCAGAAGACTTCAGTGGTGAGTACAGGCTGGGGGTCCCACAAGGGGTCCCCGCAGCCATTTCTGGTGCGGCAAGACGACGGCTAGTAATGGCGGCTCTCCAGCGGGGACCGCGTGAACACCGCGTCTGGTAACTGGCATAGGGGTGCTGCCGCTGGACCACCAGGGACACCCCTCAGGTTATAATGTGTATATATATATATATGTTTTACACCTTTATTAATGTCAGTATAAATATATAGAAGCGCCAGCTCCGTGTACAGGGGGCGGGGCTTCACTCAGAGCGGGACCAAGCTCTGCTGGGCGCGCGCTGTCACTTCCTGCTTCTTCACACGCTGCCAGACTCCATTACAGAGGGCTCCTCACTGGCGTGGTGGATCCGGGTACTTGCAGCACGGCAGAGACAGCAGGTTTTTCATAGCGATTTAGCGCTGCTGCGCTATCTGGCTTATTAGACACTGTGTTGTTGATATCACTGTGTAAGCGTTACCAGCTCACCCAAATCTGTGAGTTCAGGTTAAGGGTGTACTTGGCTCCCCAATTGCTCTGTTTTTTCCCCACTGATTAGTTACAGAACACAGCATAAAACAAGCACATAGTCTGTTTTTCATATCCAGTGGTGCGGTGTGTGCACGTGTGTGACTGCGTGGGGGTTGTGTTGTACTGCAGATTGTACAGCAGACATTGTTAGTACTGTCTCATCATGGTGAAAAAGTTCACTTGCATGGTGTGTAGCACCAAGTTTGTGCCCAAGTCACAGTCACAGGTTACTTGTGAGGCTTGTATGTCACCTCAGCCCAGCAGTGCTGACACCCAGATCAGTGGGGTGCCCCCACAGCTTGTGGGGCCGTCGCAGGCAGACGAGCAGGAGCCTGCTTGGGCCTCCAACATAAAGACCTTGTTGGATTCTGTGGCTTCACAGCTTTCCACTAACACTCAGCAAACGCAGAGGGTTCAGAGGGAATTGTCCATGTTAGCTGCCAGGGTGGATATTCTTCATACCCTTAATGTACCTCCTCCTCCCGCACAGCCTCAAAAGAGGCAGGCTACTGCAATGGATCCTGACACAGATGATGACGATGAGGACATATTGGAGGAGGGTGAGGAGCAGGGTCTGCAGGAACCAGCTCCTGAGGCGGCAGTGCATGGTCCAGAGCCACTTATCAGGGCCATTAGGGAGGTTTTAGATCTCCCAGTGGAGGCATCCGCAGAAGGAGATCCTTTCTTCATGACTCAGAGGAAACAGCCAGTATACTTCCCTGAGCAGGCGGAGTTAGAAACTGTGTTCAGGGCTGCATGGCAAAACCCTGATAAGAGGTTTACCCTTTCAAAGCGGTTCACAAATGCTTATCCTTTTGAACCTTTGGGCAGAAAGAAGTGGGAGGAGCCACCGGTAGTGGACTCCTCTGTCTCCCGCCTTTCTAAAAAGGTGTTGTTACCAGTCCCAGGGGTATCCACCCTTAAGGACGGGGCGGACAGAAGGCTGGAAGCTACCCTCAAGTCCATATATACGGCTAGTGGGGCATCCCAGCGTCCAGTTTTAGCCAGCTGCTGGATGGCCAAGGCTATTCATACCTGGTCAACCCAGATTCAGGAAGGGTTGTTGGGTGACATGACTGTGGCCCAGATAGGGGACAGCCTGCGTCACATTCAGGATACCGCAAAAATCCTGTGCGAGGCACAAAAGGAATTGGGCGCAATAAACGCACGCAATTCAGCCATGGCGGTTTCAGCCAGACGGGCCCTGTGGCTGCGTCAGTGGTCTGCAGATGTAGACTCAAAGAAGAGTGTGGAGGGTATTCCCTTTACAGGAGAATGGCTGTTTGGCAGTGAATTAGACGGTTGGATTTCCAAGGCAACGGCAGGAAAATCTACCTTCCTTCCATCAGCCCCCACGGTTGCAAAGCGTACCTTCACAGGTGCTTCCCAGCAGTCCTTTCGTGGGAACAGGTTTCGCCCCAAGGCTAGGGGCGCCTCCAATGCCAGCAGGGGCACGAGAGGCAAGTTTAGGAAGCCTAACACCTCCAACACCCAGGACCGTCCAAATGCCGCGACTTCCTCTAAGCCTGCAGCATGACGGGGTTTTCCCGCCACGAGACTCTCTCGCGGTGGGAGCGCGATTGTTGCATTTCAGCCATGTGTGGGACGCCTCGGGTCTGGATTCCTGGGCCAGGGGTCTCATTTCTCTAGGTTACAGGCTGGAATTCGACAAACCCCCTCCCAGCTGATACTTCAGGTCGGCACTTCCAGCATCCCAGGAAGATCAGGTGCTCCTTCAGGGGGCCATTACCAGGCTGCTTCAGTCTCAGGTAATTGTACCGGTGCCACACACGGAGCAGGGCCAGGGATATTATTCCAACTTATTCCTGGTACCGAAGCCAGACGGCTCAGTAAGACCCATCCTGAATCTAAAGTCACTGAACCCCTCCCTGCGCGTGTTCAAGTTCAGGATGGAGTCCTTGCGCTCTGTGATCGCCAGCCTAGAAAGAGGGGAGTTCCTGGCCTCTATAGACGTCAAAGACGCCTATCTACACATTCCTATCTGGCCCCCACACCAAATCTATCTCAGGTTTGCCTTGGGAAACGACCATTACCAATTCCGGGCGTTACCTTTCGGCCTGTCGACAGCCCCGCGGGTTTTCACAAAGGTAATGGCGGAAATGATGTCACTACTCAGGCTCCGAAGGGTGAATGTAGTGCCATACCTGGACGACCTGCTAATAAAAGCAGGGTCGGCGGAGGCTTTAAGCAGTGCTCTCAATCTGTCCATACAGGTTCTAAGAGACCACGGGTGGATCCTGAACATGCCCAAATCATCGCTGGTTCCGACCCAGAGGATGGTTTTCTTGGGCATGATCCTGGATACATCGGAACAAAAAGTCTTTCTGCCGATGGAAAAGGTCACTGCAATACAACAGCTGGTCAGGGAGGTCCTACAGTCACCTCTGGTACAGATCCATCTTTGCCTCCGGCTTCTAGGCAAGATGGTGGCTTCATTCGAAGCAATACAATTTGGCCGCTTCCATTCCAGGACTTTTCAATTGGATATTCTGACAAAATGGTCCGGCTCCCCCCTGCAGATGCGCAGAAGGATTGGCCTTGCAACAAGAACCAGGATCTCGCTACAGTGGTGGCTAGATTCATCCAATTTGTTGGCAGGCAGACGGTTCCAGATCCAGGACTGGATTCTGGTAACCACGGACGCCAGCCTTAGGGGCTGGGGAGCTGTGACACAGGGAGTCCGCCTACAGGGTCGATGGTCTCCACTGGAGTCGAGCCTTCATATCAACAAGCTGGAGCTGAGGGCGGTCTACTATGCCCTGTTACAGGCAGCTCCATTGTTACAGGGCAAGGCGATCCAGGTCCAGTCGGACAATGCCACCACTGTGGCCTATATAAATCGGCAGGGTGGTACCAAGAGCATGCCTTGCATGAGAGAAGCGTCAAAAATTCTGTCCTGGGCGGAACAGAATGTCCAGGCCCTGTCTGCCATTTTTATCCCGGGGGTCGACAATTGGGAGGCGGACTTCCTGAGTCGTCGCGATCTTCACCCGGGAGAGTGGGGCCTTCACACTCAAGTGTTCGATGCCATAGTGGATCTGTGGGGGCTCCCTCAGATCGACCTGATGGCTTCACGATTGAACCACAAGGTTGCAATGTACTGTGCACGGACCAGAGACCCAGGGGCGATAGCGGTGGACGCTCTCACCTGGACCTGGGATTTCCAATTGGTGTACCTCTTCCCACCTCTCCCATTGTTGGCTCGGGTGCTAAAGCGGCTCCGGCATCAGGGGACGGAGGCCATACTGGTGGCACCAGACTGGCCAAGAAGGGCCTGGTACGGGGACATTCAGGCCATGCTAGTGGAAGACCCGTGGCGTCTGCCCCTAAGAGAAGACCTGCTCCTCCAGGGCCCATTCGTCTTCCAGGACTTACAGCGGCTACGTTTAACGGCCTGGAGGTTGAGCGGCAGATCTTAGTCCACAAGGGTCTCCATCCCTCTGTCGTCACTACAATGATAAAAGCCAGGAAGCCGGTGACGGCGTCTCATTATCATGTAATATGGCGCAGATATATTGCCTGGTGTGAGAAGAATGACTTGCCTCCGGCCAGTTTTCAATTAAACAGTCTGCTACGTTTCCTTCAGGCTGGCTTGGATAAGGGGCTCAGATTGGGTTCCTTAAAGGTCCAAATCTCCGCACTATCTGTGTTTTTCCAGAAAAAGATTGCGGCCTTGCCGGAGGTGCAAACCTTCTTACAGGGGGTGCTGAGGATTCAGCCCCCCTTTGTGCCTCCCACTGCACCATGGGATTTGGAAGTAGTTCTTACTTTCTTAAAATCAGCCCGGTTTGTTCCACTGGAGGAGTCTGAGCTGCGACACCTCACTTGGAAGACTGTTGTTCTGCTGGCTCTAGCTTCGGCCAGGAGGGTGTCCGAGCTCGGGGCCTTATCTTGTCGGAGCCCTTACCTTGTGTTTCACAACGATAGGGCGGAACTCAGGACTAGACCACAATTCCTTCCAAAGGTGGTGTCAGGGTTCCACCTAAACCAACCTATTGTGGTTCCTTCTAGTGCGACACACCCAGATATACCAGATACCTTGGATGTGGTCCTCACCCTTAAGGGGTATGTCAAGCGCACAGCTAGGATCCGTAAGACGGACAGCCTGTTTGTGCTTTATGATGCGCAGAAGAAGGGTTTACCTGCTTCAACGCGTACCATTGCCAGGTGGATAAGATGTACTATCCAGCAGGCTTATGCATCAGCTGGTTTGTCGCTTCCTTTTTCAGTAAAGGCTCATTCAACCAGGTCTGTAGGTACCTCTTGGGCGGCTGCTCGAGGGGTGTCGGCAATGCAGCTCTGCAGGGCCGCAACTTGGTCAGGGCAACACACATTTGTGAAGTTCTACAAGTTTGACACCCTGGCCAGGGAGGATTCCCAGTTCGGGAATGCGGTTCTACAGCAGAATCCGCACGTTCCCACCCGTTCTGGTAGCTTTGGGACCTCCCCATAGTAGTGAAGCCCAGTATCCCATTGGACGGTAGAGAAAATAGGATTTTGGGTACCTACCGGTAAATCCTTTTCTCGTAGTCCATATGGGATACTGGGAGCCCGCCTCAGTGCGGCTTTTTCTGCTGTCAGATCCTACTTCATGGTTAGGCTTATTGCCTTGTTTTCTATAGGATAAATATGACTATAGATTTGTTTTAGTTACAGGTGTCCTCTTAAGTTGTTAGGATTCACCTCTTTTATATGTTTTTTGTTCGTTTGGGTGTGCTGGATGAATCTCACCACAATACATTTTCACATACTCCTCACATGCTCTCCTTCGGCACAGTTTTTGCATTAACTGACTAGTGGAGGGAGATTGAGGGGAGGAGCCAGTGCACCCACACGGAAAGTTCTTTTATGTGCCTGTCTCTCCTGCGGAGGTCTCAATCCCCATAGTAGTGAAGCCCAGTATCCCATATGGACTACGAGAAAAGGATTTACCGGTAGGTACCCAAAATCCTATTTTTTTTTTGATCTGAGATGTGCTTCTAGCACTTAAGCCTAGAGAAGAGAGAAAGTAAAATGAGATAAATCACCAGCCAATGAACTGTGTTTGAAAATGGCAGTTGATTGGCTTTATCTCCTTTCACTTGATCTTTTCTCCAGGCTTAATACATCTGCCCCTCTGTTCTGCTAAGAATAAGGTTATGTGATGCAGAAGAAAGAGTGAGGGATACAAGGCAAATAGCCTTAAATAACTAATGTTTTGTAGTATACACTGTTAAAAAGTATCTAGAATTTCCTACTATCAAAATCCCTAAAATACCTGGAAGTCAAGGTAGCCAGTGCGCAAATAAGTCTTTAGTTATACAGTAAATATCCAACTTTCAGCAGTGACATTTGAGAGAAATCCAGTTCATATTCTATTGTGTGATTTGAAATTCATATGTTTTAATATTCGACCAACAACAACAAATGTGACTTCTACAATTGATCAGAATACACTTGTATCATGACTCATAAAAGGACAAGGGGCTTGCACCAATTTTTAAAACCGCATTGAGTTGAGTGACAAATTTATCCGTATCGTTATTAGATGGAAGTGGACAGTTCACCCCCGGGCTCCAGAGCAATATCTGGGTCAGAGCTTGGCATTCCACACCAATCTCATGGGTCCCTGCTCTGTCCTTTATAGATTAGAGGTACTCCTATATTCTTTTATTTTGGGTTCAAAGTTAAGGCATCAAACTCAGCACTCCCCTCTCCAGGCCCTCTATTGGCTGCACCCACTGTAATCTCTCCCCTGAATATAAATATAAGTTTGCATGCATTTGTGCTTATAGGAACAGAATGCCAGCACAAACATTTTTAGTTATTATGTTGAGTTAGGCAAAACTAAAGTTATGTCCAGCACAAAAGCAGTAGCATTCGTGTATAGTATAGGTCTTCTGTGTTTAGTACAGTAAATATATGAGCATGGGTTTTATTCTTAAGATGATCATTTATTTGAACAAGTTTTCTCAGAGCAGCTGTCACCATTTCCCCAATTTACTGTGCTTAGAAAGTTATTTTAGGTGTGCAAGTATCTGTAAGTCTATCTCTTTGTGCTCCATATGTTGTTGGTATATACTCTCTGGGTATTTGTCTCTGTTATGATGAATGAGCATCAGTCTACACTCCTGAGATCCATTGCTGCGATGTTCAAAAATGAACAGTTATTCATTATTCCTTATCCCATGTAGACATTTTGGAATGTGTTGGAACCCTCTTCTGTACTAGTCACATGTACACTAATGATTTCAGTTGATATCTTGTATGCAGTTTATCTTCATTGCAGTCTTTTTTGAGGACCAATCATTTCTTCTGTTAATGCATATAAAATGTTTGGTGGTGAGATTTTCTTGTACATTATATTGCAACTATTGCCTGCGTTAGAATGGAATAAGAACTTATTTGCATATGAAGTCAAGTTTTATAAATGTAATTTGTATTGGAGAGGAAACATGATGCAATTTATTTCTGAAGGAAAAACATCAGAAAGGAAGTGATCCATACACGCACTGAAAACAGAAATGTAGGGATGAGGCTTCACAGGGAAGGGGCGTGGTCAAATATTACAGTAGTAACTGTTCACATTGCACCACACAATGCCACTTGCACACATTCCACTGCAGCTGCCCACAGGGTCACACTGTACTGCAGCAGCACACACAGGGTTACACCACAGTACACCAACAAACATACAGGGACACATTGCACCTCGGACACAGTGCAGATTACAATGGAGGTCAGACACAGGGCGGTATTCAATGAGAATACCTGCGAGGTGCAGCGAATCCTTTTTTGGATTCGCTGCACATTCGCCACGTTCCGGAGCCTCACCGGCTCCGGTATTCAACGAGTCAGGGGCAGCGAGCCCCTGACCAGCGAATATGAGCTCCTGCGGCGAATGCCACAGGGAGCCTGAGGACGGTGGCAGGCAGAGAGATGGAAGTCTCTCTGCCTGCCCCAGAACGTTTGTGGGGGGGAGGTGGGCTCCCCGGGTGCCAGGCAGCACAGGCTGCCCCCCGGGGGTGCCAGCAGGGGACCTATATTCACTACACCCGATCGTAATGATCGGGTGCAGTGAATATATGAATATGTAATAAGCGGCTCGGCTCCGGCGCCCCCTGCTGGCTGCTGTGTTAAAAAAAATAAAAAAAATATTTTTTTTTTTTTTATTAAATATATATTCATGTGCTTACAGCACATGAATAAAAGTAGCATGCCCCTCCTCAGAATAAAATTCCTGATTTTTTGACACCAAATGTAAAAAACAAAACACTTTATTTTAAAAGTTCACATTCCACTTCTCCATCAAAAGATAGCGATTGCTACTCGGTGAATCATGGCGGAAAAAACCTTCAAATGTATTCGCCATGTGGTCATTGAATAGGGTGATTCACCGTTTTAGTCCAAAATTCGCCAAACAGCACAAATTCGCCATAAAAACATGGCGAATCAGGCTCATTGAATACCGCCCACAGTGTTGGTCAGATATTGTGCAAGATACAGTGTTTATCTGATACACTGTGGTAAGATACAGTGTAGGTTACAGATTGTGTCAAATACAGTGCGGGATATATTGTGGTATGGAATCAGTGCAGGTTGGATACAGCATTGTTTGATCCCCTGCAGGTTTTATACAGTTGGATTCAGTGTACATTCCTTATATTGTAGTATATAGAGCAGGCTGGATAAAGTATGAATCACATACAGTGTGTGATACAGTGCAGGATGGAGGTTAAATACAGTGTGAGATGGATACAATACAGGATTGATACAGTCTGGGTTGGATAGTGTGCGGGTGGCATAAAGACTGAGAAATAGAGCAGGTGGGATACACCAATAGGAGTGCCGACTGTGTCTACAGTACAGGTGTGTGTCAGTGGTGCACTCGGTTTGAGAGTGGCGGCAGTGTCCTCAGTTTGAAAGAGACAACGGTATCAGCATTGTGGGTGGTGGTTGTTTGCAGTGCGGGAGTACCAATGGTAACCTTAGTGCAGGGGGAGTGTGGCTTTGTCAGCAGGGCAATGGTGCTAGCAGTGCAAGAGTGCTGGCAGTCTCCTTAATGTGTGGAAGCTGTCAATTTCTGCAGCACTGGGGTGTTGACAGTGCAGGAGTGCCAGCGGTATCCTCACTGTGGAGCGAGGGTAGTCAGCAGTGCAGGGTTTCTTAGACCTATTTTCAGGAATCAATATCCTTACTTTTTAGTGAACGCATGGAGTAACGAACATACGTCTGCTGCTTGCAGCTCCATCAACATTGTATACATGTGAATCTTGGAAACTCACAGCATGGCCCTGTTTCTTGGCAATCAGGCGCAGTTGCAGAGCATAAAGTGACACCTTCCACCAAAACTGTAGATCAAAATACACCTACAGTAATAAAAACATTTTTTTAGAGAGCAGTTTCATGATTTCAAAGGAAATATCAACATAGTATAGCGTAGGGCATATGGTTAATTCACCAACATATTAATTACACATAAAGGAACCAGTGATCTAAGAGAGACTAACAAATACAAGTAAATATATATTTAAACAAAATAATTATACATGGCTGAGGTTTCCTCACTAAATATAGTCTATCTGTTGTTTTTGTTTGTACTTAAACCATTGAGAGATATTTTTGGTACAGCGCAGAATTCATGATTCTATCAATTATGCCAAGTTGTCTAGCTTTAAAGAGCTGAGACACGTGTTTGCAGATAATTTATTTTTTTTAAGGGTAATGCTGCTCCTGAAGGATGGAGTAGGGGCAGAGCTGGATTAAAGCTCAGGGGGTCCTGGGCTAGTTAAATCCCTCCTTAGGGATGCTGATGTCTGTATTCTGACTGCCAACATCATGACTGCCGGCGGTCCGTATGCATCCCATACATACACACACACACACACACACACACACACACACACACACACACACACACACACGTGCATAGAAACCAATGACCTCGGCACACCATGCCACTCTGCTTCATAAACATGTCCCGGGTGCCTGCATCCCATATACAACCAATGACCTCAGCACTCTGTCATAAACATGGCCCGGGTTTCTTCCAAAAATGCAATACAAACAAAGGGGCACTGTAGTTGCTTCTCTCACTCAAAGTATTGAAGAATCAGAGCGGAGACCTGTAATAGCTTAACATTCCAATTTCTATCAAGATATTTAAACATTAAGCTACAGTACTACAGGTCTACTGTCTGATTCTTCAATACTGTGAATGCTGCAACTACCCCTTTGTGTGTTTGTATGTGTATATATATATATATATATTTCACCAGTATCCTGTGCGCAAGTCCTTAGTCTCTATTGAGTAACTACAAGTCCCAGAAGTAACTTCCAAATGCACTTTAGGTTTCTTGCTTTCAACCGACAGCTCCCACAATACCTGGATCCACAGGTCACAATATTTCTAGAAAAAGACAAAGGCGGAGCGCTCCATAGTGCAAGTATTGTTTTTATTTGAATAAAAAGTGGTAAACTTTCACGTGCAGATAAAATGAATCACGTACCACAGCAGGCGGTTATCGCATACCGCAGATGTATTTCGCTTAAGCCTCAGGCGGCAGGTAGGAGAGGTTACACTCACACGTCCAGGAACGATCAGTGCCAGGCCACTGGACGTGTGAGTGTAACCTCTCCTACCTGCCGCCTGAGGCTTAAGCGAAATACATCTGCGGTATGTGATAACCGCCTGCTGTGGTACGTGATTCATTTTATCTGCACGTGAAAGTTTACCACTTTTTATTCAAATAAAAACAATACTTGCACTATGGAGCGCTCCGCCTTTGTCTTTTTCTAGAATATATATATATATATATATATATATATATATATATATATATATGGTCTGTAAATATCTCTCTCTCTCTCTCTCTCTCTCTCTCTCTCTCTCTCTCTCTCTCTCTCTCTATCTATCTATCTATCTATCTATCTATCTATCTATCTATCTACATATAATTGCCTTCCCAAAGCAGAAAACTGTGTTCCTATTTAAGGAAGAACCAGCACAGGACAAGAGGCTTTTTTTCAAGCTTTTATGAGCATCAAATATTCAAAGGACAAATCCAGCAATCACGGTGGGGTAACAGTATAGACAGCATAAAGGACGATTGACGTCCAACACCCTCAGTCAAACAGGTCTTACTATGTGTAGCAGCCTGTTCCGTGGCTGGTGTCAGCACAGGTCCCTGACGGACCGTTTCGGTGCTCTGTGCACCTTTCTCAAAGGGAAGAAGTCTGACAAAGGTGTCTCAGAATATTCTGAGACACCTTTGTCAGACTTTTTCCCTTTGAGAAAGGTGCACAGAGCACCGAAACGGTCCGTCAGGGACCTGTGCTGACACCAGCCACGGAACAGGCTGCTACACATAGTAAGACCTGTTTGCCTGAGGGTGTTGGACGTCAATTGTCCTTTATGCTGTCTATACTGTTACCCCACCGTGATTGCTGGATTTGTCCTTTGAATATTTGATGCTCATAAAAGCTTGAAAAAAAGCCTCTCTTCCTGTGCTGGTTCTTCCTTAAATAGGAACACAGTTTTCTGCTTTGGGAAGGCAATTCTATAACCCTTCAAGTACCGGGCACGGACACCAACTGGACTTTGCTAGCGTTGTGCGTACTACTATTCTACATATATATACATATATATATATATATTTATATAATCATGGGACAGAAGTGCTGCCTACCTACATTCTTGTTGCCAGGAGTTACATACTTGTTGCCATGATTTTCATGCTCCTTGCCCAGGTTTTTTTTTTCATGCTGCTTGCCCAGGGGTTGTTTCATGCTCCTTGTCCAAGCAGGCAGAAAGATCTGACTGAGCCGCCGCTAGCACAGAGCTCAGCTGCTTTCAACGCAGTGGGAGGAGGGGATAAAAGAGCTTACATCCACTATTGGGGTTCAGCAGTTGTCAGTGTGGGAGAGGGCAGCGTTCCTGAAGTGCATATTCAAAAGGGCAGGGCGCATTGAAGCATGTATAAAATGGGCAGGGCCCTGCGAATAGAGCATATCGGGAATACTAGCCTTCTTTTGTGTTAAACAGCCCTTCTAGTCACGTTGTGGAGATTTGTTCTCAAACCCCTTCCCCTATGTAATATCTTGGCGCCCGATTTCTTTATCGCATCGCATGCAATATAGTGGCATACAATTCATGCAATGTGATTTTTTATTGTAAAGACCCGATTTTTAATTGTATAGTCACCCAGGTGTGATTTCATACCCCCATTATCCAACTACGCACGGAGTTGATTTTATATTGTGTGGCGAATGTAGCGAGCCACCGAGCCCGAAGCATGGCGAGCGCACGCAGAATACATGTAAAGTAATCCGCGTCCCCTCGCTGCGCTCGCCACACTATATAAAATCAACTCCATGCGTAGTTGGATAGTGGGGGTATGAAATCACCCATGGTTGACTATACAATTAAAAATCAGGTCTTTACAATGAAGCATCACATGCCTTAAGTAGTGGCATGCAATGAAAAAATCGGGCGCCCAGATAATACATAAGTACCAAAATTCTGTATATTTAGTCTAAACCCGAATAAACAGTAACCAGGACCTTTATTGTGCTTATAGGCAAAACTTAGAGTTAATGTTAGTTTAGGGGTTAGGGATTTAGGGTTATGATATTGAGGTTGGTGCAGCACTCTGTTGTTGGCTATTAGCATTTGTTTAGGGGTTTCAGTTATGGTGTTATGGATAGGGATTCAAGATACTACATACAATGTAAGTCGTGGTTTGAATATGGGGTGCCTCTCACAGGTATCTTGCCTATCCAGCTCTGGCACACACAATTACACAGCGTATCAGCTCCCAATATAAGATGCTTTTCTCACCCTCTGTTGCTACATAAGATGAGTCCTGGAGATCCGTATGAGTCCCACATTTTCAGCAACCCACCAGCTCCTATGTGAGTAGCAACCACCCTCACCCCCTATAATCTGACCCTGGTTCTTGTCTGTTTGACAGGCTTTTAACAAGTGCATACTGTACTGTATGTATGTATGTATGTATGTATTGCATAATATAACAAGTGTGTTTTCAACTTTTGGGGTATAAGCCCCTTTCTCAAGATCACACTATTAAATATAGGAGTGCTGGCCAAACCAGTCTTCGGGCTCTACTAACAGTTCATTTTTTCCAGACCACCAAGGCAGTGCACATGTGTAGTCATTACTAACTCACATTTTCAAACATGTGCTGCACTCATTCCTAACTGACACATTCTACAGATTCAAAGGTGGTCTGGAAATCATGAACTTTTGGTAGATCTCGAGGACTGGTTTGGCCATCCTTGATATACAGTACAAGTATCGTCATGAGGAAATGGCTTAGCCCCTGAAATGTTGACAATACACTGGTGGATTTGCCTACGAGATAGTCCCTGAGTGCCTTTCTTTTGGAAGATGAATGTTATTAATAATAATTAGCTTACTCTGTCTCAGACCTGTTTTATTCAGGAAATGGCTTTTTTTATGGTAATGCTTATATATTGTTTTACTGAATGATGAAATTGTTTAACAGAATGTTGCTTTCTGTTGTATTTGTTATAATTACATTAAGTAATATACTGTGGTTTGCCTGAGGTTTAAGTTACTGAAAGTTTTTATTTTTTTGTAAAGAAACGATTATTTTTCTGGATTAACATAGTATTAGTTTAAGAGAGCAGATGCTAAGTACGTAGTTTGTGTATAATTAGAATATACTGTGAGTGCTGACATTTTAAAGAAGTTTTCATGGAAGTTTAAAAAATAACTAATTAAACCCAGAAACAAATAAAATGCTCTTTATCAGCACAATAAAGCAATGGTTTAATGGAGCAAATGTAATTGCATGATTTTTATTGTTTTTTTTTTCCACTCTTTTAACTATCCACATATATTTTATTTATTTTTGCTCTTTAAAAAAGTTATATTTTTTTTGACAGTGCAAAATAAGGCTGACATATTGTAAACTATAAAGTGATGCTGATTTTTTTTTTTCTTTTTAATGGTGCTTTAGTCTACAATAGTTTTTTTCTTAAATTAACAAAAGTCCATTATTTATCTGTCTGTCTGTCTCTATCTGTCTATCTCTTAATAGGTTTGAACATCCAATTCTGGAAAATAGTGTGCTATATGTGTTATTGTGATTTCCACCCAGTACTGCAAAAATAAAAGGTTAAACAAAATGTTACATTTCCATCCTCTTGTCTTGCTTGAAATGCTTATAATAACAGAGCTAGATTGTAAAGTTTTAAACAAGTCAACCTTTCTGTGGTAGCAGAAAAAAAAGAAATTCCCTTTATCCAAGTGGATTTGCACACCACATAGCAATAAATCCTTAAACTCACTGGAAAGTTCAGGCAAAACCCCCCAAATAACTTTGCAGACCATATGGATTATTGTGCAAATCCAAAAACTGTAGTGCAGAAATGTTCAGTTAAGAAGTCGTTACTGGTTAAATGACAATGAATGGGGTTAAAGAAGAAAAATCTGGTTATATCCGAATGACCATTTTTGTCAGTTTTCCAGCATTTGAAAGCAAATGGTCAACTGCCATTTGTTCTCATAAATTACCAGTTTTTTATTGAACCAGTCGGACAATAAATCTTTAGGTGTACAGCCAGCTTTAGTGTGTCTGAATTTTGATCTTGGCAAATATATGGCAATCAAAGTGTGTCATATGAGGCTTCTGGACCCAGTTGTTGATAGCCTAGCCAAGCAATTTAATCTCTGGTACAATGCGCTTGGCCAGCACTTTTTCTTCAGTTTACAGACAAGATGTTATAATGTCCCATTGACCATCCACATACCAGAGGATACATTTAAAGTCTAGGTTTAACTTCCCTGTGACTCGTAGATGATGTATGGGGTTGGTTGTTAATGAGGCTTCTTGAGCAATGTGGCTGGTCTGAAACAAAGCTGGTGGATGGTAGTCTCAATGCGTTTCAGTGTGGCAAACCTACAAACGGAGCGCTGTTCAACTCTTTTTTTTCCTCTTGTTTACCAATTTTAGTGGGGCCTACTAGCTATCATATTCTTATATTGCTGATGTACTCTTAAATAATTTCAGTCACCCAATGTTGCAGAGACATTCTTCCTACTGCTCCCAACTGGCTATGCGTGCACTGTAGCTGCATTACTATTATTGCTAATTAGGCTGCCTTTCCACCCATGATATTTGTAATGGTGGATCCCTCATAGCAATTATGGTCCTAAAAAGAACAGTTCATAGTGTCATAGTCATTATAGCTTTTAATTTTGTAAAGATTTTAAGCAGGAGGAGCGGTTCACTGATTTAATATATTCTGTACAGCAATGGTTCCCAAACTGTATGCTTATGCACCGTGGGGTGGCTCAAGACACTTAAAGAGGTGCCCTGAGTTAGTGGTACAGTAACAATTCAAATTATTTAGGATCAATGTATTAGGCAAAACCAGGCTGTTGGCCATCAATCATATGCGGACAAATAAAAGATAAGCCTGTCCCTCAACACATAATTGACCCTAAGGGTGTCATATAAACACAATTTACTTGATTTAATATTTATTTCTGAATTTCTCAATAAGAAATGTTTAGCCTTTGTGTGAAAAAATGTTGATACTCTAGGGTGCCGTGATTTGAAAAAGTTTGGGAACCTTTTCTCTACAGTATATTAGAGCTCTCAGGCAAATTTCTGCTTAGTCAACTGTATGTCAGTAAATTAATGCCTACAAGCATGCATATATGGCCTAATTTGTTCAGATCAAACATCAAATCAGGGAATTGTGATCTACTGTTCATGATACTTACTGTGGAATTATGGTGTCAGTTATAGTGCTTTGAATATATCAAAAATTGCTGATCTCCCAAGATTTACCTGCCCAACAGTCTTGATAGGTTACTGTGCAAAAAAAAAAACATTGAGTGAGTGGCAGTTCTGAAATGCTTAATTTATTAGAGATGTCAGAAGAGATTGGCCAGACTGATTAAAGCTAAAATTATGGTAACAATAATTCACATGATAATGTTTTTATTTATATATATATATGTGTGTGTGTGTATATATATATATATATATATATTTATTTATTTATTTGCAGTTTCTTATGTAGCGCAGCAGATTCCGTTGCGCTTTACAATATATATATATATATATATATATATATATATATATATGTATATGTGTATATATATATATATATATATATATATATATATATTCTTTATTTAGTTTTTCAAGAGAAATAGTCATTACATAGGTTTGGAACATGTATAATCATACAGATTGGGTACAAAAGGACAATAAATACAAGCAGTATAACTTAACATATGCGTCATGTTTCATCCTTACATAGTAGAAAATCAAATAATACTCTTTTTGATAATATGTGGAATAACATCTCTGAATGTTATTGTGGGTGAGCTTTATTTTAGCAATGATACCGATTATAACTTCTTTTAACGAAGAATCAGAAACTGAAGTTGAACATAGGACCATCCGAAACTGGGCAGTTAAATACTGGAAAAACATTAACTGACTTGATGACATTTCTATCTGTACTATGGCATGTAGTTGGTAGGTTCAGCCAGTATTATTTTTCTACAGCTGTTTCTGTATTGTATATATAATACTTAAATAGCCAGTTCATTACAACATTCACTTATATTCATAAATACATATATGCATGTATATTTTTAAACACATGTTAGCGCTCATTCTCCCACAAATGCAGATGGTAGGATCAGAATTGTTCTATAAACAACATGACTTAATATTTTTGTCATGCTGTTATGCTCAATTGACATTTAGGGGCCTATAGTGCACCAAGAAATCTTTCCTCAAACCATTACACCATCAGTACCACCCTAAACCTCCAGTTGCAGCTACTGAACATATATGTATCTGACAAAGAGGGAATACCAACGGTAAAACATAAACACCTTCATGAAAATAATTTGTAGTTAGAAACAGAGTGTTCGTGATCTGTGATGCAAGCAGTAGGTTTGACAGAAATTTGAAAGTGTAATTAACTTACAGAAGCCAAACATTAATTAGAATGAAAATAAAAATAATAAATGTACTAAGAGACTCATTGTTTAACAAAGTTAAGTCCTGGATTTTTTATTTTTTTTTACTTCCTTTAAATTAAAAATTATACCTAGTACATTTTTTTCTTTGCTTTGGCGTAATCAGATGCATCTGCTACACAAACTGTTGTAGTTTAATGTTTTTAAAGCTCTGCTTATTTTTTTCCCTTCTTGACTATTATAACTGGTTAGTAAAAAGTTTAAATAGTTCAGAATAGGCCGTTTTAATATGAATTATTTTGATTGAATGAATGTGAAACTGGATAGAGTGTAAGTGAAAAATAGTTTTCTGTCTGTAATGTTTGTCTGTCAGCAAGGCAGGAAATAATGCATGGTCATGTGATCAACTGTCCAATCGTGTTTATTTTGGTCATGCCATGCTACTTTCTATACACAATAGACATATATAGCTATAGATATGAAATATATGTTCTTTTCTCTTAAAATGATTTGAATGAATGTTTCCAGAAGGATTGTTTGAGTGTAGAACCAAGTTTATTTTCCTAAATATGTTCAACGTAACAAACCATGTTATTGTGAAGACACTATGGGAAAAACTTTTGCAATCTTCACACAGTACAAGGTAATGGAATTGTTACATTAATTCAGGTGTCAAATTTGGGTATATCCTATTAGCAGTGATAATTCACAGCCGCTTTGACTGTGGTTATCCTATTGCCCGATGCTGACATCCCTTGTCATAACTGCTGTTATCGGGTATAATGCTTTGTATGACTAAATCCCTGATAAGCAGCCATTGGGACTTGCTATACCACATGGAATTGAGGATTACCCCTTATCCCATGGGTTTAACCCGATCACAGGTCAATTTTCTCCTGATAAATATGACAGCTTATTGCATACCGAGATAATGACCATCAGTCATTAATCGTGATTTCCAGATGTATTTATCGGCTGAAATGGGATCGGGGATAATAGGATATCCTCTTATTCGTCTAGCTGAATTGTTAGTAAAGTGGTTCCATAGATTTTGTAATGTTGATCCAAACATTATGGTTCTGTCACTTTAAAATAGATGGGCACATAAATAGCATCTACATAATTACACTTTAATTGTGAGCTTACAATTCTTTGAAGACAGTATATCATTGAAAGTTTTATTTTGATCAACAGTCCATTGTTTGGTATAGAACTGAAACACATACAGCTGCATACAATGTACAATGCTCTAGTTCTGTCCAGTATTTCATTAATTATTAAACTCTAGACATTGTATCAGTAAACATTCTTAAAAAGTTTCAAGATGTCTTAAATAAATGTTTTTTGTTTATATTCTGCTAATTACATACTCTACATTGCACAGAAAAATAAATAGTTAAGCAGCTGTAATCTACTAGGAATGATAAAATGTTAACCGTTGGCTTGGAAACATTCTTTTGTTTGCTTCTGCACTCAGAGGTATGTGTAATCATTAATAATAGCTAATTAAAAACCATTTGTTTAATTGTGCTGTAAATAAAAAGAATAGTGGCAGAAAACTACAGCTGGGCAAAGATTTTGCAGGGAAATTATACTCTTCAGCTTTCGACAAACATTATTTTTAAATGTCTTAAATGTCTTTTGACCGCTTCATATTGAATCCATGCATTTGGGAAAATTTGCTCTTACATATTATTGGACTTATACAACCGATCCATGCCTCCAGCATGGCTTTACTGGTAATCAATCATGTTGAGACTCTGAAAAGAGAACATGTTCTTACTCATAGATTTGATATGTGGCTTGGATAGTTTTTGTACAAAGTCATAATAGGATAAGCTTTATAACATTGTTCCTTATTCTGGTCTGTGCGGACGGAGCCGAATATGCGGGCAGGACCGTGCATCCTAAACCCCGCCTTTCGTACGGATCGCTCACTCCGTCCGAATGCGGTAAGAAGCTGTCCGAACGGACCGCAAGTGTATTTCTCATGAATACACCTCCCCCATCATTCGATGGTCGCAGACCATCGAATGCAGGACCGAGTGGTCAGGCAGCTCCCGCAACCTCAGACCACACGGGCATTTCTCCATGCAAAAGCAGGGATCTGGGCGGGCAGCTGACATCCGGCAATGTCATATGTCTGCCCCCTACACGTGCGTCACGACCGCATTACCATACGTATTCCCAGCGTTTTCATGGGAACGCCCATGAAACGCGGGGTGTAAACATATGGTAATGAGCCCAAACAGCCCTTCACGCCCCTCTCCACCCCCTGTTCGTAGTGTACACATTTCATGCGGAATTTGGACGTGCGTCCCATTCGCACATGCACAGAGACGCCTCTGCACATGCGCAGACACTAAACATCGGCGGACCGACCGCACGCGGACATTACCGCACCAACCAGAATAAGGGCCATTGTTCTAACCCTCTAAAGTGTGCACACTTAAAAGTAATAATGCAATGATTTTATTTTCTTTAAAACACCTTTGAAATTTAAGAGATAGTATGAATCCTTTTACATTTAAATTTTAAGCCATTTTTACTAAATCAAGGAAGGAGTTGCACTATTTGCTATGTACTGAAATGTTCCAAGCTGATGATACATTTTTAACCAACAAAAAGACTCAAAGAAAAATGAATGTTGTTCACGGATTCCACTCATATCGGGTGCTCTGTGATATTCTCAAGATGGGAACAATATTTCATTACAAACAGAACATATTTGGTTGAAAATCAAATAAATTCAAAGTGGATTGTTAGTAACCATACAAGTAGGTAATATAATATTTGCCAGTTTATTTAAAAGAAAATAGAATAGGTTATCCTCTTGCATAAACTGCTATTAAACTATAAATTTTGAGCAAGAAACACTGATGTTATGGAGATAGGCTTAGGATGTTATGATGCCAGGTGGTACCTTTATTTTTGATTAAAGTATATGTGTGAGTGTGTGTATGTATACTGTATGTGTATTTAAACATGCTTGGGAAATGTAAACATGCTTGGGATAGGCATATTGATATCCTTACAAAAAAATAAGGATCAACTATGGTTTGAGGTAACATGTTTAAAAAAGGGGCAAACTAGATGGGCCAAGTGGTTCTTATCTGCCGCCAAATTCTATGTTTTCCTAATCGGATAGATCACATTAATGAGGTGATGGCCCTGTGCGTTCTCACTGGTGAGTGATCCCATGGGACTGTATATAAGAGGAACGTTGACCTGGTATTGAAGTTGGGTCTGGGAGGTTGGAAGAGTGTAGACCGTCAGATTTCTAACTCAAGAGCATCCAAGGGTCCCCCTTATAGATCTCCTGCCTAAGATTTATAAAACCTTAGTGCCCCCCATGGAGTTCAATAATCTCCTCTATGGGGTTTCTTCTCCAACTGATCTCTCAATATGTTGACTACCACTTGCAAGCGGTGGTATAGAACACGCCGTATTGGTTAAGAAACTCTACACATTTTCTCCACAAATTAGAACAGTTTGGTCAGCCACCTATTGGTAGTGATGTTAGTCATATTGGTAGTGATGTTAGATGTCACAAGTCTTTACACAAACATAGATCATTGTGAAGGAGTTTATGCTGTTAGACATTGTGTTCAGTCCAGAGCACACCATATGAGTCCACCTATTAAGTTTTTGCTTTTGTTAATTGAGTTTTTTTATTTGCAGCTTGAGGGTACTGCGATGGGGTAGGACATGGTCCCATTGTATGCCAATTTATTTATGTTTAATTATGAGAGCAAGTGTATTCCAATAATATAGCCATGTACATTCAATTTATTGATGACCTTTTCATGGTGTGGACAAGTGCAACTTGAGATGAGAAATGTAATTCTTTACCTGGCTCAAATTTACCTGTTGTAGCAGTTCTGAGAGGATTGATTTAATCGATGTTACTAAAATGATACAAGAGTCCAAATTTCAGTCAAAATTATTCAAGAAACCAACAGATAAAACAGTCTATTGTTGGCGATGAACTTCCACCCCTTACCCCTCAAGAGAGGCTTGCCCTACTCACAGTTGGTGAGGGCAGCAAGGATAACAACTGATAGACATGTCCTACTGGATACACTGAATGAGATGGGACAATTCTTTATTGACAGGGGTTATTTCACAAGGGATGTTGCAAAGTCCAAAGACAGATGGCTAGAATTAAGGAGGGAAGATCTACTTGCATCCTAAGTGATGAATGAGGGTGAGCATTGACTGACATTTTCTAATACCTACTCAATTAACTCACACTACTTAAGAAGGCCATTTTGAAGCACTGGCATATATTATGTTCAGACCCAGTTGTTGGTAAACTGTGTGAGAAACCTCCACTCTTCTGCTATAAATGAGTGCAACCATTAAGCAGGAGATTTTATATACTGACGTTGGTCCTATAGCAATCAAGAACAGTACATGGTTGAACACTCGTAGCAATATGAGGAAATGCACAGGTCATGTAAATTGTAAGCATATCATGTCTGGCAGCAGCTGGCAACACCCCCTCATTGGATGCGAATATACGATTAAACATTGGATGGATTGTTAAACTAAATACACGGTGTACATAATCTAATACCGTGTGATAAGATATACATCAGGAAAACTATAGGCATGCTGAAGGAGCGTATATGGGTGCACCGCGCAACCATCAAAAAGGCCTTGATAAAATTTGATGGTAACACACCCCCAGTAGCAAGGCATTTTGCCACACATGTACACCACTTTAAGGATTTCAGTTTTATACCTTTTCATTACATTTCACCCTTAAATGAGACGAGAGGAAACTGACACACAGTTTACTGTTGAAGAAAGAAAATTACTGGATTTACGAATTACAAGCGATGACCCCTATTGGACTCATTGAGGAGTTCAATCTCTCGGTTTTCTTGTAGATAGTTATGGTGGAGCCCAGGGGCGGATCCAGGATAAAATGACAGGGGGGGCACCATGATAAAAGAGGGTTTAGGTGGGGGAGGGGCGGTGTGCCAGTGTACATGCTAAGAGAGCAGCAGAGAGAGGGTGGGAATGGGATTAAAAATTGGCGCTGGCATTTAAAGTACGCAGGCCCACCATGGCGACAAAAGCGCCAAATGGAATGAAACTAAATTCACATAATTCCACATGGATTGAGCCAAAATTCAAATAATGCCACATGGATTGTGTCAAAATTCAAATAATGCCACATGGATTGAGCCAAAATTGACATAATAACACACGGATTTAGCCAAAATTCACATAATGCCAAATCGATTGAGCCAAAATTCACATAATGCCACATGGATTGTATCAAAATTCACATAATGCCACATGGATTGAGCCAAAATTCACATAATGCCACACAGATTGAGACAAAATTCACATAATGCCACATGGATTGAGCCAAAAAACACATAATGCCACACGGATTGAGCCAAAATTCACATAATGCCAAATGGATTGAGCCAAAATTCACATAATGCCACACGGATTGAGACAAAATTCACATAATGCCACATGGATTGAGCCAAAAAAACACATAATGCCACATATATTGAGACAAAATTCACATAATGCCACACTGATTGAGCCAGAATTCACATAATGCCACACAGATTAAGCCAAAATTCACAATACGCTTCATAAACAGCGACATTGTCCACCAAAGGCACCCATTAAACATTTACACCATAATGTCCATTACACAGTAAATTACACGCCATTATGTATTATGCCAAACACCGTAATGCCTATTAAAAATTATGCTACATAAGTGCTGCTTATCTACATGCTCATTGCCAAGGGTTCCATGCTCATTGCCAAGGGTTCCATGCTCATTGCCAGAGGTTCCATGCTCGTTGCCATGTGGGATTACATGTTCATTGCCAAGGGGGAATACATGCTTGTGGTAAATGGGGGACAGCCGCCTCCAGGCAGAAGTGATAGCCACTGACAGTGGCAGAGCCTGGCTGTATTCAGAGCACTGCAGGTACCGGCTATTTGAAATAATACCCCTTTCACACGAGAAAATGCATTCCCAGTTTGGCCCCTTTTACACCAGCCGAGTCCCTGCATTTTCTGGTGTGAGGGGGAGAGAAAACCACCCCTCCCCCCTTTAATCAGTTATCTTATTTAACCGGCTATATCTTCAGAAGCAACTGACCCATTTACATGAGTATCATATTGAATAACTTTTGAGTGGGCTTTGAATGATTTTGGTCCAGTGAAACTGGAACGTTTGGTTCCAGAGTAATCTGCCCTCAAAGAACATGAACAGCCATGAAATTACATTTAAAAAATAAAAAATCGGTTTACATGCAATAACTCTGGAACCGATTGACCGATATGGACTAGCCTGGTATCATATTGAAGGCCCAGCAATTTGGAATTGAATGAGATCAACCACAACTGGAAGCCGTCGGAACCAGGTGGGGGTCGGAATTGACGGGTCACATATTATCCTATTGGGAAAAAACGTTACAGCTTTGCCAGGCGATATCTCCGGTTCCCGGGGGGGGGGGGAGCCTGGTATATTAAAATTAGATAATTCTCTGACATAACAT
The DNA here is from genome assembly GCF_055691185.1 of Crinia signifera. NCBI lineage: Eukaryota > Metazoa > Chordata > Amphibia > Anura > Myobatrachidae > Crinia > Crinia signifera. Next base: position 176,268,695 of record NC_139219.1, read on the forward strand.
GGCTTCTATTGTATATACATTAGTAATTTTTCTTATTTCTTTTTATTTTCCATATGTTTTCCATCCTGTATGTTATATGTTTATCTACGATCTTGGATGAGGGATCTTATCAGATAAATTGGGCTACAAGATATGTGCCCCCTATATACCTTGGGAGTTAGGTGGATTATCCACATGTGGCACATGTATGCACTTGCATCTTTTGAGAATATTCCTCTAGTTGCCATAATAGCGCTATGGCGCTATGGCAATGCATCCTGGAAGTATATGTTGGAGGGACTTCTGGCACATAGGAGCTGTGTATGCTTCCCCTCCACTTGCCATGTGCACTCTGCTCCCGGCGCCTGACATCATGTCCAGGACGCCGGTGCCGTATGCAGTGGGTGGTGAGTGACTGCATATATTCTGGGTCTATTAGGCAAATACATCCAGGGTTACTAATAACAATCATAATCTGTACATAATTAAATCAGATTTCATTTTATATAAGGGTTGAAACAAATAGATCATGCACTTTAATAACGTAGGTTGAACTTGAACTATGAATGCACATCTTTATTCAGCTTTAACTACTATATAAATATGTAACTTTAATAGAAGTTTCAGCTAGTGCATCACAGCTGAGATCTCTACCACTAGCATATACAGTATATCGCTTATAGTTCTTTTGTTAAGGTGATGCCCTTAACACCATAACGGCCTGTCAGTGATTTGGATAATTTATTCCTCTATTTTGTCTTCAGCTGCTGTCTAATGCTGACATGATACGTGTAATTGCGGAACCATGCATGCTATTTAATTTTATATCGCATCAATAGTGGGACTGTTCCCAATATTCTCTGGATGTTAGAGGTTGCTATACCCCCGGATGTTTGGAGCATCTACATATAATTGTCTGACCCTGCACCCATCTATACAGGGGCAGTTTGGGATGGAAAACCAGCCCGGGAAATCTGGGAAAGCAGCCCTACAAAAGGGGCGGAGCTAATAAAGGGGGGTGGAGTCTTTTGAAGGCTGTGTAGGGGGGAAGGAAGGTAGGGGAGCCCTTCTCAAAAGCAGTAACCCTCTCTTGCCTTCGCAGAGAGAGAGAGATCGTAAAGAGAGGGGTCGCGGAGAGAGAGAGGGGGGGGTCGCGGAGAGAGAGAGAGGGGGGGTCGCGGAGAGAGAGAGGGGGGGGGGTCGCGGAGAGAGAGAGGGGGGGTCGCGGAGAGAGAGAGAGGGGGGGTCGCGGAGAGAGAGAGGGGGGGGTCGCGGAGAGAGAGGGGGAGTCGCGGAGAGAGAGAGGGGGGGGGTCGCGGAGAGAGGGGGGGTCGCGGAGAGAGAGAGGGGGGGTCGCGGAGAGAGAGAGGGGGGGGTCGCGGAGAGAGAGGGGGAGGGTTGCGGAGAGAGAGAGGGGGGGTCGCGGAGAGAGAGAGAGGGGGGGTCGCGGAGAGAGAGAGGGGGGGTCGCGGAGAGAGAGAGAGGGGGGGTCGCGGAGAGAGAGAGAGGGGGGGTGCGGAGAGAGGGGGGGTGCGGAGAGAGGGGGGGGGGTCGCGGAGAGAGAGAGGGGGGGGTCGCGGAGAGAGAGGGAGGGGGGGTCGCAGAGAGGGAGGGGGGGGCGCGGAGAGAGAGGGAGGGGGGGGTCGCGGAGAGAGAGGGAGGGGGGGTCGCGGAGAGAGAGGGGGGGGGGGGCGCGGAGAGAGGGGGCGCAGAGAGAGAGGGGGGCGCAGAGAGAGAGAGGGGGGGTCGCAGAGAGAGAGAGGGGGGTCGCGGAGAGAGAGAGAGAGGGGGGGTCGCGGAGAGAGAGGGGGGGTCGCAGAGAGAGAGGGGGGGTCGCAGAGAGAGAGGGGGGGTCGCAGAGAGAGAGGGGGGGTCGCGGAGAGAGAGAGAGGGGGTCGCAGAGAGAGAGAAGGGGTCGCAGAGAGAGAGGGAGGGGTCGCGGAGAGAGGGATACCTCCACTCAAAGTGTCTGATGCTAGTGGGGTATCTCTATTTAACCCCTTTTTTATTTTTTGTTTAAAGGGGAGCTCAGCTCCAATAGCACTCCCAAGTTGAGCAAGGACCCTAACAAAAGTGATCAACCCCTGGCCTGAATGTCAGGAGTATCCTTAAAGGGTCCCAACACCTTGGGAGTTTTCTATATGGAATAAATTGGCAGCCCGCAATGTAAATAGCACCACGGGGTCCCCGTGCCCCCACCAGACCCCCCTGTACCTCCGAGCCGCACCGGGCCCGATTACAGTAGAGATGACAGTCCCCGGGAGGAGAGACTCCAGACTCCAGCCGATTCCAGGCACCCAGCGGGAGCTGCGATCACTCAGCGGACGCCGGTCCTCAGTCGCCGTGAGCAGGCCACGCCTCTTCAGAGCCCGCGGCGCTGCCGGCGCAACCTCAAAGCACGGGTCAGGAGGAAGCCAGGGCCGGGGAGAGCAAGTCTGGGGAGCCCAAGTCCAGCCGCCAGCAGCCCAGTGTGATAGGTGGCGGCAAGGCCACATCGCGGAGCTCCATTTTCAGGTAAGGCCGAAACTCGCAGTTGCGGTCTCAGGAGGGAGTGTAGGCCGCAATCAGCGAGAGCCTTAAAAAAGGCTCCCCGACTCCGCAGCCACAGCCCAACACCACCGGGGTATCCAGGAGGCACAGGGAAGCAGAGGGGGTAAAGAGATGGAGCAGGGGAAGCCCATAAAAGGTCTTCTTTCAAGGGCTGGGTCAGGAGCACAGGGAAAAGCAGCCTCTCCAGATGGCCGCTTGGCCACACCCCCCCCTTGAGGTAAGATTTTCCATCAGAACATGCTCTTAATGATGTGTGTGATTTCAAGAGTCTAAAAAAAACCTAAAATGGTAATATATATTAATCTGTTAAACAAAACCCTTGATTCACGCTTATTTTAGGAAAGTATAAAATGAGGCATAAAAATGATACCTTTTATAAAATAGTTATAAATCTTAACCATGGCGGTGGATATTCCACCCTGCCGGGTTCTTGAGTTAACCCCTTCACGACATTGCCTTTTAAGGTAATTTTTTTTTTTTTTTTCCTCCTTGCATTCAAATAAGCGTAACTTTTTTAATTTTCCGGCTATATAGACACATGAGGGCTTTTTTTTTGCGGGACAAGTTGTACTTTGTAATGGTACCATTTACTATACCGTATAATATTCTGGGGAATCAGGAAATAATTCAATGTGGGGTAAAAAAAAAAAAACCCGCCATTGCACAATTTTGCGCTGGTTACGGTTTTTTTGGAGTTCATAGTTCGTTTAAAATGATGGGTTATCTTTATTCTATGGGTCGTTACGATTCTGGTGATACCAAACTTATATAGTTTTCGTTATGTTTTACCACAAAAAAAAAAATCGCAACTTTTACGGTTTTTCTAATTTGCGTTGCGTCGCCATGTTCTGCGGCTTATAACTTTTTTATTTTTCCACCTACGGACCTGGGTGAGGGCTCATTTTTTGCGGGCTGAAGTGTACTTTTTAATTAATACCATTATGGGATATGGGCAACTTTCTGATCTCTTTTAGTTATTTTTTTTTGGGTACGCGATGCGACCAAAAAATGTAGTTTTGGCGTTGGGGATTATTTTCCGTTTACGCCTTTAACCGTGCGGGATAACTAATGTTATATTTTAATAGATCGGACTTTTAGGAACGCGGCGATACCAAATATGTTTATTTTTTTTATTTTTTATTTATTTTTATTTGGGAAATGGGGAAAGGGGGGGGGTGATTTGAACTTTTAATATTTTTTTATTTTTTTTTTATTTTTAAACTTTATTTTTTTTTTTTTTTTTACTTTTACTACAAGGCCCCCTAGTGTACTTGACCACTAGGGGGGCGCGATCGCCTGTACTAGGTTCAGCCATAGAGCTCTATGGCTGAACGTAGTGATTTTATGCACTTCCTATTACATCCTGCCTGAGGCAGGATGTAATAGGTATGCATACACGGCCAGCACAGGGGTCTACATTAGACCCCTGGCTACCATGGCAACCGATCGGCACCCTCCGATCTCGCTGCGGGGGGCCCCGATCGGCGCAGGAGGGGGGCGCCCCCCCTCCGATCAGCTATTTAAGCACTGCGGGCGCTTTGCCCGCGGTGCTTAAAGGGTTAAACGGCCACGATCGGCGAACTCGCCGCTCGTGGCCGTGAGAGCAGGGACCTGGCTGTAATATACAGCCATTACCTGCTCTCTTTCAAGCCAGCTCACTCCGTGAGCTGGCTTGATTCCCCCGCAACCGACATATGACGTATATATACGTCATATGTCGTGAAGGGGTTAAACAATGGTTCCCTTACCACATGATTTCATCCATGTTCAATACAAGTACAACCGCACCAAAATTAAAAAAATCCCTCTAGGTACAAAAAACGATTTTGCCATCTTTAGGGCTTATTTACCAGTTCTGTGGGTTTTAAAATTGTGTAAATGGTCAGATGTTACATGTAAGACATTGTTTAATCATAATATGAATAAGTCTAATGTGTATTTGGGAACTTTTCTTTATCAGACATCATACTACTATACAGTATGTGCCGAAATATCAGAAGCTCCCCAATTTCTTATTGTTTAGACAAGTCACCTCTCTGAGCTGTGTGGCATCTGCACTGCTGGCCCACCCCTAGTTATGGCCTTACAGACACCACACCTCACCAACCTCCCTGACACCATACCTCTCATACCACATGTACCCCTCCCCAAATACACCTCCAGCCACTCATCTATTAGTGCTTTATGTAATACATTTTACCCACTACTACACAAAGACTCCATCCTTTACCCACTGAAACAGCCTTCAAACAATTCTACCCCTGAAGCGTTACTGATTAATTCCCTTTCACCCATTGCTTCTCCCTGGCTGCATATCATACCCATTTAAATCCACAAATCTAACAAAACAAACAAAAAAACACAATCCGAAAACTATAACTTAAATAAATAAAATTGTCTCTATTTCGCTCACAGATATTCACTCCATCCTAAGGGCTAATCTAGGAACAAGTCAGATTTTAGCAAGCAGTGGTAGGAAAGAGGAGAGATTAGTGTATTACTCTTTTTTGTTGTATGATTTACAAACCGTTGTGCTGGAGATGCAGGGAATGTTGGGCACTGCCACCTATGTTAGGGAGCAGGGATTTCAGGCAGAAGGGTCTACTGGGCATATTCCAAATTCTCCTCTGGGACAGTCCAGCCCTGTCTTTGCAAGAATTGTTCACAGTATGTTAGATGCATTTGGTGATATATTTCACAGTCTGGATTTTGTTAGACAATATATGTTTTTTATAGTTGATAGATATCATTTTTTTCCATGTTCATCCAAATAAAATGATATTGAATGCTCACCCACGCACTCTCTTACTGAGCTATGGTTTAACGTGCTTTGTTTTAATGTTCTGAACAATCTTAGCATTGTTAGAAACATTGAGAAAAAACAAATAACTTTGAGCGGGTATTCAATCCCCGCCGCTATTTCCGACAGGGGAATAGCAGCGGGTGCCTATTCAATGCTGTCTTTTCCAACAGCATTGAAGAGGCAGATCGACAGAATGGGCCTGACTTTGAAAGCTGTCGGGCCCATTTTCTCGATTACGTCCGCGAATTGTCGAGATCCCGGACAAGTCTCAACAATCCACAGATCGACAGATGGGACAGATCGACAGTCGTGACCTGGGATTGAATACCCTCCTGAATGATGATAGCTTTTGGTATTTAACAATTGACATTGCAATCATTTTAGTACAAGGTCATGTTTGCTCCTGTTTGCTATGGAATCTTTCACTGCCAGAGGTATATTCATTGTTCACCTTTTCTAAGGTAAATTGTATGTTATTGGCTGCAGTGGTTCCATTGGAAATTCTTATTTATTGTATTTAGCGCAGTATATTCTGTTGCACTTTTACAATTGGAAACAACAGTGATAAACAAACTGGGTAATAAATCCTATGTTAGATTATTATTTGTGGACTATAGCTCCGCTTTTAATACCGTCGTGCCTGCGGTATTGATCGCGAAGCTTCGGGAGATAGGTTACAATCCTCACATATGTGACTGGCTGTTGGACTTTCTGACAAACCGTCCTCAGTCAGTTAGGGTGGGTTCCACTTCTTAATCAGAACTTGTCCTAAACATAGGTGTCCCTCAAGGGTGTGTTCGGAGTCCTTTTTTGTACTCTTTGTACACCTCAGTTTGTTTCTCAAATTCAGACTCCAACCTCATTGTCAAATTTGATGACGATACTACAGTGGTGGGTTTGATTAGTGGGGGAAAGGAAGACCGCTATAGGTTAGAGGTGCAGAAATTAATTGAATGGGGTGAGGTTAATAACCTTCTCCTAAATGGTAAAAAGAGCAAGGAGGTGGTTATTGACTTTAGAAGATCAAGAAGGTCGACTATTAATCCGTTGATTTTAAATGGTGGAGAGGGTTACAAATACAAACATTTTGGGCATTACTTTCTCGGAAGATCTGTCCTGGTCCACACATACAGCAATGGCAGTTGGAAAGGCTCAGCAACGCCTTTTTTTTCTGCGAAGATTACGGGCAGATGGCCTATCTAGGCCTATGCTTATGAACTTTTACTGCTGCGTAATCGAGAGTCTGTTGACTTTATGCCATTGCGGTATGGTATGGAAATTCAAAGTGCTCTGATCGTAGATCCCCTCGATAGGATAGTTAGGGCTGCTGAAAAGGTCATTGCCCAACCTTTGCCTAGGATGGCAGACATTTTTTTAAGAAGGGGGAAAGCGAAAGCTAAAAAAATCATTTTAGACCCTAGTCATCCCTGCTATTCTCTTTTCACCCTGTTGCCCTCTGGGAAACGTTACAGGTGCTTGAGTTGCCGTACTAGCCGGTTGCGGAACAGTTTTTTCCCATCTGTTATTTTGTGTTTGAATTGTGATATATGAATGTTGAATATGAGTATTTCCTTCTCTTCTTTTCTTCCTTGTGAATTTCACTTTACGTTTTTTAATGTTGTAGTGACAATAAATTATTATTCTTATTCTTAAGTCCAACTTTATTATTATTTTTAATTAATCTGGTCTTGTGAGTGGTACAAAACCATAAAACTCTCTAATTAGATACAGATTCAGATTTTATAGATCAGTAGTGTGCTAGCATCAATTGTTTTGTTACTAGATGCACTCGCCAAAGCAATTCAATTGTTATACTGTTTGGGAGCAAACAGCCCCTAGTGCAGACATTTCTTCCTGCAGTCCCCCTGTGTTTTCCAAAAAAATGTGCGCAGTCACCAGTTTGGTCTCCAAACAGCATTTTGTGCATCACTACCAGCACCTTAGTTGGGTTTAGCCATTTTTTTTACATGAATAGACCCGGTGTGATCAGATCGAAAAAAAAAATGGAATTCGGCCCCCAATCTACCATCATATACCATCACTGTAGACAGGAGATTTGGTGCAAAAACAATTAAAGTACCCCCAAAGAGTTTATCTGAATTATGATTTGTCTTTCCTTTTACTTTTGCACTTGATTGCTTAGAGCCGTGGTAGCCAACCCTAGCCCTCGAGAGCTACCAACAGTTCACATTTTCCAGACAACCTAGCTGCTGCACTCATTAATCACTGACACATTTTAAAAGATACACAGATGGAGCTAATTAGCTCTCATGTGATTCTGTGAGGAGACCTGCAAAACATGCACTGTTGGTAGCTCTCGAGGACTTGGGTTGGCTACCCCAGGCTTAGAGGATCTGATGGAACTCTTTATGCAGTGCTTTATGTAGAGCAGAGCATCATGGATAGGATAACATTTACAATGCTTTTTGTGATACAGTCTCTTACTGCTTCACACTAAATGCTTTTATGCATTTGGGAGTTTCTTATCTCATGCACTTGGTTTATACTCTGATAACACCATGTCAGCATACTTTTATTAGGGATGGGACTTGACAAATGAAATACAGTAGTATGTTTTTAACTAAAAAGAATGCCAACAATGTTGTTGTATTTTGTAGAAAAGGACTATGGAAGGGATGCACATTTCCCGAGGTACAATTTATTATGTTACTTGTAAAAAATTTGAACTAAGTTTTGTCAAAATAATATTTTGGGCACCTGCTATAAAACTTTCAAAATTTGCAATAACTTAAAACATTTAACTAAATTAAATTGCTAATGATTCTGAATCCACAGAATATTTAAATTTCCTCATCCAGGAAGTAATTTTAGGGCAGGTGTGCAAAGGTCAAACCAGCAGTGTAGTGAAGTGTTTTCTGGTTTAGAAAATAGTTTAGGAATATAAATAAAAAGACAAACTTGTAGATAGGTCCTTAAATGGCTTCAAGAAAATGCTCTTTTTTAAATATGCTATCTTTGGCATTCTCCTTTTTTTAAAGGTACTTTCAAAACTGTTTTTTTTTATTTAAAGAGATACAGTAAATGTAAGCAGAGCGAGAGATGGTCACATGAAGATATAATGAAAATCTAATGCATCGTGTTCATATGTTGCTGTGGTCTGATACTACATGGAAGCAGAAGTTGGAAGCCTAGAATTTATTAATACAAACTTTTAAATACACCTATGATGAGATCCATAAAAAAGCTGTACTTAAAAAGTACATTTTTCTTTCAGGGATGCAGTGCTTTTGGCAAATTTGTTAAGGAAATTTTTAGAGGCGCTTTGCCATTGTCGACCTCAATTTTGGCTCTTAATCCCTGTTTGTGTTTAACTGGGATATAACTGATTGTCTAACTTTTTTCCTTGTTTGACATTTTACCTCCTTCAACTTAATATCAGATTATAATGAAATAAGAGCTTTTGTAAAAATTGTTTATATAATATAAAATTACTATAAATAAAATTAAAAATACTACTGACACAATATTTGTATTCATAAAATGTTATTATATTTTTTTGTCTAGGCAATTCTAAGTACTCCACAGTAATGCAATATCTCTACCACTAAAGACTAATGACTTCAAATCTGCCCTCTATAGGGAAGATCTGAGTTCTGGAAATTGGGAACCTCAGTTCCGTATGAGTCTTCCACATTCTTTTAGTCCCTGAAGGGAAAAAAACTGCAAATGAGATAGTGTTAGAAAATAAATTGCACAGAAAGACTTTGGCTTGAGCTTGTTGGGCAGTGTTATTTCTCAATTCTAGCCTAAGGCCGAGCAAAATGAACCAATATAAAATTAAATAATAAGCTCCTGTTGTTTTATGTGCTATTCATGCTTTAAATAATACGTAATGTACATCATTATGGTTAAAGAGACACATATATTAGGCTATTTCAGCTGCCACAAACCATGGCCCATAGGGTAAGGTATCCAGATCATAATTGTTCCCATTATGGAAGTTTTTTTCATCAGAATGCAGTTATCCATGCTTGCCTACATTAAAAAAGTTCCTGTCTAGTTTCTCCTGGAGAAGACCAGTGACAGGGGTGAGGCTGGACTATCCACGTAATTAGCTATACTTCCATATGAAAATATCCCATGAATCGAACATATATCCATAGAGTGTGAGGCCAAAACTATGCGATTAGCATACATTTGCATTGCTAAGCCTAGACCCCCCTGCACAGACTGCAATTCCAGATTTTATTCACCCCATCCTGCTCAATTCCCTTGGAAGTGGATAGAATGTGGGAGGAGTACCCTCTTTTCTGGGAGTGTCGGGAGTTTTGGGAGAGTGTGCAATAAACCTACCAGTATTTTTTCTTGGAATCTGAGATTATACATAGCCTCTTATATTGTATGTGACCCAAACTTCTGTAACATGTTCAATAATGTTTGTTCCACCATTACATATTAATAGTGTTGATATAGTGCACAGGATGAAAAATCCAGACACCACTTTCATAGCTTACAAAGTTTCTCTTTTTTAATGTCTCTCATTTATTACTGTGGAATTGCCAACACACATACTGTATAACCAGATTAGCATATGATTATATTTAAATAGAATTACCATAACTTTTTTTTTCTGATGAAGCTTAATGTCACATTAAACTCCTAATTGGATTTACAACATGGATTAGCTTCATACTTTCTGCTTTATTCCTCATATTCACAGTTGTGAAGAACTTAGAACTTGCATGATTCTTTTTCATTTTGTTCTTTACGAAAACATACATTTTCTGTATTTTAGATTGGACAACTTGTCTTCAAGGGGATGAAGCGTCTGAACCGTATCCAGTCCATCGTTTTTGAGACCGCTTACAACACCAATGAGAACATGCTCATCTGTGCCCCAACTGGGGCTGGCAAAACCAACATTGCCATGCTCACAGTCTTGCATGAAATTCGCCAGAATATTGAACAAGGTGTTATTAAAAAGGATGCATTTAAGGTATGCATTATTCTGTCTTTCTAGATTTTCATGGGCTGTGTCCAGCTGCAGCGCTGCTGAATCCACTTAGCACATAAAAACATTCATGGTATCATGTATGTAATATAAGTGATGGCTGATTTCTCTGGGGGATTGACTGGCCAAAATGTAATTAGAGCTATGCAACACAAAGTTTTACATGCTTCTACGCCCGCCCCCAGACTCCTGTGAAACTAGCCAATGGGAATGTGGGTGAAGGCTCTATGCTGATTCCCGCGTGCCGCATGGCCACATATACACTCAGTGCACCTTTGGGGGAACTAGCCAGCACATATATTACATCCTAGATAACATAAATGCTTATACAGATGTGGGTACGCACGTCTATCCGCGTTTGTCACAGCTTGCTCCCATTTGTCGCACCCGAGTTAGATGCACGCACCGGAATTTGTGGCATCGGGATTGCTCCAGTTGCCACAGGAGTTGCATGTAGCGATTGGCGCAGGGTAGATGAACACGGCTACATCTGTATGTGCTATATGGTTTCCCCACTGCACTATACGTTCAGCTGCAGCCACCGCTGGCTGTGTTGGTACTGCGTAATGTTTTACACAATGTATGGGAGCATTATTTTATAGAGTTGCCTGATGCAGGCTTAACTTTTAAAACTTAATTGAAGGGTGATTTCCAGTGTAAAATTTTGTTTTACACTCATACTAGTAAATAAAGGAAAAAGTTTTTCAAGGGTATTATTCATTTCTAATCCACATAAAGAACGCTGCTTGATTTAGTTCATTACTATTACAGCAATCCTTGTTTGTGTCCTGAAAATCTTATTACCCATGTGAAAAGCTATGAAAATGCATTTAGCTTTGATGCAGAACCAATTTTCAAAGTGATGAGGCTATATAAACAAAATCCATTGTCCTCTAAACAGCTGTACACTTATCCAGCAAAGATAACGACTTTTCATATATCACTATTAAGATTTTTCACTGTAAGTGCCTTGAATCATATTTCACAATAAATTGTGATTTGTACTGGTTGCTTTGGGACAAATGACATTGTGAGTTTTGCTCATTTATCAACTTGGTGTCCGTTTTGTGCAGATTGTATATGTAGCTCCTATGAAGGCCCTGGCAGCTGAGATGACAAATTACTTCAGCAAGCGTCTAGAGCCACTGGGTATCACAGTGAAAGAGCTGACTGGTGATATGCAGTTGTCAAAAGGTGAAATTTTACGAACCCAGGTAAGTTCAGCTAAGGTTAAAATGTCCAGCATTTGTTTTATGCTTCTATTTCTTCATCTTGGATCTGTTTTATATTGCTTACTGAATCTGTATTGCATTTTATGTGTAAGGAATGGTATGAAGTGTTTTTTGAACATGGAGTATTTTCTATACCACTCCGATGTGTTGAAGCTTAATATCATGTTAATTATTTACATAATATTTGTTTACTTTTACAAATAAGACTACTGTTTCTTATGCAATTAATTATTGCAATGACATATACAGTTTAGGTTGACTTATACCAGAACAGTCTTTATTCCTGTAGTTAGGGGCACTAAGCCATTTGTCTGGAGCTTTCCAGTATATTTAAGCATATTATAAGTGCCGATTCAGACCTGTCCGACCCCTTCCCCGATGTTCAAGATTTGCGCATGAGCAAACCCCGGGAGCAAACGGCTTCAATGAGTTTCACTCCAGGAGGGATGGAATGGGGCTGGCAGCAAGGGAAGGCCCACTGTTTTATGGGCATCCCCACAAAAATGCTGGGTGTTCCCCTGGGAACACAGGCATATTGATTATGCCTGCTCAGGGTTGGTGACTGATGTCACATGACGTCAGCGCCCTCCCTGAATTCAGAGAACAGTGGCCAACTGAAAAGTAAGTATTGACTTACTTTTTAGACCGAAAGGCTGCAGAAATCATTCGATGGTCAGCGTGCATCAAATGATTTCTCCTCCATTCTACCGCACACATCCCCTCACTTGCAAATGGTGGGAATTCAGGCATTCGTTCAGGCAATGTTGACCTGTTCACTAGGCTGCAAAGGTGCGCGCAGCCTAGTGAGCAGGTCCGAATCAGGCCCATAATGCATTGTTAGTAATAAACACACAGCTACAACCTTTAGAACGTTTAAATAACTGAAATCAACATCACCCGTGTTTACTGGTTAGCGTAGTCCAAATAAGCAAGTAAGTTATTTTACAATCAAACATGCATTGTCATTATTACTTTATATGTTAAAATTGCAGATAAATATTCAGATTGTTAGTAAACTTCTTTGTTAAATACCATTTTTTAGGATAACAACTCCTAAAATGGTGAATAATTATTTGAAGAATTGGATGAATGGTACTCTTTACTTAGAAGGGCGGCCATCTCGGGCATTGAATGCATTAAAAAATCAGGTGCGATGCGACAGACGAGATGCCAGAGATTTCCCATAGGGAACAATGTTAAATGTCTCAATTGACCCGATTTTCCTGTTCAATGCCTCAATTGACCCAATTTTTCCATAGGAAACAATGTTAAATGGGCCACAGAGGCCAAATAGGCACCCTGAAGTGAATAATGGCCACCCGAATTGTTAACGTCACCCCACGATCAACGTCAACCCGAAGCGTGGCGAGCGGCGGCGGTACGCGTCCTACGACCTTTTCATACCCCCACTATCCACGTCGGCGTGGAGTTGAGAATAGAAAGTGTGGCGAGCGCAGCGAGCCCCGCGAGGGGACGCGGATACCTTCACAGGTATCCGCGTCCCCTCGCGGGCTTCACAGCTGTCCGCGTACCCTCGCAGGGCTCGCTGCGCTCGCCACGCTTCGGGCTCGGTGGCTCGCTGCGCTCGCCACACTTTCTATTCTCAACTCCACGCCGACGTGGATAGTGGGGGTATGAAAAGGTCGTAGGACGCGTACCGCCGCCCCTCGCGGGCTCGCTGCGCTCGCCACGCATCGGGTTGACGTTGATCGTGGGGTGGCGTTAACAATTCGGGTGGCCATTATACACTTCAGGGTGCCTATTTGGCCTCTGTGGCCCATTTAACATTGTTTCCTATGGAAAAATCGGGTCAATTGAGGCATTGAACAGGAAAATTGGGTCAATTGAGACATTTAACATTGGTCCCTATGGGAAATCTCGGGCATCTCGTCGGTTGATCGCACCCGATTTTTTAGTGCATTCGATGCCCGAGATTTTTTACTAACGATGCCCACGATCAAAATCGTGGGCGCCCTTCTAAGTAAAGAGTACCGGATGAATGTTTAACACTCCAGTATGTCGCAAAAACAAAAAGATCTTTAAAAATCCGAATACTGGAGCAACATAAAGAATAAAATTATGAATCACAGTATTCCACGGCATTTTGCCCAATGTCATAATGGAGATTCAAGTTTGTTGAGACTTAAAGCATTAGAACATATCCCTGTTGATAAAAGGGGAGGAGACAGGGAAAATAAATTATCCAGGAGGGAAACCGGTACTTATGTATTATCTGGGCTCCCATGTTAAATGCACCCCATTTTTTCATACCCCTACTATCCAACTACGCATGGAGTTGATTTTATATAGTGCCCGAAGCGTGGCGAGCGGACGCGGTCTCATAAGAAAAACGGGAGCCCAGATAATACATAAGTACCGGGAAACCTACTGGATTATTGCTCTTGATACAGTCATGCCAAGAGGATTGAATGAAAATTACGAAATAACCCCCTTTATCTAATGGCCAACTTGTGATGCTTCTGTGAACCATTTTAATATAGTGTACTTTTATTTTGTGTCATTGTCAGTCAGAGATCCTGTGTACTAAAAAGATGCACATATGGTATTTCATGTAACAATATATTTTTATCACTTGTTTTTTTTTTTTTTATAGAGAGAGTTGATAATATTATGTTGATAACGGGATCTCTTTGCAAAAGTTTAATTTGCTGTTTTTAGTAAAGTGTATCCTTGGTTCCAACTATACGGGTTAGGAGGTAAATTATGAATTATTCAGCAGATATACAAATTTATCTAACCACGTAAACATCGAGGAATGAGTTGAAAGCTCTTCCTAAGAATCCTGCTTGATGTTAAGAGCAGCCGTGGGCATGTAAATACAGATATATAAGAGCCGCATAGATAAAGTGAAAATGTGGTCTGGCTGTCTTTCAGCCACATATTGTTCTAACATATTGTTCTACTCTTCTTTGCCCATTCTATGATAATTCCTAGTTTCAACAGTTCGGGTTAGAAAGTAAATCAAGTAGCACCCGGTAATTGTATAAAATCATCTAATCATGTAAGATGGCAGGTAGGAGTTAAATATAACTCATTCAATAATTGCTAACCTCGAGGAATGGGTGGAAACCCCGCTTGAAATATCATTAATGTTGAAAGCAGTGGTACACTTGTAAAATGCAGACGAATAAGAGCTGCATTAATAGAAGGAAACATGCAGTCTTTTTGTTCTATAGTCGCGTATCGTTCTAGAACTCATTCTTATTTTATTTTATCCATTTTATGATAGTTTCAATCAGTTTAAACATGTTCTATTGCAATAATAAAAAGCCAATTATGTATTGTGAAAGGTCTATGTGCCCCGCTGTTTTGCTATACACCTGGTATGCAAATTCTACAACCAGGAGGGTTCAATTGAGTGAGCGTCACACAGGCCGCCCCACTGACAAAGTCCTATGAGGAAACACATAGGGGCGTGGCCTGTGTGACGCATCCTGCACTGCTGTGGACGGAGATGCCTGACCGTGTGCTGCTAGACGCTCTGTCGTTTGGAGTCCAGGATAATCTTTGTCTGCTCTGCAGCCTTGAGGTTCCGTGAGTGACATCCGTGCACAATTGTCTGCAGCTCTGCCAGTGGTGGATATTTGTATCTTGTGGTAGCCAGCTCACACCGGAGGAGGACTTCGGTACGGGCACCATTATTACATAAAGTTTTAATTGCTTGTCACTCTAATAAAATGATATTACATTATCAGGCGCCCCCTCCATTTGTGTTTTTAGATGGTGATATATATATATATATATATATATATATATATATATATATATATATATATATAGAAGAGTCCTCCCAGTTGGGAATGTGCACTCGCCAATATATCACAAAGACGTGTTCAGATAAAATTCAAAGTGGTCTTTATTTTCATATGGAGATATCCGTATCTTTTGCCACAATATAGCCCCGACGTTTCGGTCCTACATCTGGACCTTTATCAAGGAGCCTAAAATATCATAACATACAGCATGTCACTAAAATGTGAATGCAACAATAGTGTTCTAATACTAGAGCACAAAAACAAATACAAGCAACAAAAATTAGAAAGCCATGTACTTACATAGGCAGAAGTATTCAAAGTGCATATATGGGTATAGCAATAGCAGATCAGCATGGTTCAGGAACGCCAACCATGTCTGAGAACTGCCCAGGCCCGGACTTATATACCTGAAAACCGGAAGTCACATGTGCATTACTTTCCCGCCATTGCGCGGGTATCGTCATATGGACGGAACTCCGTTACCGGAAGTGCGTCACCGGATGTCCGGTGTGTGGAACGCAAGCTTCCAACATGCTGGCTGGATGATCGAACGGCACGTAGCGGTGACCCGCATCGTTGTGCGTGTTGTGTGGCCGGAAGTCCGGTCCAACTGTCAGTGGGATGAAAGCACAGCCGGTCCAATTAGTATAACAGCGCATGCGCATCATGGAAAATCTTTGACTTAGAAAAAATTGACTGACTTATCGTTTCAGGTAACGCCGGGGACCTGCTGTTACGACAACCTCAGAATATCAGTAATCTACAAACTTGTAGTAATCATAGTTTATGAGAACAAAAAGATCAGAGGAAGATCTATAAAGTGTACATACAAAATACATAAAATCTATATACTGATGATATACCTCTGAGGATGTCTTGCAGGACATTTGTGTATGGAACAAGCGAAAAATAAATAAAAGGCATAAATACAGAAATACATCAATATATAAACTTGACAAACATTAAACATAGAAAAGATGAAAAAATGAAATGATCTCATAGGGAGCTAAGATGTAGTCTTACTGGCTTGATCTGTTACATAATGATATTATAGTGTGCTTATGATTGGCAGTACACTGCCGCTCTGACCCAATAACAGTATATAAAGGGTCACTCTTATTCATTAGGATCTACATGTGACAAACCTGTTTTGTACATATTTTTCTATTTTTCATTTTTTCATCTTTTCTATTGTTGCATTCACATTTTAGTGACATGCTGTATGTTATGATATTTCAGGCTCCTTGATAAAGGTCCAGATGTAGGACTGAAACGTCGGGGCTATATTGTGGCAAAAGATACGGATATCTCCATATGAAAATAAAGACCACTTTGAATTTTATCTGAACACGTCTTTGTGATATATTGGCGAGTGCACATTCCCAACTGGGAGGACTCTTCTATATTTAAAGGCACGGACTTCGTCTGTCCCTTCTATTTGCATAGATATATATATATATATACACACACACACACACACACACACATATATATGTATGTATCTATAACATCTAATATATATATATATATATATATATATATATATATATATATATATATATGTGTTCAAAAGAAGACATGGTGCACTCACCAGACTTCAGAGAGCCAGTTTTTGAAATAGTAAACAAGAGTGCATAATTAACCCATCAACATTTTCGTCTTCACCCAGACCTTTGTCAAGATTGACACATACTGAGCCCTGTGCCTTAATTATAATAAATAACACAAATATGCACACCCACATTTAGTGCTAAAAACAACATACATAATCATATATATCAATATTATGCATTAATGTAAGATTTCCAGCTCCCATTTCAAACACGGTCCCTGTATGTGTATAATGAGCACATGTTAATGTCCAAAGCCACACTACCTGTAAATAAATAGCCGACATTAACAATAGCATGGAAAACATGATTGTTGTATCTACTGTATTTCTTGTCTCAAAATCCTGCATATGCTCAGTCACTCATGAGCAATCATAATTACTATTGCCACTACTGCTTTGACTGCAGTCACATGTTCACAACTAGATCTTCTGATCAAGAAGTCAATGAACAGATCACCACACCTGGTTGCTAAGTAACTGCTGGTCGTCTGCTATGACATAGATAAAACACTTCATTATTACTCAATCATATTTTGTTATTTGCAAAAAAATAAAAAATAAATAATAATTATATATATATATATATATATATATATATATATATTATGCTATATAGATAGATACATATAATAATAGTGTACTATATAGATTGTAGTGTCAATGTATCCATTCTGTACTGCAATGTATCGAAACAGTGTATGGGCCATCCAACCCCATTGAACCGCAGAATCGCATGTGACCCATCTCATGTGGTCCTTTCACATGCAATGTATCACATTCGACCCTGTTCCTCACAGAAGGGAGGGGGGCCAAGTCAGTCGTCAGACAGGCAGCAGGTCCGACCTCGCCTCAGGTCCAATGCACACGGGACTGCACATCAGATCCAAGGGGGGACATTAAACACATCTGATTTAGGCCGATTTCTCGGACAAGTGTATGGGCTCCTTCGGTTTTGTGCTAACAAATATTAGAATAAAAACGTATAACTTAGCCTTTATAAGTTACTTATCGAGATCTTGGGAATAGGGATGGTGCATTATAATACATTACCAATCATATAATAGGCATGAATGTCCAAAGAGACTAGTTTAATCCAATAAACAATGTGGATACTAAAGCACTAACCCACATAAACACCTAATGTGCATAAAGAAAACAAAAAAACAGTATTTTAAAACCCACCAACCGTCACTGCTCATTTAATTGTGGTAAGATACAGAAAGTGTTTTGAAAAAAATAATTAAAATACCAAATTTTGTTCATCTCACACCTTATACTACCATAAAAGTTATTCCCCCAAAATTCCTTAGTGTATTGAGTAATTTAAGCCCCTTGGCCAAATAGTGCCCTATTTGTGGATACATAGGGCTTCTCTGTGCAGTAACATTCTTGGTCCTTGAAATTAATTACCATACATTTCAATGATGCCAGAGGATGACATGTTTCCATAAAGTGGCTTGTACTGTTGTCCCACTTTTGATAGCTGACCTAATGGAGGGGCGGAGGTTCTCCATTCATTTATAAAATGGGCAGATGTTCTTACCAAGATAAAATAGAGAGCAGGGCAGATCAAAATATGAAGTATATGATATGAACATACATGCATGTTGGGTTTAGATAGAAGATCTGCAGGTGGCTCAAATTAACCGTGGGCAATTTGTTATTTATAAGTGTAAATAAGAGGGATTGCTGTGTAGAGGGGGGTCCAATCCCCATTTTTGCACAGAAATAGATCATTAATACCCCATGCTCTCCTTAAATGTAAAAAAAAAGTTAAGTGTGCTGGTGCGTTTTTATCGGGATGGTGTGCAATGAATGAAAATGACAATTAACCAGAATTGGTGTATTAATAAATCAATTTTATTGTATTGATTGCTACCTAAATTTATTTAATTTATTTATTTACAGTTTCTTATATAGCGCAGCATATTCCGTTGCGCTTTACAATTGGAAACAAACAGTGATTAAACAAACTGGGTAGAAACAAACCGATATAGAGGTAGGAGGTCCCTGTAAATGCGCCTGGAATAATTCACAGGAAGACCTGTGAGGTATCACTCTCAGGGACCCTTATAGGGTGTAAGAGTAACATTTAGAGACCGCAGCGGTATTATGGGCTGGAAATAGGGGATGTAGCATCACTCTTAAGTTAAATTTTCAGTTCAAAAAGGCAAAGTCTACAATGGGGCAAAAGTTCTGAGTGCTTAAATCCTATTATGGGTGTTCGTCTCAGCCGTCAGCAGCGCCCCACTGAGTTGGCTGCTTACCCCATTTTCTGTAGTGTAGAGGTGATGCCGGTGTCCTCTGTCCTGTTGGCCACGGCTGGTGATGGTGCAGCGGCTCGTCTAGCCCAGCACCAGGTTCAGTGTAGGCTTGTGACTTCCGGTGGCCGATCTCACGCTGCTGCCGTCTGCTCTAACTCCAAGCGGGGAGGAGACTTAAGTAGATGGTTTGTGGATGTGGAGTCTGTCTTAGCCGAGTATAGTGTCTCTCCCCTGAATTATTCCAGGCACATTTAATTAGCAATCAATAAAATAAAATGGGACCAGTCTCGTTTCCTCCAGACCGCCATCCACAGGTTTCTGGCGGATGACAATCCTGCAGACGGGAACAGGACATGGACGTGCGAGCGTTTCACAGGCTTGTATGTCTATTGCCTAGAATTGGGCGCGTGAGCCTATCGAAATGCACGCGCCCCATTTTGGCGGACATCGTGATGGGAGCCGCTCTTATGAGAGTGGCTCCAGATGTAAAATGCATTTTTCTGCCCAAAAAGACACCTTGCACTAGCAGAGTTGCACTAGACTTATCGGCTCCCACTACATTGCGGCTAGATGCATGAAGACACATCTGTAACTTATATCAAGGCAATTTAGGGTAGTTTGACTAGGTAACAGGTATAATTGAAAAGAATGCATTTGTGCTTCAATGCTGTCTAAACTAGTGACATAATACAAAGCTTATTTATTTTAATATGAAAATTTCTTTAAATAAATTCTGCTTTCTTCTTGGGCAAATAAATGCATATTATAACCTCTGCTGCTATACCACTAAAATATAAAAAAAAAAAAAACCTTCAAAAACTTTATTAGGGAAAGCAGGAAAACAGCCGAACAAATGCAACATACAAGTGTCTGTCATTTCTTCTACATTTGTCATGAGCAATTAAAGGACTCCTTTGAAAATGCTCATACATTATGGAGATCTCTTTAGACAGCAAAATGTCACTAAAATATTGAAAAGAAAAAAAAAATCGGTACTTGTTTCTTAGTGCGGGCATCGTGTACCTTAAAGTTAAGGTACACGATGCCCGCGATGGACCCGATTTCCTTTGAAATCAGGTCCATTTTTGCCGGCAAAGGCAAAATCGCGGGCATCGCGTCGGTCGCGGCCATTAACATTGCCCCCGACGCGATGCCTGCGATTTTGCCATAGGCTTCAATGTTAAAATATTTTTTAACATTGAAATCGGGAGCATCGCGTCGGTCTTGTGCCATTATAATGGCACAAGATGAGATGGACTTGATTAAGTCCATCTCACATAGGAAACAATGTGAAATGGGCCAATATGACCCATTTCACATTGTATATGGCCCCGTCGTCACCCCACGATTGACGCGAACCCGAAGCGTGGCGAGCGGCGGCGGTGCGCGTCCTCCGACCTTTTCATTCCCCTACTATCCACGTCGGCGTGGAGTTAAGAATATAAAGTGTGGCGAGCGTATCGAGCCACCGAGCCCGAAGCGTGGCGAGCGGACGCGTATACCTGTGAAGTAATACGCGTCCCCTCGCGAGGCTTGCTGCGCTCGCCACGCTTCGGGCTCGGTGGCTCGCTGCGCTCGCCTCACTTTATATTCTCAACTCCACGCCGACGTGGATAGTAGGGGAATGAAAAGGTCGGAGGACGCGAACCGCCGCCCCTCGCGGGCTCGCTGTGCTCGCCACGCTTCGGGTTGGCGTCAATTGTGGTGTGGCGTTGAGGCTGTCAAATTGGGGGTGTAGGGAATATTTTACATTGAATCAAATGTAAAATCGGGTCCTAGGGACACTATTCACATTTGATTCAATAAAAAAATCGCGTCGGTCGCATCGCATGCGATTTGGTCGCATAAGATGCGACCGACGCGATTTTTCCGACACGACCACCCCGATGGAAACAAGTACCAAAAAATCCTGTTTTGTTGATGACGCAGCTTGTTTCATGCCAAAATGGTCAGTGTCAGGTTGTAAGCACCATTCTATTATTTGCACCAAGACTAGAAATAATAATAAACTCTGATTTACATGATCACAAAAATAATGCTTTGTTTTATATTTATTAGCTGTCATTTTTATATTCAGTATATATGGTATTGTTTTCTTTGCATATGGTTTAGAACCAGAAAAAAACAAGTCAGTGTAATATTAATACTGTTTTACACAAGTACACCAAAGGACTATCTAACACGCATTGTCTTTTATTGTTTTATTTTGCTTTCTGACTGCCAGTTGAATTGGCTTGCCTTTGCACATGTTGTGTCAGAAATCTCAGGACGCCATGTAATGTCTTAGACAAAGGTTGCACTTTGTAGCGACACTATGGGACTAATTTAAAAATTCTGCTTTGGTCCCTACAATCACGGTTTCATAACACCCATTGCTGAGACCTACATTTTCAGGTTGTAGAGAAATGAAGGCATATATAGCACATTTATCATGGTAAAGCTTGCAGTACATTTCCTATTTGGTAAGAGAAATGGTTGCCTGTCTTTGCGCATGGAAATAGGTATAGCCAATTACATTGTTTTTGTTGCAATCCTCTGCTTATTAAAATGAACACCGTGTAGTTTACTGCCAACTTTTATGGCTTCCCTAGTTTTGAAACAAATCAAGCACATAAGCAGACAGAAGACATTCCACCAGAACAACCTTACTATTTCATTTTGTGCTGTTTGGTAAATTTCATTATACTCAATTGAGTGAAGAGCTTTTACATTTTTATGGCATAGTGGCAGCATGCAAAATTGCCTTCTAGAAAATGGAATCTATTTTGTACTTTATGGGAGAAAGGTTCCCGACTCCCGTCTAATAATGCAATGGTCCGTGCATGTTTTATTCCCTTACAGGTATAAAATTGCTAAGCAGCATTCAAGCAAGGCATAAAGTGTAGCTTTCTCTAATATGAAATAAGACCATTTCCCTCTTACAAAAATAAATCCTTGTATATACTCGTTTTCATAAAATTGCACCATACAAAGGGGTATGATTATTTAACGTTTATCACCTGAGTGACTACAACTGTGCTTATCCCATTAGGACATTAATATTCCCAGAAAACATAATGTAACAGAGATTTTGATAATGGGGTACAATGACCGTGCTATTTACAAGACGCCAATAATTTTCATTTGTTCCTTTGTATCGGTTGCGAGAACATGTGCCCTTAAGAAACTGGTATAATTATGTCTGTCATTTATATCTGATCGGATGTAACGCCACTGCTTATAATATTTGTGAAATGGGAGTTCAGCAGTTAGAATGCTTTATTTAAACGATATATAAATTATTTTGTTAAAAGAACAATTGTTGAAAAATTGTGAAGACCTACAGTTGCTAAATTATCTGTAAAGTGGTTCTCTATTATAAGGAACTTTTTCTTCTTTTTTTATCATTGCAATGTTCTCTCTGCACAAAGACAGCTATAGTACTTCAAATGCTAATCCGATTCAGGCCTTCAGTGCTTGTACTTCAATAAAGCATGACTTTGAGTTGACCTTCTGCTTACCCACATATAAAAGGAAATCTGTTATAAAACTTTTGGAGTCTACAGTATATGCAGCGCCCCCTCCCACATTACTGACTATATTTCTTTTTTGCATAATGATTGCTTTAATTTCTATCATGCATAAAGTAGTCATCTAATTTCCCTATGAAATTACAGTCAAAGCTTTTCTGAAAATATTATTTGTTTGAGCTGATGATCTTTTTATATTTTAGTGAAGCAAGATACTGTAGAAGCTGAAGAGTAGAATTGTTTTCTTCCAGCATAGAGCTCAGATTGGGAGTTGTTTTCTCTTGGCAAGTTTTGTTTTTTGAGTTTATCATGGCGCCTCCTGCTGATCAACTTCTTAATCTGTTCTAAGCCTTTTAGATGCAATTTCAATTACTTTTTACCTTCAGCCAAAATAATTAGCATATTCTTTTTCTTCATTAATATCTGGCTTAAACCGTTAATTAGATCTCCATGTGGTCTTAACGCTGACAGTTATAGGAAGCTCTTGTTTTTTACTTGACCGTATGCTTTTCAGTTAATCGTATAGAGCGGGAGTTTGGGGTTGAATAGCTGTAGCAGCAAGTAAGATTTCAGTTCTGCAGGATGAGCTTATGATCACTGACCTTCTTACTGGTTTTCCTGTGGATTTTTACTGTGCACACTACGTGCACAATGCAATTGTTATTTCAACCTGCATTGAACTGCCAATCACAAGAATGAAAAACAACTGCAATTCATTTAAGAACAGTGAAAGATATCTTCAAAGCATATGGGCAGCTTGCTAGGATAGTATACTGAGAATATATATATTTGTGTGTGTGTATGTGTATATATATATATATATATATATATATATATATATATATATATATATATTGTACTTGATATACTTGGCACTGGAAGTAAGTCTTAGCCATGCTTGTAAAACCAGTGTCAGACATTTCTAGCCATGTGACATTTCGCATTGTCTTGCTGGAAAATCCCATCCCCCCCATGGATGACAATCAGGCACTCTAAACCGATTTTAAACACCCATACGTTCTTTCTCATGGATGAGTAGGTCTGAAGAATGCCACAAAACATTCATCAGACCATAATGCTGCCAACACCAACTTGTGTTCTTCAAACAATGGTTGTAGGGCGTTTTCTCTTTGATGTTTCTTACCTGACACACCAACATCCATCAATTTGATGAAGCAGAAAACGTGACTAATCAGAGAAGCATCCCTTCGCCAATCAACGGATGTCCATTTCTCCTTCATCCTTGGTGACACTGAAGTTACTACGCTGGGGATAGAGTGGTGTATTGGAGGATTCGGTACTTTAAGAAATTGAAGTGTGGCATGGCTCCTCCCCCTCTATCCTCCTCTCAGACCCCAGTCTTAGTTAAGTGCCCGGAGTAGTCGGATCCCTGGGCAGGGGCTCCTTCTAAAAGGGCTCTTATTGCTGTTTCATTTATTTATTTTATATTTATGAATGACACAGGCAGCCCGGGGACCTTACTGGCTGCCTGCTTCGTGGGATGCCCTCCGGGGGGTCCGAGCGGCACTGCCGGCGGTGCACGCTGCTAACCCCAGCCACCGGTGCATCAGCGCCGGGGACCTGCCATAGCCGCCCGCGGCCAGTGTTACGAATCCCCGGCCGTGTCACCCGCCGGAGGGTCCAGGAACCACGGCAATGCAGGGTGACAGCTAGTATAGTTCAACTCCTTCTCTTTCGCTCTGTCTGTCCTCGGCACGACATGGTGCCATTACCAGTCCTGGCATTTGGAGACAGGTCTTAAACATATTTACACCACAGCAGGTGTAAGTCTATTTTTGTAATTTCCTGGGTCATCAGGGCCATGGAAAAATGGGCGGAGGAAATATCCAGGGGTCTCGCTGAACAAGGTTTGCTAGAAGAATTGGCTTTACTAGCGGATCATATGCGTGAATCCGCTGTTTACATATGGGAGGCCACAAGAGATTCAGCAGCCTTGGTTGCTAGAGTTTCGGCCTTATCAGTTACTGCCAGACGTTCCCTATGGCTTAAATCCTGGCAGGCCGAAGTGGACATAAAAATGGTGGTGGAAGCCTTACCCTCTTAACATGGGAGGTTTTATTTGGGCTTGAGCTGGACAAGCTCATCGCCCAAGCCACAGGAGGAAAGTATACCTTCCTTTCCTCCTCAGCCCCACCTCAAAAAACGACCCTACCAAGGTCCATCTTTTCATTCCTTTCGAGGTGCCCCAAATTTCAGGGGGAAATCTAGGGGCACCTTTGTCCCTTCTCGAGGTAGAGGCAGAGGTTTTGGTGGCGCCGCAACCTCCTCCACTGCTGGCACCCGGCGTCCTGACACCAAATAGCCAGAAAAACCAGCAGCATGACTGCCTTCCGTCCTACCTTGGGGACCCCAGAGTAAGAGCCCGGCTTTTGGATTTTCAGGACAGCTGGAAGAAATCCTGCAAGGACAACTGGGTTCTTTCAGTCATCTCTCAGGGATACAAACTAGATTTTGCTTATCCACGTGGTTCTTTTCCATGTGGGTAAGGACCTTCGTGAAAAACTGTTGAGGAGGGGATCCTCAACAGTTTTTCACGAAGGTCCTTAACCACGTGGAAAAGAACCGACTTTTACTTCTGCATGCGATTCAATGATTATTATCCGCCCGAGTCATATTGCCAGTCCATGTGGCTCACCACACAGAAGGCTTTTATTCTCCTCTTTTCATGGTACCGAAACCAGACGGTACGGTACACCCCATATTAAATTTGAAAACCTAGAACAGGTACATAGCTTACCACAAGTTCAAAATACAGTCACTACCCTCCGTAGTGGCGGGGCTGGAACCAGGAGAATTTTTAGCTTCCTTGGACATCAAAGATGCCTATTTGCATTTTCTTAAAGTGCCAACTCCTCCAATACACCACTCTATCCCCAGCATAGTAACTTCAGTGTCCCCTACTGATTTGGAGAAAGGTAATTAATGGAATATTTTCTGATGCTGCTATGCAAATTGAAGCCTTTAATAGCATAGGTGCAGTGAACATCTGTTTACTTCAGAGCACCATACTGAGCAGGGTTCACTAAACAGTTTTTTAGACACACCTCTGGAAGAGTCCAGCGTCATCTTGATGGTGAACTGTCCCACTGTAGCGCCTCTGTCAGCCTTTGGACACCTTCGTAGTCGACGTTCACTTCTCACTTGGTACTCACCAGTTTCCAATCTTGTTATTTGGAATGGTGCCATTTGTCCAGTCACGATAGCAGAACATTTTACAAATAGATCACAAACTGCACTGTTCTAGAAATATTTCCACCAGTTGCCGAAAGCTAATACAGCTAGAACAAGTGTGCGCACACCTTATATACCACCAAACCAGTGCATGACATGTCACAGCTGTATCCGCATATGAAATGCTACTGTACACTTTTTTTTCCAGGATAATACTGTAACATTCCATTTCTTAGGCAGATACAGTGGGAGCCCATTTTACCTCGCAACGCTATTTAGCCTCAGACTGACTCATCCTCACCTCACTGTGCACCATACTTGCCTACCTGACCCTCTCCATGAGGGAGAAAATGCTCTGTTCCTGGAGTTCCCTGGTAATGTATGATTGCCAGCACCTGTGGTGAAACACCTTTCTTATCAATTAACTAGCTCACCACAGGTGATGGCAATCATACATTACCAGGGAAGTCCAGGAACAAAGCATTTTCTCCCTCATGGAGAGGGTCATGTAGGTAAGTACGCTGTGCAGTGGAGATGGGAGGGCCTACTGTTGCATCACAGCCCCGGACAGAAATTAAGTAAATGGCTGCTTAGTTAATGCATTAAATCATATGCAAATTTTTTGTTTGGGAAGAGTTTTTTCAATATGTTATTGTTGTTATAAGGTTTCATATTGTAAAAAAAAAATGTGATTTACAGAAAGTACTGTAGCTCTGATGCAGAGTTCTTAAGTCTTTGAATCCTTAATTTTAGTCTTACCTTTTTTTTTGACATTCCTATATTGTCAGAGCTTTAAGGTCAGACAAAAATGCTACCGTGAATGACTGTTGTGTTAAAATGTAAAAAAATAAAAAATCCCCCCAAAAACATGTAGTCAGATAATGTCATGACTCATGATACCATACCTCCCAACTTTCTCAACCGTGGACCATAATGTCCCATGGGTGGGAGGCACAGTTTGGGAGAGCCAGTGATCACCGCTGCTCTGCAAAGCACGGCTTTTAACAGTGCAGATTGGGGGGATCAGGGTGCCACCCTACTGCTTGGGGAGCGCTGGGCACTCTCCTGCACATGGACTTAAACAGGGGTTGTGGCACTTGGCAATTTAAGTGTACTTCCAAAAAACATAAGACCTAGTTCAGATTTGTGTGCTATGTATATATTTACACGCCAAAGCGCTCGCAATCAGGAATGAAAATAAAGTGCTATGTATTCTGCCCCCAAACCAGTACCTTGCCTAAGGACCTATTTGGTCTAAAACCAGCTCTGCGTGGAGTGCACACATTGTGTATAGCAAAACCTGTATTGCATTGTGTATAACAAAACCTGTATCGCATGGAGGATAGATGTATACTGGTTGAACACATTTGTGTGTGTGTGTACCTATAAATTATATATAAAGAAATAACTTGAATTTGTGATAAAACGTTTGCCTTTATTACCCTATGCTGTTTTGGGATGTACCCCCCAGTCTTCAGGAACAAGTTCGAAGATGGTGTGGGTACGCCCTTAAAAGGCATAGGGTAATAAAGGACAACGTATTATCCTGATTTCAAGTCTGTTGGGTGCCTCTTTATATCTACTGCATTGAGTTGGACCGATTTGTCCTTAAGAAGACACCCCAGCAAGATATCGTATATATCTGGTGTACAGCATTGCCAGATTATCTTGCAACATATAGTATATACAATTGTACACACACTATATGAAAAAGAGTATATGAGCACTTGACCATTACACCAACAGGGAAATACATGTTCATCAATATGGAGTTTGTACCCTTTTTGCTGCTTTAACAGCCTCCTTCATCCACCAAACTTCACTGTTTGCGTAATGCAGTCAGTCAGGTAATGTTCTCCTATATGGAATATGCCAAACTCAGACTCACACATGACTGCCAAACAGAGAACCGTGTTTTGTCACCCCACACAACGTGTTTACAGTGCTCCGTAGTCTAGTGTCAGCATGCTTTACACTACTCCATCTGACGCTTGACATTGGACTGGGTTATGTGAAGCTTACTTGTAGCTGCTTAGCCATGAAAACTGTGTCCATGTGTCCAAATGTGTCAACAGTCAGGTAAAAAAAAAGTGAGAAACCCCATTTTGACCTTTTGGCTGTCAATCTAGACCATGTCGACCTAATGCTCGTGTCGACCTTGTGCCATGTCAACCTAGACCCATGTCGACCTTGCATTATGTCGACCTAATGACTGTCGGCCATACAATCCATTCTTTTGTATTACTTCCATTTGTAATTTAGCATATTTAAATCTTCTCACCGTAGTTTATTTTTATAATCCTGCTTTTCATTTTTTATTTTTTTTATTTAAACAGTGACATAAAATCCCAACGTTGCTTTCCATAAGGTGACTGTCTGGTTAAAGATCAAACTGATGACATCTTACAAGTGTTTATTCATTTTAATGGTGTAATCAGTATGTGTTATTTGTATATGCATATAAATAACTGCCTGTTCTGTGTTGGAACAAGTTACGATTGCAAATCATGAGCGTGTGCAGCATTCATTGTCTTTTGAATGAACTTGAATACAAGCCTCTCTAGTGTTTAGTGTTTTTATTTAAAAAAATATATATATATTTTTCGATCAGTAGAAAGATTTAGAAGAATTTGGCTACTGACAATATTTCTCACTTCTGGTGAGCTATATGGTGTGGCAATTACATAAATGCCTTGGTTTATCCATTTGTAGCTACACAGAATTTAATACCTATAGAGTACCCATAAAATATGTATTAACTGCTCATTGCATTTAAAATCCGCAGCTGATAATGCACTCAGAGCAAGTCTTCAATTTCTGATGTTTCTACCAATGAATTTTGTTTAACAGTTTACATTTCTTTATTTATATTAGAGTATATTTTATCATAAATATGTACTTTAAGAATGCACACATCAAATTTAGTCTTTTGTGGAGTTTGGATACTAAAGATGAAGGGGTATATTCATTTAAAGTCTGATCCATTCCGACTTTTATTTGTCTGAATGGATTCGACATGCCCTATTCATTCAGCTACCAAATCCGACTGCCGGTTTTGGCTGCTGCTGCTCACCCGGCCGGTGCTGGGACCGGGTGAGTGACTGAGGAGGCGGCAGGTATGCGGCCAGAGGCTGATGGAAGGCAGGACAGCGCCCTCTTTGCCTGGTGAGCTGCTGCTGCACCCGATGGAGGGAGGATGACGCTGAATGAGCTGCTGCTGCTCACCTGACACTGTACTCCCTGACTCAATCTGACTTTTCTTCTAGTCGGATTGAGATTGTCGGAAACCGGGCCAAAACGTATTTGGCTGCGTTTCCGGCAGAAGCACGTGGAACTGTGGCTATTACGCCAATCCACATGGTTTCCGACAGGTCGGAGTATTCTGACCTGTCAGAATAAAATAGACCTTATTGAATAGGTCAGAACCTCTTCCGACCTATTCAAGTCTAAAACTGCCATCGTTCCGACAAGACGACATTTTCGACTACAATTGAATGTACAGTACCTGTACGATTTTAACAGCATTCCGTTTTAATAACATTCAGTAATGGTAACCTCCTCTGCCTAACTTTATTATTTTATCAATTGTTTATAAATAAGGCCTTATTTGAAGATAGCCAATTTAATAGAAACTATGTTTTGTTTTGTTTTTTATTATGTACACATTTACTAGTACAGCTTACAGGGGCAGCATGTGCTTTCCATTTAAGATGGCATATGGCACAGTGCAGTGGAAATATTTTACAGTTAGTGGCATATTTCGTGCTGAACGTACTTAAACAAGAATTCCACTAGTGCCACACATAGGCCTAACCTGCCTATCGGGGAAATTTGTCAATGTGAGCATAGGCGTGTGCAGCCCATTTTCTTAAGGGGTGCACCATTAGAGTGGCATGTCCATCACCGTCTATTAGGCATCAATGCAAACTAAACTGTACAGACCGCTCAGCACACATCGCGGGTGCATCCCTTGCATGCCACAATATGTGCTGTCTCTCAGAGCGGAGGCTAGCATCGCCCCGTGTGTACAGGGGCTTTAGACTTTGGGGCAGAGGGTTAAGCATTAGGGGGAGGGTAAGTGTGAGGCTGAAATGGGGGTGGGTAGAGCAAGTATATTCACCTCACCTGAACCATCCTTTTGGATGCCTTCATCAGCATTATGACTGCCAGTCATCCATAAGGAAACCCATAAACACACACATATATCGCTAGCTGTAATGACGGCACTCCCAACTAGGGAAGAGATACTGTGGCTATGCACACTGTGTGCAGTATCCCTCACCGTGCGGCGGGTTCCAATGATATACAGATGTGCGGTGGCAGTACAGAGACTGGAGGCAGTACCCTTTGTAACACATAGGATACTGCCTCCTGTCTCTGTACTGTGCCACGTTTAATATTATTCTAAATATTATTTGGATTTGTATCACTTTTTATTTATTTGCATAATCCTTTTTACATTTTATATAGTTTTTTCTTTTTTCTCTACATTCATTTTTTTTTCATTTACCACAAGTACCTCACCTTTATTAATTTCCTACACTTATTCTTGCTTTTCTACACTTTATACTACTTAATATTTCCATTTCAACGCTCAAATTTAAATTTACGTTACAAGATGAATTCTTGACTGCATACAGGCAAGTTTATGCAAACAGTTTAAAGCTGGGTACACACTATGCAATATTTTTTAACTAAATGCACAGTAAGATCCTTGGAGCAGGGCCCTCTTCCCTCCTGTTCTCACAGCAGTCTTCTTGCATTTCAATTACAGCTCTCTTACTCTCCTACCATGTATACCTGCATCTCTTCTCACTTCCCTACATCTCAGCTGTAATGTTACATAGTTACATAGTAGGTGAGGCTGAATAAAGACTTGCGTCCATCTAGTTCAACCTATGTTTATAGTAGCTATAGTAATGTGTACTAAGAATTATGCTGCTAATTGTTAATTGTGCTCTGTTTTAGTCCTTCTGTTGCTGTCATGTTTATTTCTGTATACCCTGTTTTTTTTTCTAATGTGTGCTGTATGTATGGCGCAGTATACCACTTGTGGTGCCTATATAAATAAAATATTAAGGTACTTGTTTCCTAGCACGGCGCCCGTCGGGTCCCATCGCATACCATAACTTAAGGTATGCGATGGGACCCGACAGACCCGATTTTCGGGTTTTAAAGACCTTTCCATACAGTTTAAAAATTGGTCGCATTGCATGCCATTACAATGGCATGCGATGCGACGCGACCGACCCGATTTTACATTGTACCTAATGTTAAATGCCCCCCCAGACCCGATTTTTAATTGTACACCCACATCATGGTTAATTATTATGTCAAATGTACCCCCTTTGTTAACGCAACGCCACGATAAATGTCAACCCGAAGCGCGGCGGTACGCGTCCTCCGGCCTTTTCATACCTCCACTATCCACGTCGGCGTGGAGTTGATTTTATATAGTGTGGCGAGCCACCGAGCCCAAAGCGTGGCGAGTGCAGCGGAATACTTCACATGTATTCCGTGTCCCCGCGCGGGGCTCGCCATGCTTCGGGCTCGGTGGCACGCCACACTATATAAAATCAACTCCACGCCGACGTGCATAGTGGGGGTATGAAAAGGTCAGAGGACGCGTACCGCCGCCCCTTGCGGGCTCGCTGCACTCACCACGCTTTGTTTTGGCGTTGATCGTGGCGTGGCATTAACAATGGGGGGGGGGCATTTCACATCTTAATTACCCATCAGGGTGGGTATACAATTAAAAACCGGGTCTGGAGGGGCATTTAACATTGTAATCAGCCATCAGGGTGGCTTTTACAATAAAAAATTGGGTCGATTTGGTCGCATGCGATGCGAACGACCCGATTTTTCCAACCCGATGATATACAATTGAAATCGGTGGCGCCGTGCTAGGAAACAAGTACCAATAATAATATTATATTAATGATATTATCATGTATGTCGTCTATCATTAAAAATGCGCCCTCCCACCGGTTGATAACGATCCCCCTGTAGTCTGAGCATGATCTGCGTATATCATCAATGACTGCATCTTCAGTAGTGGGGGGAGGTTAGTGAATTTGGCATTTGACATCACTGTGCTATATCGGTAACAACATTGTACAGTGTGTATGCGCTAGATCGTTCTTCCCGAAGCTTAGCGTAAAGTACGTACCCAGCTTATGAATAACAAATGCTTGCATTAACATTTAGTTGCAACTCTGTATCAAACATCAAATGAATATCTTGGAAATTGATCATTTCCTGCTCTCCTCCATCTCCTTCCAACAAGGTTCTACACATGAAGTATGTATTGTGCTTTAGCACAATGACAAATAGATCTATATGTAACATTAGCTTGTATACTTTACCACTACTACATCCAACAGAAACTGGGCAGTTGCTGACAGCCTGGATCCATTTTTATTAAAATGGTTCTTTAATACCATTGTTAATGGTAGTAAAACCATTTAAATGATATGTAACATATTGGTTCCAATAACCCTATATCTCTTTCGGCTGTGATCATGGGCAGAGAGATGATTTATGGTTGTTGCCTGCTTACATTACACACATTCACTGTGCAACCTCTGGTTAGTAATGCATGTCAAACTGTATGCATTCCAGGCTACAGGAATTTCAATTCCATTTAATTCTATTTTATGTTTGAAATCTACATATTGTAATGGATTCATATTGTCAGAAATGTTTTATTAGAATACATAAATACATAGCAAAATCACCATAATCCAATAGGGGAAAAGTAATGTTGAATTGAAGCAGAAAGTTGACCAATTTGTTACGTAACAATATTCTGCAAAGTTTGGGTTTTTAATGGATGATGGCGTTGTGATCTTGGGATCATAGTATACATTTTTTTAATCTACTGTATTTACTGATATATTTTGTGGATAGAAGTACTATATCCAATTCTGAAATTCTCAACATTTATCTTTGATGCTAAATATCTGAGTTTCTTTTAAACATAACACCTTCATCCTCTCGACTATTCAATTGTAAATTTAGTATTACTTTCCAAATACTGGTCAATTTACATTGAATTCTACGTGGGTTTCTGCTGCTGAAGTTCTCTTTCTGTGTAATACACGTACATGCTTCAGTGCTGTTCACTTGGGATTGCTATTCTGGAATGGAAGAAAAAGCTTAGAAAGCTGAATAGATTCTGGCGTCCAAAAGATTACAGATGATTAATTGTAGCAGTGATGACAAAGTAGAAGTGAATGTTGAGACAGAGACCATGATAAGAGTGTCAGACTTGAATAAGGTGAGTACTGCTGAGGATGGCAAGCCGCATCAGGACCTCTGAGTAATATGGATGACCGTACTGATGGGTTTTGTCAGCTGATGGACTGTAATATTGAGTCGTGAGACTTAAACTCCCAGTTGCAATCATGTGTAATAAAATAAAATAATCATTTTTTTTAAATAATAACCCTAGTAATTGGTTCAGTAGCAATGATGTTTATACTGCTAACACTATTGATAGAGCCACTGTATGTTGCATGTTTGTATGTATATATGTACACACACACGCATATTATGTCCAATGAAGCGGCACCCAAACAGGCTTTTGTTAAAATGTCCTTTAGTCCCAATGTCGCCGGTGCCTTCCATCTCCAATACATAAACTCCACTTTGGCGGCACTCACGGCAAATAAGTATCAGTCAGGAATTTCGCGCTGCTGTCTGACTTTGCCGTGAGTGCCAACGAAGTGGAGTTTAAATTTTATATATATATATATATATATATATATATATATATATATATATATATATATATACTAATATTGGTGGTACTAGCGCTGATAGTCCTTGTGCAAAAAAGTCTCTGTTTCTCCCCGAATCAGATCCTCCGATTCTTGTATGTACACTATCCCTACTTTCAGGGCGGCAGCTCCTTCTCCTGTTGGTTTTTGTTCAGGAAAACCTTCGTAGAATCTAGAAGGGGGGGAATGAGACAGGCGCCTCCTAGTGTAGTATTTTCAATAATTTCAAGGGTGGTCCCGCCACCATACAAAAGACACAAACGGCACCCCACACACAGAGAAGTACCGTTTCCAGTGGTCTATCCACCACTAGTATATGAGCATAGGTTCAATAGGATTTCTCCCCTGGACTTTTCAAAAGAGATCCCAGCGATCTGTTTCTCTCCTCACACAGAGATCCCCAGGAGAAGGACAAATGTGGGAAAAAGCAGAAAGGTGGACTAGTGCAATATTGTTAAAACACTTTAATGTCGCCACAGCATGACAATAAAAATGCGTACAATGAATAAAAAGATTTGGCGCTTATCTGATATAGCTTTCCATAAGCTTAGTCAGTCAGTCTGGCGTCCCATCTAGGCAAAAGGCATCTAACTCAACGCGTTTCGTCCTTGCAGCAAACCGCTCTGGACTTCCTCAGGAGTTCTCGAATTTGAGGCAGCACTCCCACGGATTTCAATGAATAATCACAAGAAGACTGGTATAATGAATCAACGTTTCAATCACCCACAGGCAATTTTCGCCAGGTTTAAAATCATACAGAAAGGACAGGACTTATATACTTACAGACACTGAAGACACGGCTCCCTCCCCGCCCGCGGCCTCCGGATCCCCCAATAACGTTACGTGATGTTGCGTCATCAATGCGCGCCTGTGCGTGTGTTCACGGCCGCATGTTGCTAAGAGACAAGACGCCAGCTGAAGCCTCAGCGGCGGATGATAGTGTAATGACTGCGGTTGCTGTGGAAACCGGCTAGAACGCTGGATATTCTGCACAGTCTGGGCTGTGTATGGAATTAAAATTCTTGGGTACCAAAGGACATGAGCTGGGGGAAGAAGCGTGCTTGAAATACACCATTGATACATTCACAAAATTAAAAACGTTACTATGCTGAAAATACCAAAGATTAAAGAACAAGAAAGACTTACACTATACAGAAGCTAGTTACAACGGAAGTACAGCAAGGTTATAAATACATGTTGATTAATGAGAACTGAATATCATGATTAGACTGTAAATCACATCACACAACTTTTCTTTGTAAGAAAGGCATATATACCATGTGTGTAAGCACATTATATGCATATTAGCAGCCTCCAAGGCAAATAATACTATATTGAGAAAATAAAAAAAAAAGAAAAAGAAAACCAAATAATCTAGATTGTGAGGTGGATGCCGACACTGAATTAAGCATTATAAAAAGCTGTTTAATGACAAGTATTCATTGAGGCCAGCAGGAGCCACCGTATTGAGCCGGTGGATCCATCTGGCCTCCAGTTGAAGTAGTTTTTTGTGTTGGTCTCCACCTCTCACAGAAGCAGGCACATGGTCAAATGGCTTGTACCTCAAGGAGGCTAGTGTATGATGAGCCTCCTTGAAGTGCCGAGCAACCAGTTGGTCACTGCCCACTTAATTGCCAAGCACTCCTACTCTACCGTTGAATTCTTGTGCTCTATGGGCTGTAATTTCCAGCTAAGGCAGTGGATCGGCTTGTCTCTATATTTCTCCTGGGAAAGGACTGCCCCTACATCTGTCCCAGAGGCATCTGTATGCAACACAAACTGTTTTTTTTTTTTTTATATTTCATCTTTATTTGTTTTTATACAAGAGAAAGACAGAAAACATAGACATTTAAAACGACATATTAACACTTGGGTGGTATGTACAACAACCCAACTACACATTACAATGACACAGGACGAAGAGGACGTAGCAGTATTTTCCGCTTTACATTCACTAAGTGAATGGTGAAGAGACATGGCACCGGCACAAACTTATATAATAGAAGACCTTTACCCACTCCAGCCCACCCACCCCACCCCTCGCTCGTCCCCCCACCCGCCTCCCCCTCCCACCCACCAGCAATTGGAGTTATATACCATAACTTGATTACACACATTTGTGCAATATTACCCAGGTCGTCTGAGCGGTCCTATAGTGCAGTTGCAGTAATTTATAATACTTTATATACATTTTAAAGTGCATGTGCATATAATTGAACTTAATAAACATAAAAGGAGTGGGGGAAAAAATCCTCTCGTGAAGAGTAAAGTACATAAGCAAAGAAAAGGGTAATCTATACCCCATATAGTGTTCCGTGCTTTAAACTTTATTTACTGCTGACTTTCAGCGTGTTGCATAAGCGGATGCATACCATCTGTGCCAAATATTAAAAAATGTGCTTAGTTTATTCCTACCTAAATATATAAATTTTTCCTGTGCCGCTGTGTAATTAACTAATGCAATCCATGCACTAAAATCGGGACCAGTTTTGGAATGCCAGGTTCTTGCTATCATCATTTTGGTAGTTGCACATATATTATATATATATACAACTTATCATGTTTACTCAGACCAACATCTGCACAAATAGATAATATGCAGCTTTTGGGATTAAGGGTAGAAGCGGGAATATCTGTTTGAGTGAGGGTTTGTATTACTTCTTCCCAGAATTTTTTTACCACAGTGCATTCCCAGAGGAGGTGCCAAAATGTACCCGCCATCCTATTACATTTGGGACATATAGGAGATGCCCTGGCATGCATCTTGACCAATCGGGTCGTGGATATATATGATCTATGCAGCACGTACAATTGCACCTGCTGCATTCTTATAGAATTGGTTGCATATTGTATTGACGATAGGGCCATCTCCCATTCACCAACCGAGAATGTACCCAAATCGTCCTCCCATTTTTTGGCTAGCGGATCCAATCTGCCAACATTATCTGCCTCTGAGATTACACCGTAGAGCCTGGACATAACTTTTTTTTTTTTCCCTCCCTCCTTTAATAGTTCTATTTTGATTGGAGAGGTGGAGAAGGATGGCATATTATTTTTAAATTGGGTTTCTAACGCACTTCTTATCTGTAAAAATCTAAAGAAGAATGATTTTGGAAGTGAGAATTCTAATGCTAAGTTTGTATATGATTTTACGGACCCATGTTCATAGAATTGGCTAAGAGCTACCACCCCATGTGGACCCCAAGCGGCATCGGGCTGGAGAGTTTCCAGTTCCCAGAATTTCACATAGTCTGATAAGGGATGATCTAACTCAATGTCGGAAAAACCAATAAGACTATTGGCTTCCTGCCAGATTTTGACCGGGGGGGTCGCTTTGGGCAATTTTATCTTTCAGTAGATACTGGAGCGGGGTGCAATTACCATTCTTTTGGCCCAGCAAAATTTGGACTATACTATTATTATTTTCTGGAGTGACCCAGTCCCTAATATGTGACAATTGCCCTGCTAAATAATACCATCTGAAATTAGGCAGGGCGAGCCCGCCCTGATTTTTCCCCCTTGTTAGAGTGCTCATTTGAATTTTGACCCTACTATTACTCCATATAAATGATGATATCAGGGAGTTAAGTTTTTG
Organism: Crinia signifera; assembly: GCF_055691185.1. Classification (NCBI taxonomy): domain Eukaryota; kingdom Metazoa; phylum Chordata; class Amphibia; order Anura; family Myobatrachidae; genus Crinia; species Crinia signifera. The sequence continues at coordinate 176,305,960 of NC_139219.1, forward strand.
AAACAAAGACATTGGCATATATACCGACGACTGCTGAACAATATACAGGATTTTAGGTAAAATAATCATCTTTATCAAATTGACCCGACCTGTGACGGTAAGGAGCAATTTGCTCCAGGATTTGAATTTTACTCTAATGAAGTCCAACAACGGTTGCATATTCAGCTGGCAGAATTTATATGGATCTCTCGATACCATTATCCCTAGATATTTAAAGGAATCGGTCCAGCTGATGGGTAAATCCGTATGGCGCTCACCAGGAGCACATTGCTTCAGAGCCATTATGCTGGATTTCTTAGTATTTATACTAAAGCCTGAGTATTTGCCATGATTTTCAATCAGGCTTAGTACTTTAGTAGCTGAGGTTGTATAATCCCGCATGAAGATCAACAGATCATCGGCATATAATGCCACTTTGTCCGGGTTAATGCCAGCTGCAAAACCCGCAAAGTCAGGACTAGATCTTAAAGCGCACGCAAGGGGCTCGATTGCTAAGGAGAATAGGCTTGGTGATAATGGACAGCCCTGCCTCGTCCCACGCTGAAGGGTAAAGGCAGCGGATGTCCAGCCATTTATGGACACCCTGGCTGTAGGATTATTATATAAAATTTGAATCCATCTAATAAACTTTTCACCTATACCAAATGATTTCAAGGTTACCCATAAATATTCCCACTCAACAGCATCGAGCGCCTTGGCGGCATCCAAGGTCATTATTGCCGATGTATCCGTAATGTTCTGCGGGATCTGAAGATGTCTAAACACCTTTCTAATATTTAACGAAGTGGATTTGCCTGGTGAAAAACCCGTCTGGTTGGGGTGGATGATTTTTTCCATGTATTTGTTCAGCCTAGTCACCAATATCTTGGCCAATATCTTTGCCTCTGCTGGGATCAAAGATATTGGCCTATATGCCTCAGGGTCAGTGGGGTTTTTCCCTTGTTTCAATAATAGTATAATTTTGGCCTCCAGCATAGTGTGAGGACATATGCCTGTTTCAAAACATGATGAAAAAAGTTCCAACAACAGTGGGGCAAAAAATGCTATATATTTTATATATATATATATATATATATATATATATATATATATATATATATATATATCAATGGGTAGGCCATCTAGGCCAGGGGCCTTCCCCCCTGGAAGCATCTCTATAGCATGTATTATTTCATCTAGGCTTATAGGGGCATCTAGGGCAATACTATCTTCTGGTTGCAGGGTGGGCAACCTAATACTGTTCAGGAAGCTCTGTATTTGCAGGGAGTTAAATCGGTTACCAGAAGAATACAAGGTTTCATAAAAATCCTTGAATACTAGGCCGATGTTCTCAGTGCTATATTGCATATCCCCGTTTTTATCCAGAATCTCATGAACAGCATTTGAAGATTTTTCCACCCGTGCAAGATATGCTAGGTAGCTGCCCACCTTATCTGAGAAGGCATAAAACCTCTGGGTATTGATTTTGGTGTATCTTATATTTTCAGATTTTATAAAATCAAGCCATTTTTCTCTGGCCTGGTCCCATGCCAATTTAGCTGCAGAGGTATTGTCTATTAAATATCTGGCTTCGCAAATATTACAGGTGTTCTCGAGGTCTAAGATTTTCTGTCTACTCACTCTTCTAATCTCACCTGTTTTTTTTTAAGGGTACCTCGTACGTAGGCTTTAAAAGCTTTCCAAGTTATCGTATCCGGCGCTGAACCTTTATTGATCGCCCAGTATTCAGACCACTGCTCCGTTAGACCTGACATGGCCTCTGTGTTTGTTAGCCATGTAGCATTAAATTTCCAAAAGGATCCACATTTAACAGTGGAGTCATCTAACTCCAGTTCCAACGGGGAGTGGTCTGAAATACCTCGAGTTTTGTAGCCTATGTTTACTATGGATGGTAGCAACTCCTTAGAAACCAGAGCAAGATCTATTCTAGAAAACGCTATGTATGATGTTGAAAAACATGAATATTGCCTTGTTACTGGATTTCTCACCCTCCATGGATCTATCCAGCCTAGGTTGTCAATGAAATTCTTAAAATTTCTAGAACAGCTATCAGTGCTACAAACTGCCTGGGTCCTTTTCCACCTGTCCAAGCTGGGATCTAACACATTGTTAAAGTCTCCAATACAAATTATTGGTACCTCTGGTGTGGTTGCCACAAAGTCGGCAGCAGCGATCAACACATCAAATGCAAAGGGGGGCGGGATATAGATGGCTAACAATTGTAAATTTTTAGTGTTAATTATGCCCTCTATAAAAATATATCGACCACCTGGGTCCACCTTTACTCTATTGCATTTAAATGCAACAGTTTTTTTAAACAGAACTGAAATACCTCTTGCATGTGAGGTGAAGGGGGCATGATATGCCTGATTTATCCAAGGCCTATTAAGGGCACGTAGATTTGTGCCTGTAAGATGGGTCTCGGACAGACATATTATATCTGCATTATTTTGTCTCACCTGGCACATAACCAGCGAGCGCTTTACCTTATCATTTATACCTCTAGTGTTCCATGCTAAAATACGAACCATCTGATCAACACATGGTCATATGTATACCAATGGGCCACTGTTACATAGGGACGGATACTATTAACGCATATCATGCTCCCCTCATGTCCCTCACTAACAAAAAAAATGTTGCCACCGGCGCCCAGGCCCTCCACCATCCTCTTACACATTACTACACAAAGACAACAACAGATACCCCCCTCCCCCCACCCCATATGCCCACCCCATATGCCCACCCCCTTTAGGCATACTTAATAACCCCTCCAGTTGTACAAGAAAAAGAAAAACAACAATTTAACAATACAATAAGAAAACATAAAAAACATAAAAATAGAAAAGAAAAATTCACACCCAGTGGGGCTATCAAACCCTAGACCACTGAGAAAAAAATGAGGCAGTTATCTTTTTCCCTCTCCCCCGACTTTCAAACTTAGCCAGAACCTTTAAGAAAAGAAAAGGTTCCACAATAAATTAAGGGGCGAATTGGTGTCCCGCTTATCCAGCCATGTACCAGCTTCTCTTGGAGTTGGAAAAAAATGTGACGCTCCATCTATTATAACCCTCAGCTTGGCAGGATATTGCATAGAATATTTGATGCCTAATTCCCTTAGGCGCTTTTTAACATCAGCAAACTGGATTCTGCTTTTTTGAACGTCAAGTGAAAAATCAGGAAAAGCTGAAATTTTAACACCTTCATATTCCATCGAGCCTTTCGTACGGGCTGAGCGCAGTACAGTATCTCTGTCCCGGTAATTTAACATTTTAAAAATAAGTGTCCGGGGCGGTGCACCAGGTTGAAGAGGCCTGGCAGGCACCCTGTGGGCCCTTTCAACAGCGAACTGTTTAGTGAATGAGGCTACATCATAATTTTTACTTATAAGTTGCTCAACAAATTGGGGAACATCATCTCCTTCTGCTTTTTCCGGGAGCCCCACGAGTCTGATGTTAAGGCGTAGTCTGCCCTCGACGTCTGATAATTTAAATTTAATTTCACGAATCTGGGTGGCCATTTCGGCAACTGACTGCTGTAGTTTAATGCCTGAATCTTCTACCTCCGAGATGCGGCTCTCTGCCTCTTTCAGTCTGCTCTTTATATCTTTTACATCTTGTTTTATCTGCAGCACATCGACTTGTATATTGTTTATCTTTTCCCCTAGACGAGCCTCACTATCTTTGATAGCATCTAGAACCTGTTGCAGAGTAGCGTCAGGTGCGGCGGCAGGGCTTTTTTCTTTTGAGGGGGTGGTTTGAGGAGTGGTAATGGAGGTTTGCGAGGTATTCCCTGACTGCGTTCTGGCATACAGTATTTGCCCAACCGGGCGGCGGCTGCGGCTGCTGTGCCAGTTTTCCCCATGTTGAAATAACAGCTTACTGATATGAATTGGATTTAAGTCCAGGGGGGATTGGCAGGCCAGTCTTGCCAGGTGGACAACAGAAAAAAGCAAGGTTTTAACGTTTAGTGTCCGTTAGGGCGTAGTGACTTTGTTCATGTGGATAACACCCCTCTCCCTTCCATTTACCACCACTTGCTGTATAAAACTGTGACACACAGTTGAAGTATAGTACACAGGTCCAACTCACCCCTGCCGCTCGCTCAATATGGCGCCTGGTCTGCGTGGTGTATCTGTCTGCTGCAGCGGTCTTGATAGTATACAGCCGCCAAGGTCTTGCGAAGTGCTCCCAACAGTTGTACAGAGGCCCGCTGTGGACAGCTGGATGGGCACACTCAGGTGCTAGCAGGGCTTGGTCGCGCACACTTAGGGTCACGGATATTACCAGTGCTGCGGGTGCGGCCGCTAAAGGTTGCCAGGATGATTGCTGGGTTAGTGCGGCGCCGTGCTGTATGTGACTGGAGGGTCACGCTCAGGTGCTTGGCGGTGCCGCTGTCCTGCCCCGCATACTGCCGTTGAATGCCGCAGGCAGACGCCAGAGGAAGCGCTGTGTGCACGAGGCTGGTAGTGGAGGCGCCCACGTCACTCACCGCGCCGGAATTACACAGCGCCGGCTGCTACGTCAGTGCCGGGGGGATGGAGGCAGGGACCTGGAAGCCGGAATCAGGTGACTGGAGACCAATACGCCGCCCAATGTTACATACGGATATAGTCGGGAGAGAGCTCTGCCTCACATGTCCTTACTCTCCCACAGCCGTGGTCACGCCCCCCACACAAACTGTGTTTTAATATCAAGGGCTTGCAAAACAGGTTCTGTACGTAAGGCTTGTCTTAAATTTTGCAAAATGGTTTCCCTTGCGACCATGTTATTTTGTCTGGAGACTATTTTTAAGGCTGAGGTTTAACTGGTCTTCTGCCCACAATGTACCCCAAATACTTGGCTTCTACCAACCCAATGGCACATTTCTCAAGGTTGACTGTAAAACCGTGTGGACGTAGAGACTTTAATACGGTTTCTACTTTTGGTCGGTGTGATTTCCAGTTAGAGCTGAAAATAACAATGTTGTCTAAATATGTGACTGCATAGTCCCTGTTGGACCACAGCAACTTGAGGTGCTTTCTACAAGTCACTTACCCAGCTCAGTTACTAACAAGCCACCAGTGTCTGGACCAGCCTTAGCATTCCAACATTTGGTTCTCCCGCATGTGAGCCAGAGCAGCAACATCTTAGGCTACCACAAGCACAGGAGGCTGCATTCTCCATAAAGCCACAAAAGAAACCTTTCCATTGGCTCCCTGGATCAAGCCATATCAAAGAGGCAACACTAGGAATGGACACACAGCCACAACAGGTCACAGGACCCATCGGTGAGTATACCAATATATTCCATTTTCCTGAGCCATAAGACACTTATCTATTATTGTTCTTATCCATGTATATGTTGAATGTCAATTGAATCTTGTCAATGTATTTTTAATTAATATCGTGATTTATATAATCTTTGGTTCCCACCTGCATAGTGCATTTTACCCCCTTTCTTCCCTTTTTTTTTTTTTTTTTGCATCCATTAACGGGAGTGACACCCCTGTTCCACATAACTGCAGCTTAGCACAGCAGCTCCCCAATCAGTGCCCCACCAGATACATGTTATCTGTTTCCTTCCTGATTCCTCTTCCACCTCACTTTGCCTTGGGTATGCAAAATGGTCTTTGTTTAATGACCAACCTGGTTGGAATCACAACATCATGCTTGATGATCTATATCTTTCCCAGAATGGCAGAAAACACATCTTGGTACTGCGCCCCCAAATTCACTGCTTCCTGTCCCGGTCTAAATGTGACTTCAATGTGTACCTGGCATTCCGGAACCTTTTTGCTACTAAAGAGGACTGACTGGCACTTTCCTACCAAGGTTTTAACAGGTTTATGTAGTAGATTCGGACCTCCCTTCTTCTACCCTCCTGTCAAACCTTGTTATTGATCGGTCCCACCGCCTCTATGATCTCATAAGTGCCCCGCCATGGAGCATACATATTACTTTCTGTAGTGGGCACAAGCACTAGCACCTTGTCTCCCACTTAAATGACTGGTTGACTGCGGTAACTTTGGACCTTATTTTAAACCATACGCTCCCCTGCTCGTTCGCACAGGGGAGCGATAGTTTGCCACTCAGCATTTCATCTAGAGAGAGATAGAGTACACCCATTTTCATCCTAATTTAACTTTTACAATAAATCAGCAATTTGTGCAAATGATAATATATAAAGCCAGTTTTATATATTAATCCTAATGTATTCATATGAGGGTAGGTACATCTAATAATGCATTGAAGATGGTATCAACTGGCTTCCCTTAATGGAGGCACTGCGGGGTCTAATAACCAATAATGGTCGAGATTCCTGGAAGGGCAGCCTCCACCATGCAAAAACAGAACTATGGCCTTTATTCAGATCTGATTGCAGTACAAATTTGTTTGGAAAATGGGCAAAACAATGTGCACTACAGGTGGGGCAGATGTAACGTGCAGAGAGAGCTGTGCAGGGTAAATACTGGCTGCATTATTTTTACACTGCAATTTAGATTTCAGTTTCAACACACCCCACCCAAATTTAACTCTCTCTCTCTCTCTCCCCCTGCAGTGCACATGGTTTTGCCCATTTTCCAAACACATTTGTAATGCAATCAGATCTGAATAAGGGCCTATGTGACAACCCTCATTCATACCAAATGGGGAAAATGTATTTAATGTACAGATGGGGCCGGGCTCATCTTTGCTGGCGAATCGCCAGAACGTCACCACTGGCGATCCACCAGCAGCCCGGCTCGCCATCTGACTGAGACGCGCGTGCGCATCTCATTGTCCGTGCGTCGGGGCAATGGGACCCTGTCTGTCTCCGCTTCAGGGAGACGGACAGGGTTAGGGGTGGGTGCGAGGAGGCGGTGGGGACCCCAGGTGACCGCCAACAAGCCGGCGGGGACCCTGGGGAAGCCGTCGGAAGGGGACGCGCGCGCATCTCGTGCGCGCGCGTCCCCTTTCGCAAATACAGGTGGCGGGGGATGGCGGGTGGCGTCGCCATCGCCATCCCCTGCAAAGAAGAGCCCGGCTCCATCTGTATATATCTAAATTTGCTACACACACTCACACGCACATATACACGCATTCCTACATTTGTCTTCAGCAGAATAACATTTTATATTGTGTATGTTAGATGACGTTGTACTAAAGATACTATAGCAGAGTATAGCTCTTGTATTTCAAGATTTAACAGGCAGCTTTACTTAGCTTTAGTAGAATAATTTCTCTGTAAATGTCTATTCCTGAAGCTGGTGTCTCTCGTGGCATGACCTCCATATTGATGCCACAGGGGGTTTGTGCTTCAGGACCTTGATATTTTGGATCTTTATAATTGGTGTGGCCATATGACTGTATACCCTCCTGAGCTTCTATAGTTCCTAGGAACAATTTCATATTTCTGGTTTGTAAGTAGTGGACTATGTAGGGATGTTGTTGCTGATACTGAACATCCTTGTTTGACATATTATTACTACTATGATGATTTAAACCTCTGTACACCTGTTAGTTGTTTTTTTTTTTTCATCAGTCATTAATGCTAGTAAGGCACATTGATAATAAATAATAGAACAAATTGGTCATTGGTTTGTAATTGGGCAGCACGGGCGGTGTAATGTGTTACCGCCTCATAATTTATACGTTTGATTCCCACCATGACCCTAATGGTGCAGAGTTTGTATATTCTCCCTGTGCTTGCTTGGGTTTCCTCCAGGTACTCCAGTTTCATCCCACAATCTAAAAATATACTGGTAGGTTAATTGGCTCAACTAACCCTGGTGTGATTGTGTGTGTTGGTGTACATGTGGTAAGGAATATAGATTGTAAGCTCCACTGGGGCCGGTGCTGCAATATATGTGTGCACTACAGTATATAAATAACTAGCAATAAATAATGTTTATACTCCATGCTTAGAACATTCAAACACTGCTGCAGTCTGCTGGTTAAAGCAGCTTTAAGATTGTACTAGTTAAAAGTGCAGTACATAAAATAAACATACAAACCAGATAATGCACAGGTTTAGGTTTTATGTTTTTGTTTTTTTTAAGGGTTAAGAGATACACACACAGGGAGATTTCATCTCCTTTTTGAAGCAATCTGACTAGAACGTTTAGAAAAGGAGCACAGAGCAATTTGTGTGTATTCCCTGCAGCGATGGCGAAAGCCCTGCTCCGCCCGATCGCTCAGCACAAAGCATCGCGGTACACCCGCATTGTGTGCTGAGAGATCATACTAAAACACCTTGCTTAGCTAAATACCCAGATCGCCTTCTGTGTACGGCTGGAAAAAGATTAGAAATTGCTTTGTTGACATGACAACTGAATATTCAGGCAGTTGAATATCAACACCTGAAATGTTGACATTCCGAATGTCGATTAAATATAACAAATATAAATCTGCCACAGATGTCTGTATCTGCACATTAGATTTCTGTAGAATGTAAAGTCTATAAATAGAGCTGTGATAACAACAGTCAACTCATTGAGTTTGTGATTAGGGTTAGGATGGGGGACAATTAGGGCTCATTATCATTTATTTGACTGTTAAATATGAAGGTGAATATTGTGGGAACATGGTCTATTCTTTACTTCTGTTTCCTATGTTTTTTAATTCACATGCATTAAATAATCTGACTGGTGTAAGCTATTGCATGTTGTTTTATTGTACTGTAATTCTCTGTAAATGCATTTGCCTTAAGTTACAGATGAATAAAAAAAAAAAACAATTCCATTTTCCCCATTCCTCTCTCTCCTTCCACGCATCATCATATCTGTTTTTCCTTTTCTGGAAGAAAACTAGAAAATATCTCTATTGTAAACCAATTGACATTTGTAAAAAGTATTATCTTCTTGGCAGAAGTATGCTTGAAATTGTTTTCAGGGCAAAAATGATTGTGGAGTTTTTTTTTCTTGCTTTCTTTCCATGACGGTGATAACATTTGCATTTACTGACTCGTCACAAGCAATTATCTCCTGTTAATGTGAACATCTTTTCTGTACAATTCTGTTTTTACATATATACACACAGAGGTAATATCTGCCTCTGTAGCTGTCCCAAATCGATATAGATACAGCATGTGAAATGTAATGGTATTTGAGCCAGATCATTGATCCTTGGCACAGCAGACAAGTGTTGTGGATAAGCCCAGCAGTGTCACCTGCAGGTAAATCAAATGTCTTTATATATTTCCCAACTGGCAAATGTAAAATCACTCTGCAGGGAAATATCATTTACATTATGTTTGTTTTCTAGACTGGTATTATATCAATGGCAGTTCATTTCCTGAAGCACTCTAAGTGTATTGGCAAAGTACAGACATTTTCAAGAAGGCAGAAGTTTTAGATGACTATAGAGCTGCAGAAATTCATGTAGCACATACATCCATCCTCTGTGCACTACAGATCGAGTTACACATAATGCATGTGCTACATATGACTCCGGCCCTGATTGTAATCCATTCGGCCCCCCACGTGTTCCTACTGGGGACAGTTGGTTGTGCCCCTGCGCATAATGAGTTATGTTCATGTGCAGGGCTTCTGTGCGACTGCCCTCGCCTATCTGCACTGTCGGCATTGGGTTCTCAGGGGGCGGGGCAGCACTGCAACATGGGAACGCCAAGCGTTTCATGGGAGTTCCCATGTAAAAGTGCTAGTGACACGATGTGCTGGGGGCGGGCAGATGACGTCAGCTGCCCGCCCTGTCTTCGGTCCAGAGCCCGCAAATATAAGTCTCCACAGACATGTTGGCGAGCCCATGAGAAATCATTCAATGGTCGGCGAGGGGATGCGTTTTCATACCAGATCCGAATTAGCCATTTACATCTGTGGATTTAGAAACTACTTCTATATAAGCATCCCAATAGAATGGCTATATATATTACAGAGCATTAGCTATTGTTGCAGACAACGTTAGAATTATTGCAATGTGAAGCACTTTTCAGAAATTGTGTGTGTGTTTGTGTTCATGTTCATTTAAACATTATGTTTTAGAGAGCCAGTATGAGAGTGATTACTAGGCTTTGCTGGAGCGTGTTAATGCAGTGATGGATTTATCGACAATCCTTAAGTTAGCTGTGAATTTTTACCATACTCAGCAAGAGTAACAGCAATGTAGTTGAAAAAACTGATCCATATTTTTTTATCATTAAAACTGATTTATAAGTCTGTAATAAAATTCCTACACCTCTGTGTTCCTTATTCTGCTTAAAAGGACTGTTGAAGGCCTTTAAACTTGTATATGCCATAATTTGCAATCGCTGTGTGTCCATTGGGGTAGACGCTGCGTCATCCAGTTCAGAGGAGTTGCTGTATAAAAGCACTAAAGGTTAAATATGCCACTATATGATCTGTGAATGGTCTCTAATGGTGTCCACACATGGGCCCTTATTCTAGTTGAATCGGACGGATGCGTATTTCGGATGGGCACCGAGTGTTCGGACGGGCACCGAGCCCCACCTACCTAATGGATCACTCGCACGTCTGAATGCGGTAGGACGCCGAGCGAATGGACCGCGAGTGGATGTTTCATGTGAACACCTCCCCCATCTGTGTGAACCTCCCCTATTCTCCAATGGTCGAATAATAGACCGAGCGGTCAGGCAGCCCCGAGTGCTCCAGACCACTTGGGCATTTTTACGTATGAAAGCAGGGATATGGGCGGGCAGCTGACACCCGGCTATGTCAACATTCCGCGCCCCCCCCCCCCCCACACACACACACACACACGTGCGTCAAGGCCGGATTACCATACGTACGCCCAGCATTTTCATGGGAAGGCCCATCGTTTTCTGCACGGAATTCACGCCGTGTTCTGCATGCAAGGCGTTCACACATGCACAAAAACGCCTCTGCACATGCGCAAACACCAAATATAGGCCATACGGCCTCACACGCAGCCGTCTGACTCAATCAGAATAAGGGCCATGGTGTGAACCACAGATGCATTTTGAACAATTTAGTTCAATTTAGTTCAAAACGCATTGCTTGAAGTTCAAATCGCACTGTTTATTTTGGCTTGGTATGATGTGTATGCAGTACTTTTTGTACTAGATTGCATCACATCTAGTTAAAATTTATACATGCTTGGGATAGGCATATTGATAGCCTTACAAAAAAATAAGGATCAAATATGGTTTGAGGTAACATGTTTAAAAAAGGGGCAGACTAGATGGGCCAAGTGGTTCTTATCTGCCGTCAAATTCTATGTTTCTATGTTTAAATTGCATGCTGTTGTGGGGTATTGCATGCAATTTTAACTAGATGCGCGTTTGTGGGCACCTTTACATATGCCAGATGTACAGTTTTTTACAATCTGTGTTTTTTTTTTCTTTTAAAGATGGGGTAAGTTTACTCTTTATACACAAACAATGTTGGGTTTATACACTGATATTTCAGAAGTATTACTGACAAGGTTATAATGTGACTGCAGCTGGGTTTAAGGCAGGTTGCCTAAATTAAAAATATACCCTGTTTCTGGCTTAACACTCTGTTTTAAAGGCTTTGAGTTTCTGGGCTATTTTTTGTAAACTTTCCATTATTTTGTAGGTGGTGTGTGTCTGCCAATGTAAATGCCTCAATGACTCCTTCTGTGGAATTATAGGAATTATAACTTGGGTAACTAATAGTCCTAATTTGCACTGTCTCAGGGAATGGGGTTTATTGTGGCAGGTTGTTTTTTTTGTAACCAGAAGGTAGCAGGATGGATGGGGGGGGGAGATCAATAGTTCTAATGGGCACTGTCTCAGGGAATGGGGTTTATTATGCCAGGGTTTTTTTTTGTCACCAGAAGGTAGCAGGATGGATGGGCACAGCATAGGTTACCCTCTGTGTTAGGTTAGTGGACATTGTTGCTCTGATTCCGTGAGTCATAATGTGAATTTTATCCAGTACTGTGTGTCATAATTGTGAATTTTAGCCAGCATCGTATGTCATAATGTGAATTTTAGCCAGCACAGTGTGTCATAATGCAAATTTTGGCTTGTACCATGTGTCATAATGTGAATTTTGGCCCTTACATGTGTCATAATGTGTCTCTTGGCCCGTACATGTGTCATAATGTGACTTTTGGCCCATACCATGTGTCATAATGTGAATTTTAGTCCGTACTGGCAGTCATAATGTGAATTTTGGCCAGTGCCGGGAGTCATAATGTGACTTTTATCCAGTACCGTGAGTTATAATGTGAATTTTGGCCCGTACCATCTGTCATAAAATGAATTTTGCCTTTTACCTTGTGGCATAATGTGAATTTATCTCATACTGTGAGGCATAATGTGTAAGGGAGATGTTTTGCACTGATAGTGCAATATTTGGCCCAGGAAGAGATGTCGGTAGATCATCGGAAAGTAAGTGTACAAAAACTAGATCTCGGGTTACAATAGTCCGGCCACCCCTGGCTTTCAACATCTCTATTGTATACTGAAGTTTGGCTTTTTTCCTGATTGCTTTCCTAATCATAGCATACAGTAAATCAGTTGTGGACAAACTTGTCCTCAAGAACAACCAACAGTTCATGATTTTCAGGCAACCTTTGGATCTATAGTAGGAATGAATGCGACTACTTTGAAAATGTGACAGTTAGTAATGACTACAGCTGTTCAACAGGTAGTTTATCTGGAAAACATGGACTGTTGGTAGATCACGAGGACTGATTTGGCCACCACTGGAGTATATAGTTTAGCTTACGTCCCACAGATTCTGTACATACCTCCTAACTTTCCCACTTTGGGTGGGACAGATCCATTTGATGAATTGGGGGAATGTTATCAGTCCAAACCCTTTTTTCAGACAGGGCCTCAATTTCATCTAGACAAATGTTTGTCCTTATCATTCTAAAACAACATATTATCAGATAAGCACTTTCATTATATACAGTAGTGTACACTCAGTAGCCACTTTATTAGTAGTTTTTTTTAATTATTTTTTTGGACTACTTGAGTGCTTTAGAATATAAACAAATAAACACATTTAATCATCCTCCACGAATTAGAGCTTTACTGTACTTCCCAAGCACCTTTTTAATACTCCACGTATCCCTACATTATACAAACTATTTTGGCTGGCTGATTGATCCAGCTAGTGTAGTAGGATTTGTCAGCTTTTGAATAGATCACACAATACATTGTATAGTCACTTTATTAGTAGCACCTGTTAGTACACTTAGGACCCCTTTGTTTCTAGATAAACCTGAATTGTTCATGATATGGTGCTGCAAACATTATTTAGTAATTCCTGTCCTTATTGACATGAACACTTTTCTACAGATTTTTTTGCTGTTCCATGTGCTGGTTTGGTTTTCTCCTAATCTTTAGGTGTTCTTTTGTATATCAGTGAAGGTATTGAGAGTTTTTTATATTACAGTTGCAATGTTTGGTTACTTGAGTAATTTTATTGCGTCACGAAGTTTTATAGAAATAGCAGGATATGTGTAGCAGAATAAGCATTGCAAAAAACTGCTTGGAGATTGATTTTGCATTAGTCTTGAAGATTTTTTTTCCAAACTTACAAGGATATGTTTGGTCATCCTAGTAGTATATGCAAATGTATATTGGATCTAACAGTTTCTGCAGATCTCAGCACATCCAGTGTTCTGTATAATTACATCAATCATGATACATTTACCTTTGTCACACTTCATCTTGCACTCAACTTATGTAGAACTTATTGTATTCACCCAATATTATCAAAACACAGATGATTTAAATTACATCTATTTAGTTGTCTGTCATCATTAAGTCTCTTTTATACATAAACCAACAGCAACATACAGTATTCCTATCACGTCACTGAAGGTAGATAGCCTTGTCCGTGAATATAGTAGCAGTTGCTATAGAGATAAAAAATAACGCTCTGTCTCTCTCTGTATGTGTGTGTGTATGTGTATATATATATATATATATATATATGTGTATATATGTGTGTGTGTGTATATATATATATATATATATATATATATATATATATATATATATATATATATATACTTGCAAAGAAAAAGCGTCACTCCAGGTGCTTTGATAGAATCAAGTGCCTTTACTGCAAAGTCAACGGCGTTTCGAGCAGGAGCCCGTCTTCAGGACAATCATATATATATATATATATATATATATATATATATATATATTGAGAGTTCCGGCCCACAACTAGAGAGGGCACAATCACAAAGGGACATCTTATATGGTCGACGTTTCAACCCCGTAGGGCCGTTATCAAGACAAGCAGATATTGGCCCTTATTCTGATCGGTGCGGCCGGATCCGATTATGCGGCCAGGACCGTGCATGCGAAACCCCGCCTTCCATACGGATCGCCATGTCATATGTCTGCCCCCTACACGTGCGTCACGGCCGCATTACCATACGTACGCCCAGCGTTTGCATGGGAACGCCCCCTGTTCGGAGTGTTCACATTTCATGCGGGTTTTGGCCGTACGCCCCGCTCGCACATGCGCAGAGACGCCTCTGCACATGCGCAGACACAAAACATCGGCGGCACGAACGCACGCGGATATTACCGCACCGACCAGAATAAGGGCCATTGTTCAGTGCATCACCAAAGCCAGGCATGCCATGTATTGGAGCTGTTGATATTGCATGCTGCTTCCTTGCGGCTGTGCAATATCATACAGCTGTGAATCGGACTCCTAGGGGTAAACTAAAGCTCCTAAAAAAAAAGAAAGTGATGTTTCCCATAGCAACCAATCAGATTCTGTCTATTATTTCTCTATTGCATCCTATAAAATGATAGACATAATCTGATTGGTTGCCATGGGAAACATCCACTCTTTCCATGTTTAGAAGCTTTAGTAAATTTACCTATTAGTGTGTTAATATGTGTTGTGTACATGGATTCGGTATGAAATCCCGATGGTCAAAATACCGACAGCTATTGACAGACGGTCAATATCCCGACATGGTCAAAATACGACATTTAAAATCCTGATAAGGTCAAAATACCGACATTTAAAATCCCAACAAGGTCAAAATACCATACATAGAATGTAGACAGGTGAAAAAGTCAACATGACTTTCGGTCGACAGGTCGCGAGGTCGACATGGGTTTTTCACAGGTTTTTCTCCCGAATGTCGACACAGTTGGAAGTCAACCGCAGCCGCTCGCTTCGCTCGCGATGCTTCTGGCACGGTGCTTCGCTGTGCTCGGCACACTATTTTATTCCTACACCATGCCCTAGTGGATGGTAGGGCATGAGATACCGTCTGTCAGCACATGTCGGGTTAAAAACCAGTGAAAAAACCCACGTCGCGACCTGTAGACCGAAAGTCATGTTGACTTTCTCATCTACAGTATATGTCGGTATTTTGACCTTGTCAGGATTTTAAATGTCCGTATTTTGACCATGTCGGGGTTTTGACCATGTCAGGATTTTAAATGTCGGTATTTTGACCTTGTTGGGATTTTGACCGTCGGTCAATGATTGTCTCTATTTTGACGGTCGGGATTTTGATCATCAGGATTTTGACTGCATCCTGTGTACATGGCTGTGTCACATGTATAGTGCATCTACTGCGCAGCCTCAAATATGGGCAAATGTACTGTATATTCCTGCCCCATCCCTGGATACATGTACACTGCAGCTCAATCCATTGGCATATGTTGCCTGCAATCACTGTGCAGCCACTATGCTAGGTACATAATGCTTACAGCATAAAATTTTTTTAACAATTGGGCTTGCTGTGTAGAGTTCTATGAATTGGGGATTTTGGTGTGGTATACTATATATTTAGGCCCTTTTCATCTGTTACGTGACGTCGGGCTGAGTGTGCACGTTATTTAAGGTGTTAATCCATTCTATCTGTAGCAAGATACTTCAAGATTATTGAAATATATAAATACTTCGAAATACATAATCCGTTATCCAAAATTCTTCTGGTCCCGTGCATTTTGAATAAGGGATACTCATCCTGTGTGTATGTATGTATGTGTGTATGTGTGTGTGTGTGTGTGTGTATGTATGTGTATATATATAATATATATATATATATATATATATATATATATATATATATATATATATATATATATATATATACCGGAAAATGGAGTTGATTGAACAAGGGTACTCAGTACTGCGATTGAAATGTGTCTCAGTATGTTCAGTGCTATGGCTTGACAAAAACTTTAATAAAGGAGTTGAAACGTTGCATCCAAATGATTGTGCATCTACGTTATTTCCATCTTTTGATGAGACTGGAGTGCCACTGACCACCTGTAGTATAATATACTGTAGTATAATATATCAAAAGATGGAAATAACGTAGATGCACAATAATTTGCATACAACGTTTCAACTTCTTTATTAATGTTTTTGTCAAGCCATAGCATTAAATATACTGAGACACATTTAAATTGCAGTACTGAGTACCCTTGTACAATCAACTCCAGTTTCTGGTCTCTAACCCTGGCCCATAGGTGGTTAAATCATCTATCAGCCACTCCAAACAAAACAAAATAACTGTACATAAAATAAACATATAAACATGCACGAACAAAACATAAGAATCAAATACAATGAATGTGATATACACTGATAAAAATGCAATTGTGACATTATGTCTGGAACGCCACAGTACAATGTAACAGTCTCAAAATACATTTGCATAATCACACAATGCATGAGCTACATAGTTACTAAAGAATAGCTCAAATTTAAAACCTATGAAGGACAAAAGGGATAGAAACAGGTGTCTTACAGAAAGCATTGCAGGACTTTAGGGGCCAACAAATCAAGCCTTGTAATCTATCTGGATTCAAGTCTAAGAAACAGATTTGATCAGTCACCAGTACATGGACAATAATTGTATAATGTAGGGCAGACAGGCTATGTGTAACGAGCACAAAATGCCTCGCTGTAGGCTGATCACTTGATAAGGATTACAAAGTAGCTTGTATCCCTGAGCAATGCTGGGTCATCCTTTCTTTGAATCTGCAGTCAACTATTACCATTGCAGGTGTTTAAATTGGAGATTAAAGGTCTGTGCGGACACCCCATATTCCTTCAATCAGTGTTTGTTTTTGTCAGCAGCAGCCTGTTTGTCCTGTATTTCACAGGAAAAGTTTGCGTAATTCCTCTGTGTTTGAGGTACTCTGTGCCCCTACGTCTGCAAAAGCCACACAGTGCAATGTGCAACATGGTTACCCCCAACACTGAAGGTGTGCAGTAGCGCATTGTGCTGGAAGCAGGAGCCTTCTTCAGCTATTCAGTCTGAAGCAGAAATTATCCTTTTTATCCTATGAGCATCGGGGCTCATAGGATAAAAATGATAATTTCTGCTTCAGACTCTGAATAGCTGATATCGAATATTTTCAAACAATAATAATGCCCAATTTTCACAAATAATGATCATTTCACATTATCGTGGTATCCAGTTAGCGGCAGGGCTGGTGCAAGGCACCGGAGCACCCCAGGCGAGTCGGGGTGGAGGAGCCCCAGTGCCAGGGGGTGGGGGCGGGGGGGGGGGGTACCTGTTGCGCCATCTGGGGAGCGGGCAGGGGGGTCCATGCTGGCATCTGACAGGAGCCTGCAGTAGTGTCCTTGCCACGCGGGTACCTACGGCGCTGTGTAAAAAGCTGGTGGTGGCGGGGGGTCCCTGCAAAGAATAAGAAATAACTAGCGCTATGCGGCGGCGCGGGAAACGCTTCTGTTTTGAAAACACTGGCCGCACGCTGATTGGCTGAATCTCAGCCAATCAGCGTGCGGCCAGTGTTTTGAAGCCCGGCAGCGCTTCCCGCGCCGCTGCATAGCCCGGCGGATAGCGCTAGTTATTTCTTATACACTGCAAGGACCCACCTCCGCCGCCAGATTTATACACAGCGCCGCAGGTACCCACGCGGCAAGGACACCACTGCAGGCTCCTGTCAGAAGCCGGCATGGACCCTCCTGCCCGCTCCCCAGACGGCGCAGCAGGTACCCCCTTTGCACGGGGGGCAAGGGGTGAACCTGGTTAGCAGCCACTTGAATCAGTGAAAAATGGACCAGATTTCTGTCAGCTACTTATTGTGAACATGGTTTGCATGCCTTAGGCGAATCTATTAGCTGCAGATACTCACATGATTTATTTAAAAATATAATTATGAATTACATAGCTTATGAAATAGATGAATGCAATTAAAATATTGGTTATGATAATTTAAAGAAAATGGAACTTTTAATATTAATGTATACTTTCAGCTTCTTTGTGCTGCTTCTCACATTTTGGCTACTATCCTCACACGGCCTTGAGATTCAAGGTTTGAAAGCTTTCACATTTTCTCTGACTCCTCTCTTGAGGATTTTGAATGAGTGATTCAATAAGTGCCTAGTTTCTCATCTCTACATGATACAAATGGCTGCATATCCAAAGAGGCAAGGAATAGGGCTTTGCAGAAGGAAGGCAGTCCTTTTTTCTTTTGTAAAAATGCCTGTGTCCCTCCTCCTTAATGGCAATACAATAAAAGTTTCTCCTTTATTTTGAGTCTTACTGTTCTTTCTGTCTGTCTATGTTATATGTTTCTTTTATAACTGTTACTTTGGAAACATTTTGGAAATAAAAGGACCCAATATATAAAATCCTTGGCAAGTAAATATCTGAATGTGCTTTTTTTGCCCAGAACACCAATCCTTCTAAATAAACTGTTAATTAATTGTCCAAACTGTAAAACATGTTGTTGTTTTTTTTTTTTTTTATTCAAGCTAATTTCAGGTATTTTCACTTTTTAATATCAACTTTAAATTTAATGGATAATGCATTTTAGTGGGTGCTGAAAGGGGATACAGTCAGTATCCTCGAGGTCAGGATGTTAGTGTTCAGTATACCAATGCCAGCATCCTGACTGCCTTCAGAAAACCGATGCCAGAACATTGGAAAATTTTAGGATACTGACACTGGAATACCGACAGCCACCAGCATTCTGATCGGTGAGTATGTGAAGGGGAAGGGGCTGGTTAGTTTTAGGCAGTAGTGAGGGGACTTAGGTTAAGGCTGCTGGGAGGGAGTGTTAGGTTTAGGCGGCAGGTTATGGGGGTAGGATATGCCATTATTGAGGAGGGTTAGGGTCTGGCTACAGGGAGGGAGGGTTAAATGGAAAGGAAGGGGGGGGGGCTTAAAATACTCATGTAACCCATGTCGGGACTCCCTCCTCTCTCTGCATCTGTAGTCTGACCGCTGCTATCTCGACTGTCAGTCATCCATATGTATCCTGCTGAAAGACAGCTGAAATGCAGAGCGCCTCGAAATTACTGCACACAGGCAGTTACAGTACAATGAGTTTTTCCACATTTTGAATCTGCAAATCATTTATATATGTTCTCTGCTTCTGTAGATGTGTTGTCCTTTGGAATAATGTGGAATATCACTGTTTTTTTAATTGTATGGTATATATTAAAATTGTTGTTTACTGGATACCTGTTATATATTTCATAATTAAATTAAATCTGTTATTGTGACATTTACTTTGTTTGGATATTTGAAAAAGAGTGGACTTACATAACAGTACAGTTTTTGTATGTAGATTAAGCGAATTGCAAAATACGTTCTAAACCATAAAAAAGGAGTCTGGACCAAAAGGCAGTATCCAATTAGACATAGTAAATTGCCACGGCTAATGGTTCCCCCGGGAGCTATCCAATTAGCTTCAATAACCGGCACTTGAAACATATTCCCCGATAACCAGACCTAGGTTAACACATGGTTCCCTGAAATATATATCAATCACACTGTACTGTGGATTTGAACATACTTAACCCTACCGCTTTACACCTGTGCACTGGTCTATCCCCATATCCCCCTTTCCCTAACAGTAGTCCCTGAAATATATCTCGGATCCCATGTGTTTTGGCCAATAAAAAAGGGCTTTTATTGGTTCACCTAATAATGACAATAGGGATAATATTTCAATATTAGCTCATTTCTTTTGGGCTGAAAAATTAACGTGGCTAAAGGTACAGTACCCATACACAGTGCGATATGTGTGTTTTGTACTAGATTGCATCACATCTAGTTTAAATCGTATGCAATCCGCTACAACAGCATGTGAATAGAGCTAGATGCGATGTGATCTAGTACATAAAGTACATACTGCGCATACTATTTTGGCTTGCGATATGAACTACGTGGGAGCGCGCATCACAAGCCAAAATAAATGTGGTGTGATGTGAACTACACGCCATGTGTTTTGAACGAAAAAGCATCTGAGAATCACACCATGTTTGTGCACCATAACCAGATTTTTTACATTATAATTTTTTAGAACAATGAAAATATTTTATAACAGGTTTTCCGTTTTTGTGTTATATGTTACATTTTTCAGTTATGATAAAAAGTCATTGTTAAAAATTATAAATTCTTACTTCACCGCACACATACCCGTTATTGATTTTTATTTATTGTTTATAGGTCTTCAGATATCTACTTCACCCCAAAACATAAACCAAAGCACTGCAGTATTTTATTCTAACTTCATTCGTGCACATTAAAGAACACCATGTTAAGGAAAAGATTTTCCCAAAGGGATTATACCTGATATATAAAGTTTTTATATAAAAATGAATAAAAAAATCCTAAGCAAGATGCAATATGATGAGGTGAATGAAAATGTCAGTTTCCTGTAAGCAGGAAATATATTGTTCACATTGTAGCCATTTGTTTCTATTATTTACTTGTAGAAAAAAAAATGTTTCCTACATTCAGAAATGCTGTCTAAGTAATTGAAGTTATGACGTTAGTCGGTTCAATAAGTTTCCTCATCCAAGAAGCCATTTAAGGCTAGATTAGAAAACAGCGGGTATTCTCTCTTTCTACATTAAGCTACCTCAAACTTATTAGCAAAGATAATTAAACATTACTTCTTTATAACATTTGCTTTTTTAGTAGTCAAACTAATTAGTTAAATTACAGTAATTGAATTTTGGAGCCAATAACAATATTCAGTTAGAAGTGTTTTTTTTTTTTTGTTAACTAAAAGTAAGACTGACGTATGTTTGAAAGAATAGTAACCAGGTTAACCAGTTTTGGCCACCCATAGTGTACTTTGGTTGGAATGGACAGATCATAACAGACAATTTAAAGAACCTGTGGGTGGTAATGGTAGCGGAGCAGACATTGTCGCCAAGAACCTCAGTGTTCGTGACAAAGGTCCTGTCACTTAGAGAAATACACATTCACTGCATAGAGGTTGCTCGGAAACCTAAATTTCTCTTTGGGATAATTTCTGATGTGAGGTTGCTCATTAAGAAGTGTAAAGAAGTGTTTCACTAACTCCTGTTGCAACTAATTTACAGTATACATAGTATTACTAGTAAGCCCGCTCAAAGCACTGACCTCATTGACCTGACCTTAATTCAATACGTGTGTGTGTATGTATGTGTGTTATACGGGTTGAGTATCCCTTATTCAAAATGCTCAGGAACAGAAGCATTTTGGATAAATGATTATTCTGTGTTTTGAAACATTTTTATATTTCAATTATTTAGTTTTGAGGTATCTTGCATTTATGTCATATAAACACATGAAATAGACACAAATATATTTTGTTTGTGTATAAAACAAGCATTCAAAACATGAAACAAAAAGGATTATTCGGGTTCACTCGCAAAGGCAAATTCCTTCTGAAATGGAAAAAAAAACATGTGCACTGCAGGGGGACAGTTGTAACATGTGCAGAGAGATTTATATTTGGGTGACTTATTTTGTTTCTGTGCAGGGAAAATACTGACTGCTTTATTTTTACACTGCAATATAAATCTCACTTTGAAGTAAAACCCCATCCAAATCTAATCTCTCTCTGCACAATTTACATATGCCCACCCCTGCAGTGCACATGGTTTTGTCCAGTTGAGAAGGAATTTGCCTTTGCCAGTGAACCAGAATAACCCCAAAAGTTTGTGTTCTATATGAAACACTGAATTTGAATGCCACGCAATCATTTTCTTGCACATATTTATTGCCAGCTACATATCATGTTCCCAGTAGTGCCAGTTACAGATTTCCCACGTAGCGCTTTTAGGAAAAAATAATAAAAAGTAAATAAATATATATATATATATATATATACAGTATATGCAGGGGGATGCCGGCACTCCAATCCTCTCTGCTAAAGGTGCCTGGTGCCCTCACCGTGCGGGCAGACAGGGCTGGACGCTGGATACAGGGTAGGGAATAGCGCGGCACTCAGGATGGCGTAAAAATAAGACAACCGTAGCCAAACTTGAAGTTGACGTTTCAGCCTTGCGGCTTTTATCATTTATATTTGTTAGCTGTTTTGATAAAAGCCGCAAGGCTGAAACGTCAACTTCAAGTTTGGCTACGGTTGTCTTCTTTTTACGCCGTCCTGAGTGCCGCGCTATTCCCTACCCTATATACAGTATATATATATATATATAGGTATCCAGGGGTGGTGGCGGCACTCGCAGGTAATGAAATAACGACGCTACTCGGGGTTAGCTTAACGTTTCAATTCCTGTTTTGGAATTTTCATCAGAAGCATAATACACAATGACAAAAAACATACCTTTGTAGATTCCCACCACCAACACCAGAGCGTGCGTCTAGCGCATCCTTTCCCGCTGCATGCGTGCAGCTCAGCCTGGTCGCTTTGCTGATGACGTCACACTGCAAGGTAAAGTATGGTTGCTAGGTTACTTGTAAACAAATACACCACGTATGACAGAAGTACCCATGCTTTAGAGAATGAAGAGCATAGATAAGGTTCACATGGACACTGCAAAAAATACATGAGAGAAATGCTCTAAATCAAACACCACGATATTAATCTGAAAAAACAGTAAGTTAGATTAGTATTTAAAGGAAGCAATTGAGGTTTAATTGCTCATTGAGCCCTGCCGGACTGACAGTGTTTAGTTCATTGGGCTTCCTTCTGCAAAAGCTGACGGGCAAGGTTGCCCTTTCTGATGGTGTTAGGAACACTGTCAATGATTTTATAGCGTCGACAAGTTGTGGCGAGCTGCCGCAAAATGTCGGGCTACGGGCTGGTCAGAAGCTTTGCCTTCAATGGCATATCTGATGGCCATGCGTTCTTTGAATTTCCGAGTGGTCTTGCCCACGTAGGCAAGACCACACGGACACTTGATAAGATAAACCACAAAAGTGGAATTGCAAGTGTAGATATTCTTGATCTTGTATATTTTTCCGGAGGATGGATGGGTGAATGAATCGCCAGGTTCCAGATAGCTGCATGTGGTACAGCCTAAGCAGCGGTAATTGCCTGTTTTTTTTGCTTAAGAAATGTGACGGAGCTGTTGGGGAAGGTTGGACCACGTTGGTTTTCATCACCTAGTCCTTAATATTACGGCCTCTTCTATAGCATGGTGTCAACACTGCATTTTTGAGAAGTGGTATGTCGACATCTCTGTTGATTAATGGCCAAAAAGACTTGACCGTATGCGTTATAATCTGTAAAACCGGATTATAATCCATAATAAAGATGGTTTTATTCTCTTGTACTGTTGTTGTAGTGGTCTGGGAGAATTGATCTTTAGCCATCACTTTGTCATATGCAGCTTGAAGTACTGTATTGCTGTATCCCTGCTGTATGAATGTATTTCTCATCAACTGTATTTGCTTCTGTTCTTCCTCCATGGATGATCATATTCTCCTGACTCTGCAAAATTGGGAGAACGGTAAAGAGTTTTTTAATGGGGTGGGATGGTAGCTGGTGGAGAGTAACAGCAAATTGCCATCAGTTGGCTTGCTGTAAAGTGTTGTAGATAATTCTCCAGCTGTTAATTGGACCCATACAGTACATCCAGGAAAGCAATTTCTGTGTAACTGCAGTTATGAGTAAATTTGATGTGCATATCCTCAGTGTTGATATGCGTCATCATGTCATTGAATTGTTCAATGGTCCCATTCCATAACAGGAAAATGTCATCGATAAATCGACGAAAGAAATTAATCTTGCCTGCATATTCCTCCCTTGTGAAGAAAAGGTTGTGTTCGACATCCATCATAAAGGTGTTAGCGTACGTGGGGGCACACACACCCCCATCGCACACCCTTGTAGTTGTATGTAGATCTCTTTATTGAATACAGAGTAATTTCTTGTTAAGACCATATTCAACAGTTCCAAAAACAGATCAGGGTCAGGACCTTTGTATTCGTTGTTGTTCGTTAAGAGGCGTTTGATGGCAAACCCCTAGCATGTGGTATGCTGGTGTAAAGGTTAACTATGTCAATAGTATATAGTAAATATCGGTCTGCTTTAAAGTTGATGTTTTTGAGTTCGGTTAGAAACATGCTGGTATCTTTTAGATAGGTAGGACCAATCTGTATCAGTGGCTGCAGGTACGTATCCAAGTATTTGGAGACCTCATATAGCAAAGAGCCTCTAGCGGCTATTATGAGTCTACCTGGTGGCTTGATTAGCCTCTTATGGATTTTGGGTACCAGATACAACACTGGAATGGTAGGTGTTGTATTCATTAGAGATTGGTGTGTCCTTTCAGTGATAGCTCCAGTGTTGACTCCCCGCTTAAGTATGGTATCCAATTCCATGATGAAGTGTGGGGAGCCCGAAGTGAGGGGACGCGTATTAATTTACATGTATTCCGCGTCGCATCGCATACCATATTTAATCTTATGGTATACAATGCGATGGGCGCCGTGCTAGGAAACAAGTACCCGGAAATGTTTTGACAGTTGTAATGTGTGTGGATTGACAAAAACGGACACAGATTGTTGAAAACGGCTGCAAATTCAACAATCTAGTGGTCTTTTTCAACAATGTAAGTCCAATCTGCATGCCTTCAATGCAGTCCCCAATGTCCTCATTAAATAGATGTGTGCCTATTTTTCCAACTTTCGGAAATATTTGGACACATTCAATACCCTTTTATAACCCTTAATAAATACTTTATGTGCTATTTATAAATATCTTAATTTAGTAAATTGGAATTTATAATCTAAAATCTCTATCGTAGACGCATTCTGTTACTCTGCTATTTAACCTCCTGTATTTTATAGGGATTTTTAGTTCCCTGTTAAATGCAAACACCAGACCATAGAACCACTATTATTCAATTATATAAACACTGTGCTGCAAACAATAAAAATTATCATGACTTTTAATTTGTCAGTGTCTACTGTGTGTCAATATGTATTCAGCCTTCAAATTCTGGCATTCGCTGATATATTAAAATAGAAGATGTACTAGGCAAACCTTCATTGCCACCTTAACAGAAATTGATGCTATAAAACTGACATATCTATAGGTTTGTGCTTTCTCACATACACGTAGGGCACTATAAATTCAGCCAAAAGGCAGTCTTTACTGTTAATGCAATTAATGCATTAAGCAAGACCGTTCTGTCAGAGAACAATTTAAAGGTACTCAGAAGTCCAATTATCTTTGATTTAGCTTAAAAAAAAAATACAGAATACCAGCTGTGCTTGCTGAGCATTCTTGTGTGAAAAACTACTTTATAATGTTTAAATTTCCAAGGCAGGCTTATTTGAAATATTGCATGTTTTATTGATCTACTGTGTATATCCCTTATCCAAATTATCCCTTATCCAAATTATTTCAAGATACCTCATTCAAATCTAAAAATATTCAAAAATACGGAATAATCCATTATCCAAAATTCTTCTGGTCCCGAACATTTTGGATAAGGGCTACTCAACCCGTATATCTATATATCTTATATCTACTGTATTTATATTTGTTGTTATTATGTGATTTTTACTTTCTCCAGGAGGTCATGTGACTGTTTTCAATGATGAAGTGCTAGTTTTATTTTCTTTCTATCAAGAATTTATTGCTGAGCCTGACTAGAGAGAATACATCCAGGTATCCTATTATATAAGCAATCTAAAAAGCAACTGTAGAGATTGCCCCAATACTTTACCACTAAAGGAGGGGCCAAATTGAGCCAAGTTTAAATCTTTTTACTAAATGGGACCATGTGACTAGGCCTGGTGCCTTTTCTTTGTCATGCAAAAAGACTTTTACACTATCCACCAATTGTGCGCAAGTGCGTCTCATGCTCAATAAAGGACGCATTTGCCAGTGCTCCATATTGCATACTGGCAAATGCCTCCATTTCAAACAACCACTATCGACGTCAGTGTGGCAAGCGCATGCGTCCTTCCGACCTGCTCATACCTCCACTATCCACATTGGCATGGAATTGAATTTATAATGTGTGACGAGCGGACACAGAATACACGTCAAGTAATCAGCGGCTTGTTTTACGTGTTCCCGTCGCGGAGCTCGCTGCGCTCGCCACGCTTCGGGCACGTTGGCTCTTTACGCTCGACACATTTACAAAATCAACTCCACGCTGATGTGGATAGTGGGGATATGGACAGGTCGGGAGGACGCGTACCGCATCCCCTTGCGGGGCTCGCTGTGCTCGCCACACTTTAGGCTGACGTGGATAGTGGGGGTGTTTCAGGAACACATTCACACGTGTCATGTCAGGCAGGTTAAAAATGGTCAGTGGTTCCCACACAATGTAATAAGCGCTCACACAACGTTGACTGACTACACTAACTGCGTAAGCTCCGGTTAGGCGCAAACGTACACACAGACACAAGCAGACTACGCTGGCCGCAGGAACACTATGCTGATTCTGACAGGGACACTACGCTGACTACGTAACTGCCACCGTGAAACTACACAAGTACCTTGCTGAAAAATGCCATCATGTAATTTACTTTTTAAATACCAATTTTACTTAAACACCATCCCCCCTTTTCTTCGATAAATTAGTTTACATAATTTTTCCTAGTATTACAATGCACATGTAAAGGTATAATAACACCAGAGGTTAACTGCCCTTATTGATTTTGTATTTTTCTTTTTTGTTACAATTTTATCATTAAACTCACTGTACAGTAGGAAAATAGAACTCTTCCAATTTGTAAGACAATTAATAGACATTCTGTGTAAAGCCCTGTACAATATCTTGGCACAATATAAAGATCAATATTACATATTAGCTGTCATTTTTTAATTCTAAATATCTTATGATTGACTTTTCGCTTAGTCTCTGATGGTTTTCTTACCCTTATGCTTTTCCACTGTCCAATAATAAAATAAATAATGTATTTTTTTTTTCCAGTACATAAACAATTTTTATTTTCAGAAATGTTATTATTTTGTGAACTAAAACAAATGTGTGTGTGTGGATGTTTGTTGCACTGTTGGAAATTTCTCCAAAAAAGTAGTACATTTTCAGTAGGCTCCAGCAGGAACTGAGGCCCTTATTCTAGTTCACTCGTTCTGAAAAAATATTGCACAGCTGTTAATTGTTGGCCATTGCTTCCATTGTCCCTGACAATTACACCACTGATAGTCTCCCACCTTGTGTAAAGATCCTTCATTACTTGAGGGGAAACGCCATATGCAATGGCCAACAATTAACAGCTGTGCACCATAGAGGGAACATCATTAAAAAACGAATGTTGACCTTTTATAAGTGTCGACCTTGTTCATGTCGACCTATTGACTGTTTGCCTAGACATTGATTGAAGTACAAATTTGTTTGGAAAATGGGCAAAATCAAGTGCACTGCAGGTGGGGCAAATGTAACATGTGCAGAGAGAGTTAAATTTGGGTGGGGTGTGTTGAAACTGAAATCTAAATTGCAGTGTAAAAAATAATGCAGACAGTATTTACCCTGCACAGAAACAAAATAGCTCACCCAAATGTAACTCTCTCTGCACATGTTACATCTGCCCCACCTGATGCACATCGGGGGCGCCGCTATAATACACAAGTACCTTATATAGTATTCATACTTTATTTAAAAAAAAAGTAGGGCTCATCTCATTCGCTATCCTGAGATATAAGCAGGCCAAACACACATATCATACACCAGGTCACAGGAATGAGACTATTTTAATGATTTGTAATCAAAAGCCTGCACCAAAAGCACAATATTTACTATAGTGTAGTATTATGCTTAGTATAAAAATATTGGGTACTTGTGTATTATAGCGGCGCCCCCGATGTGCATCGCTCGATGTTTTTATTGCGTCGCATCGCATGGCATGCATCACATGGCATGCGATGCGACGCAATGTTTGCCCCCTATGCGATGAAAGATCGTATAAGCACCATAAAGGGTGCTTTTAAGCACCCTAATGGGTGCTTACAATGTGAAATGCACCCCACGCCACCCCCCACTATAAACGTGAACCCGAAGCGTGGCGAGCGCAGCGAGCCCGCGAGGGGCGGCGGTACGCGTCCTCCGACCTTTTCATACCCCCACTATCCACGTCGGCGTGGAGTTGAGAATAGAAAGTGTGGCGAGCCCGAAGCGTGGCGAGCGCACGCGGATACCTTCACAGGTATCGGAGTCCCCTCGCGGGCTTCACAGGTATCCGCGTCCCCTCGCTGCGCTCGCTGCGCTCGCCACACTTTCTATTCTCAACTCCAAGCCGACATTGATAGTGGGGGTATGAAGCGTGGCGAGCGCAGCGGAATATATGTGAAGTCATCCGCATCCCCTCGTGGGGCTCGGTGGCTCGCTGCGCTCGCCACACCATAAATTCAAATCCGCTCCGACGTGGATAGTAGTGGGGGTATGAAAAGGTCGGAGGACGCGTTCCGCCGCCCTTCGCGGGCTCGCTGCAATCGCCACGCTTCGGGTTGGCGTTGATAGTGGTGTGCCGTTAAAAATGGGGGGGGGGGGCATTTAACATAGTCATTACCCATCAGGGTGGGTATACAATTAAAAATCAGGTCTGGGGGGCATTTAACATAGGAATCACTGATCTGGGTGCCTGTGCGATTAAAAATCGGGTCCAATCTCGCCGCATCGCATGCGATGCAACGCAATTTTTTGGTTGTACAATGCCCTACGATGGAAAAGGTGGGCGCCGTGATAATACACAAGTATCAAATATTGGTTTAAATAAATATGTAAAATATCATTTTTAAGCATATTAACATATAAATGTTTAAATCTTTGGGCAGATCAGATGTTTGGTCTGCGACACAGAACACTATTCTATTCTACACAGTTCGATGTGCCGTGTTTTATAGTGAAAGAATTGTATATATTTCGTATGAACTGGCTAATTAGATTTACTTTAGTTTAATTGTTATATTGACCAAATATTTTGCATACACTGTCAACACTTTATATTGTCTTTGTAGTTCATGTCCATCCACTAATATGGCTTGTTTGAGACTTTAGATATGGAATATGACTTATAGGCCCCATACATCATCAATTAATTGTGACAATCCTTAGATCTGGAGATGATTGCCACAATTAATTTTAGATGTGTGGGCTCCCCCTTTTGGCAATCCCAATCAAAAATGAATAGGGATCGCCAATCGATTGCTTAATCAGATTTTTAAACATGCTTAATAATCTGGTATTATCTGCAGATCTTTTTTTATATGTGTGGGCATTCCCAATTCGTCTTCTTCATCTATTTACATTATGAACAGCTGAAATGACAATCGATTAGGCAATTTCCAGATATGAAGATGCAATCTTTAGATGGAAAAATCTGCCGATCACTGAAATAAATCTGTAATGTGTGGGCAAGTCAAATAGATTGTAGAATCCATTTATCTGGCCAAAATATCACTGGGGGCCTTATTTTGGTTCATTCTTTCTGACAAAATCCTTCTTAGATGGACAAAACCATGTGCACTGCAGGGGGG
Organism: Crinia signifera; assembly: GCF_055691185.1. Taxonomy (NCBI): domain Eukaryota; kingdom Metazoa; phylum Chordata; class Amphibia; order Anura; family Myobatrachidae; genus Crinia; species Crinia signifera. The sequence continues at coordinate 176,335,567 of NC_139219.1, forward strand.
GCAGATGTAACATGTGCAGAGAGAATTAGATTTGGGTGAGTTATTTTGTTTCTGTGCAGGGAAAATACTGACTGCTTTATTTTTACACTGCAATATAGATCTCACTTTGAAGTAAAACCCCACCCAAATCTAATTCTCTCTGCACATGTTACATCTGCCCCACCTGCAGTGCACATGGTTTTGCCCATCTAAGAAGGATTTTGTCAGAAAGAATGAACCAAAATAAGGCCCTGGATCTGGAAAACCATTAATTGTGATTGCTGATGTATGGGGCTCATTAGCCCTGAAATCCAGAAACTTTATGATTTTTATTAGGGGACCCACTCTGTCTAGGAAACTTCCAGAGCATTATTTATGCCTAATTATTTACTAGTTCCTTTATCTGTGTTAGGAAGGATTGTCTTAAAGGATTTTGGCTATCTGGAATATTTTAGACATACTGCAGATTTGTTTTTATTATTTATAGTGACCCCTTTGGTGTCAGTCTGCAGATGGCACAGTTCACAATATGCAGAATGTGTCAAAATTCTAAAGCAGTGGTAGAATACCTCTATTGTAGGTGTGGAACAGCTTTGGGGCCTTCAGATGAGAAATCAACACAAACCCTCACACCTGAAAGTACAGCGACAGTTTGGTTTCTAAATCCAGTAAACTGCAGAAAACTGTCAACTGGCATCTCTATGATAAGTTTCTGTGCATCCTCTGTGGCACAACAGGCCTATTAGGAGAAAGGTTGTATATTCTACATATAATACATGTTGAAGAAAGTAAAGTGTTTCTGTGGCCCTTGAATGAGTACTCATGCTAAAAAAAAACATTTTGTGATCCCTGAAGCAGAGTAAAATGTGTTCATTGATGAAACATCACTTTACTTGCAACAACTATAAAATGTCATAGACCAAATATATTGATTTCTCAGTAATTAATTGATGTAAATCATGTTCATATGGTTAAACACTAGGTTAGAATATGTAATCTAATTTACAAATAAAATCTTTTGTTCTACTGACTATGTGATGTGAGGTCCTCTAATATTAAAGTGTAAATGGGAAAAAAGTCTGAATTAGGCGCCGTGATAAGCATCATGGTACCAAATCATTGACTCCCTATTCCACTGGTCACAAAAATACAAATCAGCGACCATCTATTATCGGTGATTCGATGGGAAATCTGGCAATTTTTGCATGTTAAAAATCCCTAATTTGCCAAGATAAGCCATTATGTGGGATTTGTATAGCACCCCTTTAGTCAGCATGGTTAATATAGATTGTGAGTGCAAAGCTTTTTTAGGAATCCATTCAGGCAATTGTCTAAAAACAGATGTAAAGGTAAAACTCCCATATACAGACTTGGGTATTGATAGACAGTCGAAAAATCTGCACTGTAAGCCATTTTAGGTCGTTTACATTTGCCTATTCAATTAAAGTGATGATTTTTTTGGACTGTCAAAAAACGTTCATTGGCAAATTACTCTCTGATGTGTTTTTGTCATAACTGCGGCCGTTTTCAACTATATTTATTTATTAACCGTTTCTTATATTATTATTATTATTATTAACAGTTTCTTATGTAGCACATACATATTCCGGAGCGCTTTACAGAGTATAGTTGAACATTCACATCAGTCCCTGCCGCGTGGAGCTTACAATATATGTTCCCTTCACTTGTACACACGCACACAGACATTCTAGGGTTATTTTATTTTATTTTTTTGGAGCCAATTAGCCTACCAGTATATTTTTGGATTGTGGGAGGAATCCAGAGTACCCCGGAGGAAACCCACGCAAGTACGGGGAGAATATGCAAACTCCACACAGTTAGAGCCATGGTCAGAATGGATCCCATGACCTTAGTGCTGTGAGGCAGTAATGCTAACCATTACACCATCCGTACAGCCCCTGTTTAAAAAAAAAAAAAAACATCCAAAAATGTCTGCAATTGAATTGGAAAGTCTGTCTTTTTTGGCTAGCCGATAAAAAATAAATAAATAAACCGACTGAATTATATACCCACTTGAATTGTATACCCCCTTAAGGTGCTTGTAGTACCTTTTGTAACTTTCACATTTCTCATGGCCATGTTAACCATCCTTGGTCAATTCCTGGGCTCAGGAAAACTATTCTTAGACAGTTTAATACAGAACAAAGATCATTTAAAACATTTACGGGTAATATTTGCTCTATCCAGCCGCAATACCCAGAATATCACTTATTACGCATATATGCATTCTTCGTGATCAACTCTGGAACAATTTGCCCTCTTCCGTTTGTCCACCAATGATTCACCAAAAGGCCCTCCCACTACAGATCTCATCTGTTTCCCTTATGCTGTGTACACACGGTGCAATATGATTGCTAGCAATATATTGCCAGCAATCATATTGCTCAGTGTCTCCTTTTCATCAGCGATGAAAAGGAGACACTGCTACGGGGCGGAGGGGGAGTGCAGCAGCAGCAGATGCTGCTGTCACTTTGAAGGGAGGAGGGAGCAGCGGCACGGGGCTGGGGAGATCAATGCTGATCTCCCCGGCGCTGACCTCCGTGAAGGGAGGAGGGAGGGAGCAGCGGCACTGGGCTGGGGAGATCAATGCTGATCTCCCCGGCGCTGACCTCCCGGCACAGCGTTCGCCGGGGAAAGCCGCTGGTCGCAGGAGCATGCTCCAGCGACCAGCAGGGAGTGCACACGGGAGCGCGCAGCTGGCGATTTATCGCCAGCTGCGCTCCAAATCACTGGGAATATGGTCGCTTAGCGACCATATTCCCAGCGATTTTACCTAATATTGCTCCCGTGTGTACACACCATTACCCTTCTGCTACATAGTTTTTTTTATAAAGAGAGGGCAGAACCATGTGCTTGGGGAGTACTGTGGTGCGTTTCATGGGTAAGGAATTCCTGGAAGGACTTATTATTAATCTTCATCCATTTGCAGGGTACATAATTTCAGAATCACACTTGACTGTGATTGTCTCGCTTACAGTTGTGCCTCGGGGTTGTGTTATACTAATAAGCATGCTTTTGTTTCTAGGTGCGATTATGTAGTATAACCTATTTTATTGCACATTGTTTGCAATTACATAACATTGCTTCTTTTTTCGAACACATTTTCAAACTCATAATATTCAGAATCATTTTCTTTTTAATACATATTTTATTTATACCTGTCTGGAACATTTTGATTTGCGATAAGACTGTAAATTAAACTCTGTGCTTTTCTGTTCCTGCAACTGTGTATTCCCAATCAGTTACACAGTGTCAAATTATCTTTGTATGTGAAGTCTTTCCAATTAATTTTTACATTCTGGATCTGTAATTGAAACCTGTCATCCTTGACCTAAATATAATTAACTGGATTTGAATCCAAAATGTTTATTGCTTTACAATAACACCTATATGCTTCATGCATTGTGCCAATCACTGCTCTCTGTTGCAGGAAGTGCAGTAGCAAAGCAAAAGGGGGAAAAAAGAAATCATCTGTTAGAAAATATTGTTCTGGGTGAGACCAACAAGTTAAGCGAGACATCTCTGGAGGCTAACACTTGTAGAAAGTTGTCACATCTGATTAAAGGAGCCATTGGCAACAATCAGAGTTGACATTGTTATATCAGGGGTTAGCATAAGCATAATTAGCACAGTGATTAACGACAAAAGAAATGCTGTGTAATGTTCTGGGATCAATTTTCCATTTAAAACACTTGCGCCATTATTTAAACTTACATGTGGTTAGTTAATTGTCTATTTTACAATATTGAATAGCTGCATTTCTCAAGGCACACAAGCTGTTCTTTCCCATCTGCAGTCCAGCTATTAAAAATGTGATTTGCACTGACTCTTAACAGACTGTTTTTACCCTAGGAAGATCTATGGAGCAGGTGTTCGTATGATATTACTTTGCAGTACAGTTAATATGACCCTACTGCAAACATTGTGTCTCTCAATTGGTTTCCCCTTGGAGCATATATGCAACTGTTGTGTTCTTGAAGTAGTAGGTTTAGTATTTAGAAGCATAGTCACTGCTGTTAAAAGCAATTATTAAAGTCTGTAAGTTTAGTTTTTGCTTTTAAGTCTCATTTCTGTCTTTAGAACTATTGTCAGAAATCGTTGCTTAGGCTGGCATCTGCCATTAGAAATGTGTTAAAAGCATTTTCATTTTATCATGTAATTACGCTTTTAGCACAGATAAACAGTACTCTGCTACTAATAGAAGCTTGTACTGAGAAAAAATGCCTACAGTTTATGAATTTTTATCATATCTTGTATACATTACAACAGTGGCATAAGTTCGTCCAAGTAGCCCGGAGGCAAGATAAATATTGGTGCCCCCCAAACAGCTCAATCAGTAAGGTGTCTGTCTCCAGTAAAACAGGTCATGTGTTCATACAGGGTGTGACACTTGCAAAAAAGATGTTAGGGAATCAGCCACAGGAGCTATAACGACTGCTTTCAATTAACTGATTCACACTGGCAGATGAGGAGAGGTGCCCCCTTGGGAGCAGGAGCCCAGCTGCAGATGACTCAAACTCCTCCCAGTGTTATAGATTGTAAGCTTGCGAGCAGGGCCCTCCTACATTTTGACTGTCTGTAAATACCCTGTTTTGTTGTATCACTGTCTGCTATTGTAAAGCGCAACGGAATATGCTGCGCTATATAAGAAACTGTTAATAAATAAAAATAAATTACAGGTCAATTATGAGCCCCAGATGTACAAAACTGCAGCACATATGCTGTTTTGTGACATCACTGACCTGTTTTTACACAAGTGTACCCAACTTTACAGGGAAGAACATGAGTTTAAAGCAGCCCATACACGGTCCGTTTAACGGATCCGTTTGGGACTTAATTAGCACACATCGGATCGGATCCCTAGTGCATGTAGTGTGCATGCACTGCGATCTGATCCGATGTGTACCTAGTACAAAAAGTATGTGCAGCACATACTTTTTGTACCGTACTATGTGATGCGCGGGAGCGCGCATCGCATAGTACAGAACGGAGCCATACACAACGGACCGTGTATGGGCTCCTTAAGGCTAAGATATCTCAGTCTGAAGTTGTGTAAACCCTTTACAACAGAGGTTTGTATCTGCTGATGGGATTAGTTGCCAAGGGTATTTCTTGTTCAATGCATATCAAAAGCAAATATGCAACTAGTTTTCTGCTGTAATGTAAACATCAGATTCCATTTTCTAAACCAGTTTTATTGACCTGTCCTGGAAAAATTCAATCTAATTAAATAGAATAAGGTTGGTGAAAAAATATTTGTATTTTTCAATAAAAAGGAAATAAAAAGTAATTATTGCCATCCACCATTGTTATTCCATACTTAGAACAAAAACATATTTAAGAGCTGTTTTCTGTAATTTGGGTTGTGTAGTACTGGTGTTCAGTCAGGGCAGCTGCTGTTCTGGACAAGTGACTTGCAAGGAGCTAATCTGCCTGTTTAGCTGCACCTGTGGTTTAGATCAGTGGTTCCCAACCCTAGTCCTCAAGTACCCCCAACAGTGCACGTTTTCTAGGTCTCCACACAGAATCACAAGTGACATAATTAGCTCCATCTGTGGATCTTTAAAAATGTGTCTGAATAATGAGTGCACCAGCTAGGTGACCTGGAAAACGTGCACTGTTGGGGGTACCTGAGGACAAGGGTTGGGAACCAGTGGTTTAGATATTCTACTCCCCTCACTGAGCCATTAGATTAATGTTTACTGATGATCGGTCATGTTGCAGGATAGTGTCCTGAATGACGTGCCTAAGCCTGCTGTTGTTTTCCGCCAGTGATATATACTTTGAATTGGGTCTTTATTCATCTGCCTAATCACAGGTTGGGATCATTTGATCTACAGCATGATGGTCAACACCATTAGGTCAACATGGGAAAAGGTTGACATGGTTATAGGTCGAAAGGTTTGACAGGTCGTTATTTTGACAGGTTATTAGTTGCGGTTTTTCACAGTTTTTTTACCTGAATGTCAACACAGTTGACATGGACACCTTTTAAAGTGCACCGCATACCCTCTTATCGATCACTGCACTTGCAATGCATCAGTCACGCTCCCACCACGCCCTAGTGGATGGTAGAGCATGAAATAACGCCTGTCGTCACATGTCAGCTCAAAAAACAATGAAAAACCCCATGTCAAACTATTGGGGCTTTTTGAAGGCCAATTCGTAATAGTCCAATGTTTTGTTGTGTCCAATGTTTTGTTGGCATATATTATTGTTTTTTTTTTAGCTGTGTGTTTAGGATCATTATTCCAGTGTATTTCTCACAGGTACTCCATGACAAAGGTTATCTGTTACTCAGCGCAGTCTGTGACAGGGCCTAAAAATCACATTGCAGTGACATTACCCAGTGTAGCAGTGGTAATGAACTACACAGAGTTACACTAATTCATACAGAAAGTGGGCAGTATATCAGCTATAAAAATATGTTCAGCTACAGTAGAAAGACAGCAGCATCTGGGCTATAAAGGAAAAATATCTGTCTAGCCGGCAATTTGGCAGAATCTGGGCCACTATAAAAATTATATTTGTGTGCAACCAGCAAGAGGGCAGTATTTCAGCGGCTGTTAAAAAGTATATATGTGTTCAGCCAGTTGTTACCCAAAATGCAGTAAGAATTTATATCAACACCAACATTCTTAAATTTCTTTGTGAAATGTGAAAGTGTAAATTCAACAATGGAGCCAGGTATTTCGAACAAAGACATTGCAGAGGAGGCTGGTCCATCATGTAAAACAATCTGTTTTTTATGATAAATGTTTCTCTGAACATTGTATATCAGAAGTAAACACAGTGTCTGGTTTAAAACATCTCATTGGTTGTTGATAGAAGATAGTGCAAATATGTGTTCCATGTGTATAAAATATGGAGACCAGCCATATACAAGGAAATTACTTGACTTGAGTGTCTATTCCATGCCAAAGACTTTAAAGAAAAAGGAGTTACTTGCCTATTTTTCAGTAAAAAAAAAAAAAAAAAAAAAGAATTAGGGCACACGGATATGTTTTATATATGTTTAAAGCAACTTGATATTGAGAAGACTGCAAATTGTTCTTCAGAAAGATTAATGCAATTATTGCTTAATGTCTTTGCTGTAACAAAAAGTTGTGAAGTACTAAGATAATGAAGTGTTGTTATGCCTGGTCTTCTTCCATGAAGTCTACTGTTGCTCAAAAATCATGGGATGTAGTGTTCCCACTAGAACTTAAAGTGGCTATGGTTGCGGAGGGCACATGGAAAGAGTCAGTGGCCTGGCAGAGATGGGGCATGGCCCGGGTTGTGTCACTAATGCTTGCGGTCCAGCCTTTCTCTATCACTGATTGGGGTGTGCCCCCATTGCCAACATCATTGATGGGTGTTTGCCTAGCATATACAGAAGTGCAGGGCTTCCCATAAGCACCATTTTTTATGTGAACGGAGGTTGTGCGCTTGTGCAGGGCATCTATTCATGTAATGTTATCTAGATAGTGAACAGGTTGTTTCTTGCTCATTGCCAGGAGGTTACCTGCTCATTGCTAGGGAGTTACCTGCTTGTTTACAGGAGGTTAAATACTAATTGCCAGCGGGTTAGGTGCTTGTTACCAGGGGATTAAATGCTCATTGACAGGAGGTAGGTGATTACAGGACGCCAGCCCTTCCAGAAAGCACTGTGTGCCCTGTGCTCCTCTGACAGACTCTAGAGTTCTAGGAAGACCTCTAGTATCTGCCCCTTCTCGGCAATGGCCATTTTTGGATGGATCATGAAATATAGCTTGACTGCCACTGTGGCATCGGCTTTCTCCGCCACCGCTTGGTTTTCCAATTCTCTTTTTCTGCCACTCACTATCCTTATTTATCTGGAGCGGTTTTCCTCTTGTGGCCCACGTCTAAAGATGTACTGTGCTATACGCTACTGACCCATGGATTTACACTTTTTAATGTTTGCAAATCATACAGGAGTATTAAGCTACTATACTTGAAGATGGTCTCAGAGACTTTAACTTTATATTCCTTATCAATAGTTTTCTTTTTGATCACCCAGACATTTGTCTCTCTTGTTTTCATTAGTCTCATGTTCAGACATTAGCTTTTATTTTCATAACTTTTCAGAAGAAATGGGTAACTGTTTTGATGAGCTGCAAGGGTACAGACAAATGTGTCCTTGTTTGTCCTTGGCATCTTTTTTTTGTGCTTACATTGCTAGTTTCAGGTGTATTAAAAATCTTGAAACTCATGTTGTTTTAACATACTGTCAAAATTGCATTTCTGCTGACAATCGGAGCTTTATTTGTTGACAATTTGACTGATGTGGAGGTTTTTTCATTCCTTTTATGTTGACTTTTGCCATACAGTATATCATTGTTTTGCTTGATATTTTTACGCGTGATGCTTCAATAAAAACAGCAACCAAAATCTTGAAACTCACAAATGTGATAAATAATGGCCATTATTTATCATATACAATATCTTACAATAAAACAAAATTGTTAAAATATGGATGGCAAGCTAGATGTTATTGTGACTTTTGTTGCCACCATGCACTTTTTCTTACACATCTGAAAGTGGAAATCAGACATGGAGTGCTATAATAGATTTTTTTCACTAAGGGGTATATTTACTTAGGTGCGGGTATATAGAAGTGGGGATGTTGCACATAGCGACTTATTTGTATAATTTATCTGGCACCTTGTAGAAGATAATAGTAGAATATGGTTGCTATGGTCAACATCTCCACTTCTGTAAACCCACGCTCTAGTACAATTTTAATAACTCTTATTGTATTCATCTCACCTGTCATTACTTACAATGTTATCAGGTCGAGTAGCCCTTATCCAAAATGCTCAGTACCAGAAGAATTTTGGATAACAGATTATTCCGTATTTCAAAATATTTTTTATATTTCAATGATGTATCCTGAGGTATCTTGCATTTATGTTGTATAAACATAAACAAGGTTTCAAAACATGAAACTCAGAACATTGTGTTCAATCTTGAATACTGAATCTGAATGCAAAGCAATTATTTTCTTGCAGATATTTATTGTCAGTTACATATCATGTCCTCGGCATAGGTGTGCGCACATTTGGTGTTAGGGGTGCATAGGCACCCCCTAATGCAGTGCCCACCTACCCTTATGAACACCTCCCTGCCGCTAACAATACCAGCAATACCTTTTACCAAAGACTTTTGCTTTCCAGAACTGTATTCCATTAAAAGTAGCGCCCATCAGTCAATTATATGTGTTTTGCATTAATTGTACTTGACCATTGTCATATCACTATATACCTGCGTCATCCATCCAGAGATGTATTATATTGTAGTGAGTGCGAGTAGATGATGGTAGACAGACACGCCTGATTGGTGGTGTGAGACACACCCAATAGGTGATGCTAGGCCAGTGATGGCTAACCTTGACAATCCAGTTGTTGTTGAACTGCACATCCCATCATGCCCTGCATCAGTTTTGGCATGGCCAAATAGCAAAACTGTAGCAGGGCATGCTGGGATGTGTATTTCAACAACAACTGGACTGTCAAGGTTCACCATCACTGTGCTAGGCACACCCCTTTGATGGTGCACCCCTTAATAAAATGTGCTGCACACACCTATGGTCCTCGGTAGTGCTGTTACAGATGTCCCCAGTAGTGCTTTTAGCAAAAAAAAAAAAACATTCACTTTCTGGAATGGATGGTTTTTAGAATAATTTTGATAACGGAAACTCAACCTGTAATTACAATGTGAGAGTCCTGTCCTCCATCCCAAAAAAACAGCATTTTTCCCATGTCTAAGAATGTTGTTAGGATAAAGAATGTCCTGTTGATTGTTCGGTATAGCAGAGCAGTGTTGAATGGGTGTGACATGCACCTTCCTCTGCTGCAAGTAGCATTTAATGGGTTTGTACTGTATGCAGAATCCTTAGTGCTTCAAAAACACTTTGGTATGCCCTTATCGTGATGATTCTGTACCTATTGTCATGATCACCAGCTCACCAACGATGTGAGGTTTCTAATGTTTTTATTTTTTATTTTTAATTGAGGGCTCTATCTCATGAGACAACTACATATATTCCAAAGGTCCTACTTCAGTTTGTGTAAATAGTGTACTTTGGGTTTACATTTGCTGGTGCCTATACAGTATTTTGGGAAGGGAGACATACAACTGAATACATTGTGGGGGTGATTCTGGTTGGTTTGCAAAAGCAAATTCCTTTAATGGACAAAACCATGTGCACTGCAGGTGGGGCAGATGTAACATGTACAGAGAGAGTTACATTTGGGTGAGTTGTTTTGTTTCTCTGCAGAGTAATTACTGGCTGCTTTATTGTTACACTGCAATTTAGATTTAATTTTGCACACCCCCCACCCAAATCTAACTTTCTTTGCACATGTTACATCAGCCCCACCTGCAGTGCACCCGGTTTTGTCCATTAAAGAAGCAGTTTTCTTTTGCAAACTAAGCAGAATCACCCCCTGTAGGTGGAGTTCTTGTTTTATATCAGGTTTGAAAGGAAAATGTGAGTGCCGATTGGCTAATTTGTTTCAACTAATGTTGGGAACAATGTGCTGTATAGGTAACCTGCACCATTTACATTTTACTTAGCCAAAGCTTGCATTTTTATCAGTTGTATGGTAGGGCTTTTACCCACATATACTGTATTCAAATCAAATGTATTATTTAGGATGAGGTCCACATTTCAAACTGGTCTAATGATTGCTGATTTTAAAATGCAGGGTTTTATATTACAATACTTAAAATATTGAAGAGCCATAGATTTGATTTTGAATGTAATGTTCCCGTACCACTAAAGTGATTACACACAATCTCTTTATTCTGCTGAATTGCTCATGAATAGTCAGACATTTCCTAAAAAATGTTGTTAACTGTCTGCAGGGAAATCATTGTAAGCTGTATTGTTGAAGTGCTACTGAGGGCATATACAAAATTATTTTGAACATTTTTGTATAATTTAATGATCTTTTTTTAACATAACTGTCAGTATAGTGTATATCTAGTTCCAAGAGTAAAAGTGAATGATTATCGTTTAACCTCTTCAACTCCACTACCAGCAACTGAATTAATCAAAACTACAGCAATCTGAATAATGTGAAGGTCTTGATTGAATCCAGAAAAACAGGGAGGATGTGTGTGTGTATTTTTTTAATTCTAAAATTAGCTGAGAAGAAACTTGGACATTTTTATCAATTTATTTTTTGTTTTTTTCATATGTTTCTCCAGTATTGTTCTTCAAGCTATCCGATTTGGTCACCCGTCAGAAAAAAAAAGAAGTGTGTATATATGTATGTGTATGTGTATCTATCTATCTATCTATCTATCTATCTATCTATCTATCTATATATCCAAATAAACGGGGTAGCTGGCCTATGGGTTTATTGTAATATCCAGCTTGACTATTACACTAGTGGACACGTTGTGTTTAGCGATCTATTGTAAGCTAAATCACACCTACCTTTGTTGTCACTGCTATGCCCTGTGGGCAGTTTTATTAAAAATTTATTTTACTTGTATGATTCTGGTCAATAAATTAAGGTTTAGCTCACCCTGAATCCCCCCCTTTTTCCATCTTTCAAACCGGGTCCTATCTAACAGGGGACCCAATCAGGGTAGCAGCACTTCTATCCACTTTATTATGCGCAGTGTGTGTTTCCTCGATATATATATATATATATATATATATATATATATATATATATATATATATATATATATATATATGTACATTTGAGAAACCGCACGCCAACAGGTGTAAAGCAGGGTGCCAGATCACATAGAAAGTTGCATATATTGGATGTTCTCCTTTAACAGAGAGTGGTCTGCACACCAAGTTGAAGAAAAAAGCATCTTTATGTAGATGAAAAAGTTGCAGCACATGGCATTACATAGGAATCAAAAACAAGTAAATAGGTGCAGGTTACTTATCCACAGCCCATCATGACGTCATAGGGGGACCCGCCACCAATTCCACAGCATGTATACCCTGATATATATACAAAGTAATACCCGCACCCACACTTACCGGTAGTCAGATGAGGGGTGCCCAAATGGTCACACCGCAGTGTGCCAATTATAGTCCAAGTCTCCAATGAAGGAAATGAGCACTCACCTCAAAATTTTTATCTAAAAAACTTTTACATTTATTGCAAAACAAAAGGTTTTTAACATACCAAGTAAAGCTGTCATTTTTTTCAAACTCTCCCGACATTTCGATCCCAGTTCAGGATCTTTATCAAGAGGGGGTCGCCAGAGGAAATAACAGCTATAGGAGAAAAAAGCCAGCAGTCCTGAGGTCCTTATGCCACAGTCGCTGTGCCAGAATGACCTATATATATAACTTTATTTATATATATATATATATATATATATATATATATATATATATATATAAAAAACCCTAAGGCGAGCTCAGGGAGGACAGAAACCTCCCGTGGAGCAGAAGGGCAACATGTGTGCAGGTGATGTTGTGGGGACATCACCTGCCCCTGCGGCAAGATTTACATGGGGAAAACCATTAGAATGTCAAAAGAACGAATTGCGATGCATATATCTTTGATTAAAAACACCCTCATCAGCGTTGATTCTAACACACCCTCAGTGGCTCGACATTTTTTCTCCGCCGGGCACTCTCTACGGGACTTTACTTTTTTGCCGGTAGATCGTATACCACCATTAAGGAGGGGTGGAGACCGGCCCAAACTACTCCTACAAAGAGAGTGCCAATGGATACGGAAACTTAATGCATTGTCGCCACTGGGCCTTAATGAAGAATTCTCTTTATCTGTTTACTTATAATTACAACATTACTGGACACACAGTAAGCTGTATTACATATGTCCAATATCTTTGTGTGAAAAAATCATGATTTTTTTAGACCGTCTATTGAGTCTGTTTTTTTTACTTTAATGTATTCCACCAGTCTTTGACGTTATTTCTGACTCTAGTGTTTTTATATATTTTTCTTGTAAAGTATATATAGGGTCATTGATCATTATATATGTTTTGTATATTCATTGTTGTTCACAGTTTTGTTAGAGATCCCTGACAATCAATGGGCTGTGTCTTAACCAGGATCTGCCCTCAAGTCTTTTCCTATTGGAATGTTTCCTTTCTCTGTGACACATATTGCCCATGCTAATCCTTGCCCTTTTCAACATCTCTCTTTTAGTTAAGCTCCTGGTTTGGAGATTGCCTTGTTATGCACTTCTTTGTGCCCCGATGAGAACTGACACTGCCTGTGCCATAAGTGTGGATCTGAGCAGTTGTTACAGGGTACCAGGACACATACTTTGCATGACTATGGCACCCAACCATAGTGCTCTGACATATTGCACCCCGCCAATGGTATTGATAAGGCCTGCTGCACTGAAGACCCTGATGGGACCTGGCTCAAATGTCAGTGCAGGAGTGTGCTGTACTTTGAGTTAATGTGGGATACCAGGGCAACGTGCTCAGCCTTGTCACCCTATATGTGGGGCTATGTATCTTACTTTGAACAGCGGCACGCTGGAGTACAAGTCCGCTGATTTATGAGAGTGCGCATGTGCAGGGACAAATTCAGCTGTCATACGCTGTGGCGTCCGGCTGCTAAGCAACGCCTGATTCCTGCACGCTGGTATGGTGAAGTCAGGGACGGATCCAGCCTTTAGACACTGTGGCGTCCGGCTGCTAAGCAATTCCGGACGCCTGCACGCTTGTGCAGTGACATCAGACGCCGGCTTTCCCCGAATAGCGAGACACCATTGAAGTGCGCACAGGGGTGTGTCAGTACCTACTTCTTCTATTGGCATAAGTTCCGGATACTCCATATATGGAGATCCGGTGGGTGTCCCTCATTAGGATAGCAAGCCCTATGATCATTCAGTGTCTTTGATCTACACAGGTGTTTCACATTTATTCAATTTGGTAGAAGCCTTATAGGCTGAGCTGGTGCACTCATTCTTTGTGAGTCAGTCCAGGATGAAGGTGGGATAAAGCCTAAACGGTTCCTTCGACTGTTGCTGACTGTGATCAAGCTGTGCTTTGGTGACTATAATTATTGATGTGTCTATACCTGTAAAAAGCCATCAGATGCATCCCAGTCCAGTTTGGCCATGAACTTTGCCACATGAAATAAATCACTTCGTTTTGCTTCTTTACAAGGAGTGCTGCCTAAATATGTCCTCTGGATATGATGTTTTCATATATATATATATATATATATATATATATATATATATATATATATATAGTGATTTCTCTAAGATAGAGACACAGGCACTCGCCACTTTATCCAAAAACAGTCAAGCTTTTGATAAAAATCAAATGTTTTTTATTTCAGAAAGAGGTAAATAGGTCAAAGGGATAACATCACCATGCTCCGACGTTTCGGTCCGTAAATAATGGACCTTTATCAAGGAGCCTAAGTAAGCACAAAAAACAATGTAAACAGCCCAAAAGTGCCAATACATATTTATGTGCTTCAACATGGTGTAGAATATGGTAAACTTACGGTATTGTTTGTGTGAAAACCCGGGCTTCTATTGTGATGGCCACTGGCGGTATTGGTTTTCTGGATGAATTACTACTATCACAAGCTGAACAGGGCATCGTTTCTCTAACTGATGACGATGCCGAAAAGGTTCTTTTCGATCATCTTGAATTTGATGCACTCCCGACCGAATCACCGAATGATCTATACCTTAGGTTACTTAAACTTAAGAAGAGAGAGACCGACGTCACTCTGCACGGGCATTTCCTCTCTGACTACCATTGGAAGAAATACATCCCACGAGGGTTCCGAGTCACCAACGTCCCCACCATCGGCCGCAATAATCCCACCTTCTGCAGCCGATGGTGTGGAGTACTCAACAAGTGCTCCCTTGATCTGATGCTCCTAGTGGTAGAGGAGGTTGGATCTGAGCTGAAAAAAGTCAAAACTGACATCGACACATTCGGCATCGCACATTTGGCAGCCATTAAAAGCGACAAAAGCTGCAACCTCATCGAGAAACTCAGGATCCAAATTGAGGAGTACAAACGAGATCTCGTATCGTTCAAACGGAACAAATTAGCAACTGTTACTACCGATTACCAGAACCATAACGTATACCGGTGGCTCTCCGGTGACCAGGGCACACGCCGCCCACAGGGCCCCTATAGGAATAGGAGGCAGGGACAAAGGAACCCTTATCGCATCAACACAGGCTCATTAACATCAGCCTCAGACACTGAACAGTCTGGCACACAGTCAGATTTTTTAGATTCCGGCCCAAGCGCTCCCCGTGGCAGGAACAACCGACAGGGAAGGGGCAGAGGCCACATCCCCGCCGAGGAAATTCTGGGCAAAAGAGTACGCAGACAGGCGAAGATCTGATCTTTAACCTCTCCGACCTGACCCTAACTGCACCAATGATCTCCCTCCTTACAAAGGGCCTGTCATTTGTCCCGACCAACAACTTTGACCCGTTTTAGGCATCAGTAGACCTCTATAAATTCGGGAGGAAACTGAGACTTCAAGAACATTTTGGCAATAATACAGCGGCAACGATTGCCCCAACAAAACTCAAACCACCTTCAGTTTTCGACCCAGTTTCCTCCAACCCATCAATCAGGACCTTCACCAGAATGATTGAAATCGATATCCAGAATACC
This sequence comes from Crinia signifera, assembly GCF_055691185.1. Lineage (NCBI taxonomy): Eukaryota > Metazoa > Chordata > Amphibia > Anura > Myobatrachidae > Crinia > Crinia signifera. The sequence goes on from NC_139219.1 coordinate 176,351,191, forward strand.
GCACAGAAACCTACATATCAAAACCTTACAGCCATTGAAAGAACAGCTTTGACCACTCTCAAGCGCAACAAGGAGATAGTGACCCGACCGGCAGACAAGGGTGGTGCGGTTGTGATCCAGAACTGGACACAGTACAACGCGGAGATCCTCCGCCAACTCTCTGACACCCAAACATACAAGCAGGTCTCACAAAACCCCATCCCTGGATTCAAGCGCCGGGTCGATTCACTGCTGGACATCGCCCTATCACACCACTGGATCTCACAAGATAACTACAGCTTCCTCACAGTAGCCTTCCCTGTTTGCCCCATCATCTATACGTTACCCAAAATACATAAATCGGACACAAACCCCCCCGGGCAGACCTATCATTTCTGCCCGCAACTCACTGCTCCAACCCCTGGCCATATTCGTCGATTGTTTCCTACAACCCCTGGTAACATCTGGACATACATATGTACGCGACTCAAGTGACTTTATCACACAACTGCAGAGTGTGAATCTAGACGAACAACCCTTGTTGGCAACTATGGACGTCAGTTCGTTATATATTGTAATACCACACGACGATGGCCTCAGAGTTCTTAAGAAAAAACTGGACACTCGCACTATTCTACATCCTCCGACCAACTTCCTCGTTGACTTAGCCTCATTAATTCTCCGATGCAACCACTTCATGTACCATCAAAGATATTATATTCAAATTGCAGGGACTGCGATGGGGTCTAATCTAGCCCCATCATACGCATGCCTATACATGCAGGAGTATGAGGATCAATACATCTTACCCAAGTTCGGCGAGAAGATTTCCATCTTTAAACGATACATTGATGACATCTTCCTGGTGTGGCAAGGCTCTAAGAATGAACTTTTGGAAATGATCTCTCTTCTCAACGGGATGTTCCACCCCATCCGCTTCACCCACTCCATCGATGCAACATCCATCAGTTTCTTAGACATCTGTGTAACCATTGCCAATAACCAACTACAAACCAGCCTATTTCGGAAGAGCACCGACAGGAACACACTCTTGACCACAAGCAGCCAACATCCCCCATCTCTCAAAGAAAACCTGCCAGTGTCACAGTACATGCGAGTGATGCGGAACAACAGCAACACAGACATCATGGAAGAGCAACTGAGAACAATGACTGAGCGCTTCAAGAACCGCGGCTACACCCATAATGTCCTGAGCAGATGCCTCAGAAAGGCCAAGACAAAAATGGCACAACAAAATGACAGAGAGACAAGAACCTCCACAAAAAATCCCCGCATGACATTTGTCAACATGTTCAACCACGCATCCTCCACACTAAACAAAAGTCTGCAGAAAAACTGGCCATTGATCTCTTCCGACCCCAATATGAAGTTACAGCGCCACTCACACCCCATGATGGCATACCGGAAAGGTCCCAACCTGAAGCAGCTCCTCATGCGCCCGACTATACTATCTGAACCTAAACAGAATACATCCTGGCTCCTCACCCAGCGCCCTGGGTGCTATAAATGCACAGGTTGCACCACTTGCAATAGTATGCTGACTGGTCCCTCCTTCCCTCACCCCCAATCTGGAAAATCCATCAAGATACGGTTCCGACTTCACTGTCTCCTTGATCATGTGATATATCTCTTAACTTGTCCCTGTGGGCTGGCATACACAGGTATGACCACCCGAAAATTCAGGGAACGCATGGCGAACCATAGGAACTCTATTCGAGCAGCGTTAGACTCCGGTAAAACCGATCTACCAATCCCGAGGCACTTCCTCTTGGCTGGACATCAGGTCGCAAGCTTGCGTTGCCGACTAATTGATTGGGTCCCTCCACCTCCGCGGGGTGGCGACCGTGGGCTATTACTAAAAAAGAAAGAGAGCCGCTGGATCTATGAATTGGGGACACTCGCCCCAAGGGGCCTGAACGAAAGCAACCCCCTCAACATATTCCTCAAATGACATTCAGGACATTTCCTCTTACCTTGATATCCCTGAAAGACGTTGAACTTTACATTTTACTTGTCACCTTGTTTTTTCTTGTTTCCCTTATCTTTTAATATCTATATTTTATTTTTATTCTTATTTTTATTGTATTATTTTTACTGTATTAGTCCATTGCATTCTGCACCTTGTTTTGCTCTGTCAAAATTCTCTGTACACTTGGTGGTGATCTATCAATTATACACGTGGCGACTCTGCACACAGGGACCTACCACCACCCATATGATGTGCTTGTGCAAATGTTACATCCCGTGTACTGTGATGTATTTGACTTACATTGTTTTTGGTTCGGATTGCCACATCTGCTCCAATTTATCTGCCGGTGTGTATGTCACATATAGACACTGGTGTCAGCAGTTGATTACCCACACAGATTTAGATGACGTTTATATCTCACTATATAGGTCTGAGCCTGGTTTTCTTTAGTTCCTTTGCTGGATATATGCCGGCTTATGGATCTAGTCGAATATGGGGTATATACCCCTCACCCGACTGATCACTTGCTGTGCATGTCATATAAGCTCCTGTTTCCAGCATATACCCGCTTGCGCACGTATTCTCCAGTTGACCCCTATCGCGAGTACCAGACACGTCACGCTCCTTATAGTGGCGTGCGCTGGTACTTTCATTCTATTCCCTGTAGACTCACTTGAAGCGCACACACTCCGTGATGCGTTCCACGATCCCCATATGTCACTTCCGGGGGGCCGGGTATCCGGCACCGGCATGCGCCTCATCTTGCGGTCCATCTGAGCTGTTTACTTCTGGGTTACGTCACACAGGATGTGACGTCATCCGGCATAACGGCGGGACCCGGCGCACACACAGACTTCCGGCTAAGTGCTATTTAAACCAGGCCAGCACAGCTTCTTCAGTGTGTGTCCACCACTGCTCCATGCTGGTTTGCATGCAGCGCACCTATGGCTTTGATGTTCCTCTATCTACTCACCTGTACCGTAAGTTTACCATATTCTACACCATGTTGAAGCACATAAATATGTATTGGCACTTTTGGGCTGTTTACATTGTTTTTTGTGCTTACTTAGGCTCCTTGATAAAGGTCCATTATTTACGGACCAAAACGTCGGAGCATGGTGATGTTATCCCTTTGACCTATTTACCTATTTCTGAAATAAAAACATTTGATTTTTATCAAAAGCTTGACTGTTTTTGGATAAAGTGGCGAGTGCCTGTGTCTCTATCTTAGAGAAATCACTTTCTGTTTATTGGAGTTCGGAGTACACTCTGCACCCCTTCACAGGACACCCCACCGTTGGCTTCTACCTCCCCCAGTAAGAGTGCGGTCTACAACTACAACATTTATATATATATATATATATATATATATATATGTGTGTGTATATATATATATATATATATATATATATATATGATATAGATCTATATATCTATATAGACAGATATGGGTGTATATAGATAGATAGCACTTATGTGTGGTGTATTAAGAGGAGAAATGTAATGATAAAAAAGCACAAATCCAAGATACTGCATGTGTTTGCTCAAACCACATGAAGAACTGTGTGGGCTGGTTACACATGGCGTGAGACATATCACCAAGGCAAGCTGCTTACGTAGACTGGTCAGACCGTGCATGGATCCAGCAGAACGTCCCTATGCTGGATTGCGATACAGCACCTGGGAGATTGCAATGTCGGGAGTGCCGTCAGGTGAAGCACAAAGGTGAGCGTTGCAGGCCACACCCTGAGGGGTTTCTTTGATTAGACTTTTGTCAGAGGGCATCTTTTAAATTTGGAGATGTATTTAAAGATATCTAAACTCATCCTTATTTATGAGTTTTTCATTAAGACCTTTCTTTAAAAGAATCTCGAGTTCATCAAGATAAATTTTAGTAGGGTCCTTTTCCAATTTTGAATAAGAAGTTGTGTTGAACAAAGGTTTGTATGCCTCCTTAACATAATATTCCCTATCCACTTAAAGGACCCCTTTGATTTTATCTGCGCTCTAAATAACAATCAAAGAATTCAATGTCAGGGTTTTTTTAAGGCATCTGATTCCTTTTTACTCAGATTAAATTGACAATTTGTATTTATTTTTAATTTTTCAAGATATTTTTTTATAAACTCAGAAGAAGGTCAATGTATGGACCCCTAGACTCAAGTGGGTAATATGTTGATTTAAGTTTCAAACCAGATGAAGAGGCTGGTTCATTGGATGATGTTCCCTTTGTATCAGTAATAGTGTGTTTACAGAGGAAATGGCATTTTAAAGTGAGCTTTCTAGTGAATAAATTGAGGACTATTAGTAAGTCCACTTTAGTAGGACCTCATAATGGTGCAAATGTAAGGCCCCGTTTGAGGACTCAAACTTCATGTCTGAGAGTGATGTTTTAGAAATATTGAATATCCCAACATTTTTATGATGTGACGTAGATGAAACATCTGTCAATTTAAATGATGTTATATCAGCAGGAGTAGCTATTGTATATATCTCTGTTTTGACTCCCTTTTTGGATGTTCCTTTTCCCCTCCTTCCCCTAGACTTCTTTTTAGACTTATTGAGGTCCAGTGAGAGGTGACTTTCAAGTGTTGGTCGCTGTCTGAGGTTCCCATCCCTAAAAAATGCTGCTGTTCATAATTTCCATTATCAGATCTTAATGGCTGAAACCTCAGATCTCCAGGTTACGGGCCGTATGGAAAGATCTGATTTGGTTAGTTTCAAAATTGATTTGATCTCTCATGAATTTCCTTTGTTTGGTTTCTATTATTTTAATTTCAATTGTCTATCTCCACTTTAGCGGAAAGTAAGTCTTGAAAGTGAGGTGTAAGTGAATTTTTGTTCTTCCCATACATTTGAGCAAGCATTCATATAATAGAGGGTACACACGGTGAGATATGCACTATTTTTCTATACGATTTTGGATATAGAAGCAAAATCGAATTGGCTTCAAATGGTTTTTCTACATTTTATGCAGATGCGATCCCATCACGTGCTCCTGTGTAGTGTAATAGTGAATAGAAAAATAGTCTTGTCAGGCAAGACTATATACAGTAGTACAGATCTGTGCTATATAGTCAAATCAAGTGCATTTTGCATACCATTCGATTCGATCCCAATCAAAGCAAAATCGCACCGTGTGTAGTTTTCGTATTGCAGATGTATTTGTATATTAATCTTGGCTGACTAGGTTTACTGCACATAGTGGGTCTCAGATGTTGTATGAGTATGAGTGTAGTAGGGAATGTACTCTCAGACACACAATTTGCTTGAACAGTATCTGATGTGATTTTTATACACATTCTTCGGTGAGTGTAACTATAAAATTGTAGTTTTATATTGTTAATAAGGTACTTGTTTCCTAGCACGGCCACAATCGCGGCCATCGGGGGTAATTTTTAGTGGCACGCGACCGACGCGATGCCCCCGATTTTTCCATTGAAATGCATTGAAAACAGTGAAAATCGGGTTGGTCGCGTCGTGTGCGGCTAAAAATGTTTAAATGGTCCACACGCGATGGCCGCGATTTCCCCATAGGGAACAATGTTAAATGGGTAACTTTACCCGCGATGACCGCGATTTCCCATAGGAAACAATGTTAAATGGGTCAATTTACCCAAATCATCATAGGGAAGAATGGTAAATGGGCCAGAAACCCCAAAAAAAACCCCTGACCAGTGAAATGTACCCCCAAAAGTAGTTTACGCAACCCCGCGATCAACGTGAACCCGAAGCATGGCGAGCGCAGCGAGCCCGCGAGGGGCGGCGGTACGGGTCCTCCGACCTTTTCATACCCCCACTATCCACGTCGGCGTGGAGTTGAGAATAGAATAGTGTGGCGAGCGCAGCGAGCCCCGCGAGGGGACGCGGATACCTTCACAGGTAAACGCATCCCTTCGCGGGCTTCACAGGTGTCCGCGTCGCCATGGACACCTGGGAAGCCCGCGAGGGGACGCGTATAACTGTGAAGGTATCCGCGTCCCCTCGCGGGGCTCGCTGCGCTCGCCACGCTTCGGGCTCGGTGGCTCGCTGCGCTCGCCACACTAGTCTATTCTCAACTCCACGCCGACGTGGATAGTGGGGGTATGAAAAGGTCGGAGGACGCGTACCGCCGCCCCTCGCGGGCTCGCTGCGCTCCCACGCTTCGGGTTCACGTTGATCGCGGGGTGGCGTCTAGTACTTTTGGGGGGACATTTTGATGTTCAGGGGTGTTTTTGGCCCATTTACCATTGTTCCCTATGATAATTTGGGTAAATTGATCCATTTCACATTGTTTCCTATGGGAAATCAGGGTCATCGCGGGTAAATTGAGGCATTTAACATTGTTCTCTATGGGGAAATCGCGGGCATCGCGTCTGGCCCATCGCACACGATTTTTTAGTGCATGCGATGGCCCCGATTTTACCCCCGATGCCCGCGATTATGATCGTTGTGGCCGTGCTAGGAAACAAGTACCGTTAATAAATCTGCTTGATCTATTGGAGGCTTTCTTAGTTATACCTTGGTCCTTGTTGTAAACATTTGCAGCACAGTTCTTCTGGCAACTTTGGGTGATCTTATTGTGTACTCGATTTGTTATATACAAATTGCTAGTCATAGTTATTGCACTTTCCCTAGTCACTGTGTCCTGTCTATTTTAGGTGTTAAAATTATATTCATAACTTTTATCCAGTATTTAATTTGGAGAGACTAATGGGGATTACACACCGGGTGATTGTAGCCCTATTTTTAAGTGAACGAACTAGATCTCTTCGAAATGTAGCACAGATCACTATGTGTAGGCCCCACAGCGATGGTGATGTGCAGTCCCTGGCTAGATTTATACTACCGACAGTATAAATGTAGTCATCACCAGTGTTCTCTCACAAGAGAACACTGGCCTTGCCAGATCGCTCAGCACACATTGCTGTGTAGACTGACACCTGCTTGCAGTGGCCATAGATACTGAAATACTTGTGTCTTTAGGCACACCATCAGTGGCCCCATAGGATCTTGCACAAGCCATAATGCAGATGCAGTTGTTCTGCCAGAGTATGGCCTCTTATGTCAGGGATTAAAAATTACTCCTGTGACTCTCTCATAGCAGACCAATTAGACAGACCATCTTTGTGTGTGCACAGAGAGAGCTCAGGAATGCTCATCATATTTACTTATCTCTGAATGCACCTGAATTTACAACTACATGCACAGTTATAATGTAAAGCAACAAATTGCTCTGTGTGTGACGTCGGTAGTGTGTCCCAATCTGAATCAGTCCCTTAGGGCAGTGATGGGGAAACTTTGGCCCTCCAGCTGTTGTTGAATCGGCCCTCCAGCTGTTGTGGAACTACACATACCAGCATGCCCTACTACAGTTTTGCTATATGGCCATACTACAACTGTTGCAGGGCATGTTGGGATGTGTAGTTCAATAACAGCTGAAGGGCCGAAGGTTCCTCATCCCTGCCTTAGGGGTAAATTTACTAAGACGTGTATAAATGAAAAGAGATTATGTTGCGGAAAGCAACCAATCAGATTCTGTCTGCCCTTTCTTTATTGCATCCTAAAAAAGATAGACAGAATCTGGTTGTTATGGAAAACATCACCTCTTCATATTTACAAACTTTGGTAATTTTTCCCCGTAATGTGTGACGTATTTACATTTACTGCAAAATGAGTCATTATTCTGCACCAATTTACTTGTTTTTAAAGGTGAATGATTCTTCCTGAAATAAACGTAAATAATGCTTTAAATGGTGCTAGTTTGAGTCATTTATGCCACTTGGATTTACTGACTGATGCACAAAGAATTTATTTTATTCTATTTTCTTACCGCTGCATTTGTAGTTTTATTGGAAGATACACATATGGTTATTTACTTGTTAGTGTGATCACATCATACAAAGTTTGGAATCATTAAATGCTAATGCTGATAGAAAGATATGAGAATGCTTACATTTAAATATTTGTGAAACTATGAATGTATAATCTCAGCTATAAAATGATTTTGACCCATTCTATTTTGATTTAAATATGCACATTTTAGATGCTAATGTTTTTAATTCTAGCAAGTAAAATACATATTTATTTGTTTTGTGGTAAGCAGTGTAATGCTTCCAAATGTAACCTTCAGCGAGATTTAAAATGTAAATGTTTCTCGACTACACTATTCCCTATGGGAAAAAGTAAACCTGTAGCAAACCTAATAATAATTCTAGTGGAAAAACGCTACATGGGCTTAGCAAAATTTAGGCTGGCAGCAAAATATATGCATTTAACTATATTTATTTAGCTTTGAATGGCCTTGGACCTCATTTGAAAATTGACTTCAAAGCACATACAATTCATTAAACAAAGCATGGAATGCTATATTTTCTAAACCTTGTATTGTCATCAAATATCAAACTGTGAAGCTAAAACATACCAGAGAATAATTCTCAGTATAACTCAGTAGAGTAGACATAGTTACATGAATTTAATTGAGCTTCTACCAACTATTATTGGGCCCATTATATTGGCATTTTTTAAGCCCCGCGCACAGTAGACGATATAATGAGCGATATTGCTCATTTCAGCACTTTTGAGTGATATCTTTCATTATATATCCCAGTGTGTACACTCTCTGATGGACAATGCACACTTGCGCAGGTTGCTAACAACCCACTCCATTGTCGAAGTATGTACAGATGAGGGAGTATGCCGTTAATGAGCACCCCTGCCTTCAATCCCTCCCACCGGCATTGGCAAGTGTGTATTCACTTGCCGATGCCGGATCCACACTGCCTGCACTATCTGTGACGGGGATCACCTAGTGTGTATTGGTTTTTCATTTTCAGCTATTGCAAATAGTCCTTTTGACCAATAATTCATTTCATGTTAGGGATCATGATTCATCGGCTACAGTAAGTATAGACCTAAGCAGATATTTCATCTTTTATTCTCATACTGATTATGGCTTAAATTGTGGTGGATATCTAGAGTGTACTGTATAAAGCTAGTGTTTTTCAAGGACTTTTGCAGTTGGTGACATCTATTATCTTTTGTAGTTTCATAGCTGATTTAAGCCTTCAAGTTGGTTGTTTTGATGCTTTGAGTTTTAAATATGTGTGACAAATGATTAATCAAGTGCAAGCACACTTGAAGTTCTAATTGATTGTGGAGATATTGATATCTCCATGAAGTTTCAACCATCCAAGATCTTTATCATTGTTTAACATTGGTTTAATGAAACCATTGTTTGAAAAATCATTAATTATGTGTGACATGCTGCAGATGTGAGTTAAGCAACATGTCCCTGAACTGGGGAAAGAAAAAATAAAACAAAAACATTGCTGTTTCTACACAATAAATAGCGAAGAGCAATTGAGTCTTCCCTATTTGTGGCAAACAACTGTTATCCATAGCAGGGTCCAGGAGGCTGTAATATCACTAACAGTCTTCTGTGAGATATTGTGGATACTTGTAGCTGATCAGAGTGGACATGTGGTCACCATAATTACCCATTGCTATGTCTGGATCTCCTGCCTTCAGGGCTCCTTCCATGACACTTTCCTTATTTAATTACCGATGTATAACATGGATATGTATTTCTAGATTTAGACCATTTTATGCCTGTAATCTTTGATCTTGGAGATTCCAGTTGTAAGCACCTCTTGGGGATGGAAATAGATGAACAATTAAAGTTGCTATTGGACCTGCAGCCTCAGGATTTTTTGTACCAGTTGCTAATAGGGGAGAAGAGTTATATCCCCTCCCTCCTTTATATGGAACTGCACTTCCACCAGCCTTGTTGATAATGTCTCACACATACTCGTGTGGCAACTTGCTTCAACGGTCCTGGAATTGAGAAAAAAAGTACTCTCAAATCTTGAGAGAATTTTTTTTGGAATGTTCTGCGGACAGATAAGAACCCAATTCAGGTCTGCTAAGAGAATGGTGGATGTTCTGCATAACTAGTTTTTATAAATGAAAAAAAAGCCTTGTGGCGTTGTTGTTATTATTATCATTATTATTATTAGTAGTAGTAGTATAGTTTATTTATAAGGGCCACTATTTTCTCTCAAGTTTCCAACTGCCTCGCTGCCATCTCTACCTGGATGTCTGAGCGATTTCTGAAGCTGAATATGGACAAAACCGAACTTATTATCTTTCCCCCACCCAGAGCTATGCCCCCTACTAATATCTCTATCACTGTTAACAACACCATCATCTCCCCTGTTCCCCAACTCCGCTGCCTGGGTGTCACTCTTGACTCCTCCCTCTCCTTTGCACCCCACATCCAAGCCCTGGCCCATTCTTGCCGGTTCCAGTTACGCAACATTGCTCGCATCAGGCCCTTTCTCTCACAGAGTGCAACTAAGCTGATCATCCACTCATTAGTCATCTCACGACTTGACTACTGTAATGCTCTTCTCACTGGCCTCGCTCAATCCCAACTAGCTCCTCTCCAATCTGTCCTCAATGCTGCAGCCAGGCTTATCTTCCTCTCCCGCCGCTCTTACTCTGCTACTCCCCTTCAACAAAATCTGCACTGGCTTCCATTCCCCTACAGAATCCTCTTCAAACACCTCACACTCACATACAGGGCCATATCTAATTCCATTGCTCCATATATCTCTAACCTCATCTCCATTCACACACCCTCCCGCCCTCTACGGTCAGCTGACGACTGTCGTCTCTCCTCCACCCTGATCACTGCTTCCCATGCTAGAGTCCAGGATTTTGCCCGTGCTGCACCCCTTCAGTGGAACGCACTCCCTCGCTCCATTAGACTCTCCCCGACCTTGCAAAGCTTCAAACGTGCACTGAAAACTCACCTATTCATCAAAGCGTACCCTTCCACTGCATAAACCAGCTGGTTCTCCGACCCCTTGCCTGCTTACATCCTGCTATCTAACCACCACCCCCTCGCTTGCACCTCTTGTAATCTGTCTGTCTCCCCTTCCTACTAGATTGTAAGCTCCTCCGAGTAGGGTCCTCTTCCCTCCTGTTGTCAAAGCCCACCTCTCTTCACATGTCACTCACAGCTCTCCTATACTCCAACACTCAGTGACCATCTTCGTCTGCATACTCATCTCCATCATTGGCCTCAAGCCTCTAGTTGTATGTTGATTGAGTCCTCACTACTTACATTTAAGCTGTAATGTGTATTGAACTGTGGTGCTCTTTATTTGTATTGTATTTTTGTTATTTATTCAATGTTATGCCAAGCTTTGTCTCCCTGTATTGTTCCTTTGTACGGCGCTGCGAAACACTTGTGGCGCCTTATAAATAAAATTATAATAATAATAATAATAAGGGCCACATGTTCTGCAGCTTTGTAGCATATGCTAAAACACAGCACACTACAGTAACCAAGTCATTAACCATTCACATGTAACATTTAGCGTCTCAATTCTCATTACACAATACAGCTGGGGGTGGAAACAAGGTGACAGAGGGTGTAATCAGCAAAGAGTGAAACCTATCTCCAATAGCGATGGCACAACTAGTTTGAATAAAACCACTGGAAGAGACGAATGGCTACACGAAAAAGAATTCTGTGCTAAATGGGCAATGAGTAGGTTAAAGGCTGGTCATTGAAGTGCTAGAGAAGAGGGCTGCGACAATTAGATGGAGGAGGACCCTGCTCATAGGAGCTTACAATCTATGGGAGATGTCAGACAGACAGATAGGGTGAGCATTTTAACCCTTTGAGTTCCAACATCTCTGTGACAGATGTGCAAAATAACTGCTAAAAATGCCAGCTTCACTCACATTTTTTATATAAATTCAAATAAAAAATGTAACGAAAAAGTTAAAAAATTCCTATAAAATGTAAACATTACATGTCGTTACAATGAAAAAAACATTCTTTGCAATTTTAAACCCTTTTTTGACAAATTCACTTGGCACTCAAAGGGTTAAAGACCGAAGCAGCAAGTATGTGAGGTAGAGCTTGGTCGATGTAAGTGGCTGTTACTATAGTCATTGACGTATAACAACTGAAAGTATTAAAAATCAATATACTGGAGAAAATTAATAAAGTATTTTGAAATGTGTGTCTTTTTTTTTGGGGGGGGGGGGGGGGTTTGCGCTGTAGTATTATTTAATATACCTTGATGAAAATGTAAGATAATGGAATACTTTCCATTGTGGTAACTTTTCCTTCATGAATAATATTCAGATAATACAGCATACCTTCTACAAATTGCTTAAATAGCTTGGATTAGTTTTGTTTCACACTTTGAAAATTGTAATATGCATTGCTAAGTATTTTTCATTACAGTCTGCTAATTAGTGTTGTGTTAAAGTACAGCTGCTTATCTCAGTGGTTGACACGGTAATTTATAAGTGATAACAGTTGCATCTGTAGCACTCAGGACTAGTTTCGTTTATAAAAACATTTTTTGATGGTTAGCTGCCTGTCAGATCTGCACATTTTTATTGAAAGGAACGCAATGACTGAACAAAAAAAATATATATATCTATATGTAAAGGGTGCACGCCATAGTGCATCAAAAACATATGTATTTTTTTTATTCAAATAGAACGTGCTAAAAGTATATAATAGTTTTCATCTGAAGATATTCAGTCATGGACCTGAACGCTGGTATTTTGATACCAATCCATGTGGGTATTTGTAACAATTATTAGACTATTAGGTAATATCAGCTATGGATAAAATATTTCTAGGTTGAAGTAGTACCTGTGAACCAAGCTCACATTATTGTGCACCGTTTTTATTTATATGTTTATTTTATTAATAAGGAAACTGATTTAGGTTTTGTTATAACTTGGATTGATGTAATCAGATTGAAATGAAATATCTATAGTGTGCAGCTTAAAATAAATATAAACTGGTCAGGATACGTTCATTGCTTATTTGCTAAATCCTATTTAATAACATGCTATCATTGCTCCTCACTTCTGTCAGTGGGATTCAAATGTTTTGTACATCAGCGGTCATTAGATCATAGTTGCCTACCCTCCTGCATTCTGCAGGAGACTCCCTGAAATAACAACAATCTCCCTCTCTCCCTCATTAGTCTAGCAATCTCCCTCATTTCAACTAGCCCACATTACTCTGTTACATTTTTTGGGAAAAAAGAAATTAGAGAGAGATACATTTACATTGAATCATCACCACCATTTCCCAGCACTTTAGCAAGTATAGTAGCTCTTACTAACTGCTTTGGGCTTATCTGCACTTGGATATACGTTTTTTTTAAAAGATTCCTCTCATATGTAGCATTACACATCCACTCTTCTAGGTGCCACGTTCACAATCTCTTCTTACAATATCTACATATATGGAACTAGACACGTCCTGTGCAAAATTATATTACCATATATAATCTCCCTGAAACTAGTTTTCAAAAGTAGTGTCCAATAGAGCAATTGAAGTGTTGCACCATTCGGGTGCGCACAGATGCTATCACTGACTTTACTCATTTTGACATGCTGGTAACTAGTATTATAAACATAGATCTAGTCTGTCCCTAGTCTGTAATAAGTGTTAAGGTTACTTTATTTTAAATAAAATATATTCCTGTTACTCTATTATATCTTTTTTTGTGGTGTTCATATTAGAGGGTGCAACCAGTGTCAACCATTCACATCCATTTTACTCAAATTCTGGGGTTCTTTCAAGCCAACCCCTGTGAATTATACATGAACAACTAAGGCTTGGGTGGAGGCAGTGGGTGTGGACCAATGGTTGACAGTCAATACTGTATAATGTGACACCAAAAGGTTCACATGCACCAGTTTGACATTGACAAAGGGTTGACAAAAGCAAAAGGGCAACATGGAAAAGATAAACACGTGAAAGGTTGACATGAAGTTTTCATGCTTATTATGTGTCCGTCTCAACACCGGAGCATGCAGACCCCCAATTTCTGTTACGTGTACCCTCACATGGCTTGTTTTGCTCGCAATGCTTCAGGGTTGATCTTTACCATTCCCAATCGGGGTCCACGTGGAACATAAACCATGAAAAATTTGGAAAACAAAATGTGAAAAACTCATGTCAACATTTTCACGTGTCGACATTTTTATGCGTTGGCCCTTTGCTTGTTTTAAACTTTTTTTTTTTTCAGGTCAACCCTAGTGCATGTTGATTTTTTTCTCCGTGTCTCACCATCAACCTATCGTCATACTACCCAAAGAGAATATCAGTCAGTTTAAGGTGAATCCTAGTTACAATGACAAAGCTAAAATCCACTGGCCTTTAAGAAGAAAATAATAAAAATATGAAATGTCAATCTCCAGTTTAAAATAAATATAAAATCAGGATTTACATTTTTTAATACTATGGGGTCGAACCTATTGCGAAGAGTGTGAAGTGCCATTTGGGTGCCTTCTAACGTCATTTAAACATTGGCAATGGCACCCGATTCAACCCAATTGCGCACCCTTCGCAGGCCTGAATTCTCTGGATATTGCTTGCTTGCCTATGGAGCACCCCTGAATGCTCTCACCTACCTGGAATAATTTTGTGATCTGAACACAGATTGTAAAATGTTTTCTATGTGTACTCTGTACAATGCACTGTTGTTAATAATAATAATGATAATAATAATATGACACACCTCTTTTTTGTGATTCTGAAATGTACAGAATTGCACAGCTGTGTTATGTACTGTGATAATGTAATTTGTGTTGTTTCCATGTAGTATAAATCATTCTATACCATTGTTTGTATATTTATTTTCTGTGATTGATTTTTATATATGTTTGTTTCCTTCATCCACAGCGACACAAAAAGCATGTTATATATTGTCATTTTTGTTTAGTAAGTAATTTATTCATTATGCTTTGCAGGATTGTGCCACATTTCGTGTGTCAGATTATAAATAGTGATTGTGATCCTTGGTGGATTATACTAGGAACACATGGTGACATTTCCTATGTAATTATTTCAGCATCACATGCCATACAGTTTTATTAAGCAGAGCCAGCATACTGTGTGTGGCCTTTTAGTGCTTAATTACAAGTATGATTCCAAAAATATGGTGACACTAGAGATATGAAAATGAAGTTTATTTAGCAATTATTACTATGTAGCCATATGACTCCATAAGGAATTGTGGGTACTTGTGTAATAGCATGGTGCCGGTTACGTAGTTAGCGTAGCGGCACTGTCAGAATCAGCGTAGTGTTTGCGAGCCCAGCGTAGTCAGCGTCCCTGTCAGATTCGGCGCACTGTTCCCGCGGCCAGCGTAGTCAGTCAGCATTACGCAGTTACCATAGTCATTCAGAGGTGAGGGTGAAGTGACTGCGAAATGGCTGCAGAACCTGTCACAATGTTTAACCTGCCGTGCTGGTGTGAATGTGTTCCTGGAACACCCCCACTATCCAGGCCAGCCCAAAGCGTGGCGAGCGGACGCGTTACGTGTCCTCCCGACTTGTTCATACCCCCACTATCCACATTGGTGTGGAGTTGATTTTATAAAGTGTGGCAAGCCCCACGAGGGGACGTGGATTACTTCACATGCATTCTGCGCCCCCTCGCGGGGCTCGCTGCGCTCACCACACTTTATAAAATCAATTCCATGCCGGCGTGGATAGTGGGGGTATGAACAAGTCCGGGGGACGTGGAACGCGTCCCCTTTGTGGAGCTCACCATGTTTTGGGCTGGCCTGGATAGTGGGGTTTTCAAATGGAACAAAAATGAATCCCAAACTGATGGACAATAAGTGAAAAGCGGTATCCTTTCTCAGTACTAAGTATTTAAACACACTTAAATACAGCAGGTATAATTCCTGTAAACCCTTCTGCTCATTGGGAATAAGTACACCAAACTTGGTATAAATTTGCACGCCGATCTTTTCTCAGTACTAAAGTACAATTTGAAATGCCGCAGGGAGGCAGGGAACTGTGTCAGGCAGGGAGATGGAAGCCTCCCTGCCTGCACCGGAGGCTGTGTGGGGGGTAGGAGGACTCCCGGGGACACAGACGGCACAAGCTGCCTCCTGGGGAGAGCTGGCAGGGGTACTATGCTGACTCTGCTAGGCAGCCATTGGCAAGCGTGCTACGCTGACTACGCTATGTCGCCATTGGGCTACGCTGACAACATAGCTTAGCCTACACTGGAAACGTAGCGTAGCCGGGCGCCGTGATATTACACAAGTACCGAATTGTGTTACTTCTTCATTGGTATAAGGTGCCAAAAAATAAACCAAGGAGAAAACAAAAATAGTATACTGAGCTGAAGAGTATATATAGAGTTTACGGGCAGTTCTAAGTACCAATAATTACAATAATCTAGTCTTTAATAGGCAGTGAATTTAAGATTTTTCTTGGAGTTTGTTCTAATCACTAGATTAAAATGAGTGTGATATAGTGTTCATTCTAGCAACCGCCATCTTTGAAAACCCATGCAGTTCTGCCTGGGGTGTCGCTGTCTGCTGTGGTGTTTCTGGCACATGTCTGGTTTGCATATCAGTGCTGATATACAGATCACACTGTGGTAGAAGTACTACAGCAGACCGTGACACCCCAGGCAGGGAAAAGGAACTGCATGGGTTTTCAAAGATGGTGGGTGCTAGAATGAACACTAATAGACTTTCCAAGTTTATCTTGTCCAAGAACTGTGTTTTCAGAGTTAAAAAAGCAGAAATAATAATATTTGATTACCTTTAATATATGAGAACTTTCGACTCATTGGTCAACTGTGTGTGTGTGTGTGTGTGTGTGTGTGTATATATATATATATATATATATATATATATATTCAGTACTCATGCCTATGACTGTACTTTCAGTTGAGCAGGGAACAAAAAAAAAAAAAAATTGGCACACAATGTGGCACTTTATTAGATGGGGTAAATCATTTTTTTTTTTTTTTTTTTAATCTAGGACTGTTGCTGAAATATATAGCCTCCTGGATACATACAATAATATTTAATATTTTTTTTTACTAATCCAAAGTCAATTCCTAATCTATTATTTTCAAATCTCCTGTTGACTTTATTAGATAATAACAATTATGTTGTGCGTACTACAATAGTATATACAGTATAAATTATTGTATATTAGTGTTTTGTGCGTACTACAATAGTATATACAGTATAAATTATTGTATATTGGTGTTTTGAAGTCACACTTAATTACTGACATCACTAACTTAGTTGAGTGTGGTCAGTGTTCATACCTGCTGTCTTTAACTGCCAATGTGGTAACATAATATTTATCAACAGTTGATTATATTAGATAAATTATGAATATGTCTTAAAACCTTTTGGGTGGAATGGGTTCACAATATCAACATGAAAAGCTACTTTGGCATGTTTGAAAGTACATAGACTTTAGAAAAAAAATAGAAAACCGATGACAAAAAAATATAAAGAGTCGTTCACACTGTGCTACTGAAGCCTTAATGTTTGGTAAATATACTAATCAACTCTAAATATGTTTTTAATAAATGTAAGTTATATTGATCTCATCTTAATGTAAGTTTCTTATTTTCATCTAACAGGAAAAAAAATATTCTCCGTAAACAGATCTGTAAATATAATCAAGCCTGTGTGCAAGCCTGTATATATATAATTTTTGTCCAAGCAAGGAATTCTTTTAAACTTAAATTAGTTACAAAGGAAATACAAATATATTGAATAATACTGTAAAGCAATTACCATACTCACTTACAGATGGAATTTGGTCTTAATAATAGACAAATTATTTAGCTCTAAAAAAAAAAAAAGGACTTTTTGCTCTTACATTAGTTAAGTGAGTACATAAATGTGTTTTTTTATTTTTATTTACACAGATGCTTGTGACTACACCAGAGAAATGGGATGTTGTTACTAGAAAGAGTGTTGGAGATGTGGCGCTTTCCCAACTTGTGAGACTACTGATATTAGATGAAGTGCATTTGCTTCATGAAGACAGAGGTCCAGTCTTGGAAAGTTTAGTAGCACGGACATTACGACAGGTAAGCACAAAGTTCTGTATACTTTGCCTTTTTACAATCAATATTCTAAGTAGCTTGTATTGCGTTATTATATAATATGTGCCAGCTGCTTCCGCCAGTGCCAGATGGAAGAATTTTTCTCGGCACAAAGGTTAGAGACTGTTTTGCGTGACACATCATGAACCAAAGGTTTCTTTTGGCTATCCATACTGTACTTACATCCAGTTGAAGAGTATTGTTAGGCAGTGTCTGTTTCCAGCAGTTATTTTCCGCAGGCATTTTTAAATTAATGTTCATCTGAAAACTTTAATACTGTCTTTTTCCCACTTGTATTTGTTGTTTATTAGTGGTTAACCTCCTGATCCATAATATTTCATATATTGTAACCATAAATATTTTATAGTACTTAGATATTTTGATTTATAGACTTTGTGAGTAATTTAAAACTTGTGGCGAATGGAGATACTGTTGTCTTACGACATTTCCTCCTCTTGCATTCTGGATCTTTAGCAGGGAACTGTATTTTAAAATGGGCATATCAGCATCCTTACTGGGACCCAGGGAGCACCAGTAGCTTGGTGTTGTCCCCCAATCACTGCAGCCTTGAACAGCCCGAAAGGCTCAGGGAGATACCAGACACCAACGGCTATCCATGGGTACCAAGATATTACATTTTTTTTTTAATATAATAAATTATTGAAAAATCACAGGAATTGTAAATTACATGCAATTGAAGTAAGGAACAAAATTTTAACCGTCACATATATGGAAAGAGTACAAAATTGCAAAGACAGGAATTAAAGAGGTGACATACATTCACAAGAGATTTATGTACATAAGGTGCACCTTATAACTTAACATCGGCTAAAATGAGAAGAGGGGATCGCACACTGCAGTTTTAAAGAATAAAACCCACATATACATCTAATCATAATAACATTGAAACTTATAGTTATGTAAAGAGCAAAAGCAAGAAAATGGTGTTAGGTTACTTTTCATATCTCCTTTTTAGTAACTCAAGTAGGAGGGCAATTTTTAGAAAGTATTTCTAAGTTCTACTAAGATGTAAGCCATATCGCTTTGCGGAGATTATCTTTCTGTGCAGAAGGCAGGATTTGTATATACTGTATGTTAAAAAAAATTCTGCTTTTGTGTCTTTATTTATGGACATCTCTTATTTGTCCACGTTAACTAAATAAATGATATGGGGCATCAGCAAAGCAATAGTAAGAGCATCAGTAGAGATCCATTAGGACAGAATAGTCTTCCTTCCTGCCGCTGGTATGATATTAATTTTGTACTGTCACAACCTAACAGAATGTAGCATTTGAATGTTGTAGGGGTGGGGGGGCAAGCACTAACAGGGCAGAACAGACAGTGGTAGAAGGACAGCACTGAGGCCCAGCGGATCCCTCTCCAGTTGCAGTCACTTAATTATGTATTCTGGTAATGTGTACACCTCATTACGTATAATAGAGGTTTCTGTTTAATTTATTTTTTCCCCTTTTTTGGCCTGTGCACTGCTTAATGCAGCACACAGCTACAGTGTGCTGCTTCTTGGTTTCATACATAGTTCCATATATGGAAGCCCTCCCCATACTAGCAGCAAATGTGGGCTATGTGTTTTCCTCCACAAGGTTTCTGAAAAGCACCCTGCATAGAAAGATGGAATCTGTTGTTCAGTGGAATGGAGTCTGAGCTGCTTGTCTCCCCTGTACTGTCAGAGAGCAGTGGTACACTCTGCCTGGCTCCGTGGAAGAGGAGAAGGGCAACCATAAACTTTCTTCCCATTGCCCCTGTGCTGTGCTACTCATTCCTCTGTCCTGCTGCATGTCTCAGTTCTATTCCACTTCTCTGCAACTGCTTGTGGATAAATGTCTATAATCCTTAAGTGCCTTTACTGTAATTGTTGTGCAGTTGCTCAATGACCTTGGGGTATTGTTTTGTTTTTTTATAGTCCACTATATTTATCGAGGTGCAGATAGCATTATGATGGACACAGCTAAACACGTAAAGATGAAGAATACTACTATGACTTTGTATTTTACTTGTACCACTGCAATTTTAAATGACCATGTGGACAGGTAGACCCTGTGGTATTGTGTGCAGCCCTGTCGAGCCGGGCCTAGTTTCTTCCAGGATTCCACTCCTGTGGAGCATGCGTGGGCACAGGCGCTGGGCTGATCAGTTTCTGACTTAGTGAAGCATGTTACACTTCAGCAAGAAGATCAAGCTAGGGCAGTGGCTGTGCCAGTCCCCTTGATGTATGATTCTTAGTTACTCGCTCTGCTCGATGGATTATATGGCTTCTGGTTTCAAAAAGGTTTCCTTTAACATGAACCCCTTTTTTGAAGATCTTCAGCACTTCTACATGGAAAAGATCTTTTGTTCTTTTCCATATTTAAGACATTTTCCAATGAGCATGAGGTGGAACTTCAGGAGGTTGAAATCATTCCAAAGGGGGACGAACTAGAGTCTTCCTCTGGTCATTGTGTGGAAGAAATCAAAGTGTGTGAAAAAGTTTTGACAATTCCTTCCTCTTTGGACCTTTCCAATCTCATTGAGAAAGCCTGCAGGGCATCAAAACAAACATTTTCAGCTTGCTGGCAAATTTGAATCACTTCATCTACTCCTGGTGGGTCATGTTTCGAGGTGGAACTTCATCATAAAGTCAATGCTAAATTTGCATGTTTATTGAAGAACATGGGACTTCTGGTTTAGTCCATTATTATGTAGTCATCAGTCCCTTGTTGGCTTCTGCCTGGGTAGCTGGGGAGCCATGGAAACTGGGGCAATAAACTCTTGGAGGGCCTTCATAAAGATTCATTCTTAAGTGACCTTGAGTCGGCAGAACAGCTTTGCATTACAGTAGAAGATGTGGTATATCTGATCTTTTGGTATGAGGTTTGGTGTCCTAGTAAAACATTGTTTGGGTGCCATAGTGTCATGATGGTTAGAATTAAACTACAATTTCTACTTTGTTGGTCCTGATTGGCAGATGTCAGTTTATGCAGTTTTAAAGGTACTTACTTGGGGTCTACAGTTTCATGGGCAACTTGTCCAGGAAGGAGTTTTCTATTCCAACCAATATTTAGGAATTAACAACAGTTTGTTCAATATCTCTTACAAAGTCCCCCTCTCTACATACTGTACAATTAAACAATTACACATCTATTGAGTTCATCAACCATCAGCATGGCTCAAAAATTATTTTTTTCATGTGTCATTTTTTCTCGCATAGCTGTTATCACGTCTCTAACACTTTTTATCACTTCACTTACGTTCTCTCAGTAGTGTGCTGCCTCTGTTCTGCTTACCGACCTCACAGTAACATTGTTTACATCATTAATGGACACCATCGGTTTCAGCCGACTCCTGCATCTCCATTCGGATCCAGAAGATTTCTGCACCTCCATTCGGATCCAGATTACTTCTGCATCTCCACTCCATTTACAGTTGACTCCTGCATCGCCATTCAGTTCCAGCCAATTCCTGCATCTCCATTTGGTTTCAGTCCGGTCCAAGCTTCTTCCAGGTCCAGTTGGAAATCTGTCTTCTCCAGTTCAAGCACAATGTAATTCCATTATTGTTCTAGTTTTGACTCCACCTAGTTATAGCCTCACTTTACCATACATTGATGTCATTGCCTTGTTTAAATGTATGGCTTCTAGCATCTGCAACTATCATCTCATTCTTCTGTTACCAGACCCAAGTCCAATCTGGTCCTTAGGCATGACCGTAATCCTCAAGCAACCTTAGCAAAAGCTCCAATGGCACTGTTTTTTACTAGCTTATCTGTTTGTACAAATTCCTATGTTGCCAAAGGTCCTCTAAAAAGACCAGGACACTTGTACTACTTAGTCGCGTAACTATAGTCCTGCAGACACTGTGGCCTCTGTTCATTTTACCGGGGGGGGGGGGGGGCGCTGTTTTTATAGTTACGCTACTGTTACTACTTGTATCTCCAGATTGTCTGAGAGGTGCATGATCTCCAATGTTTTTTCCATTCTGGTAGATCCCTCTTGGCGCCTTCAAGTGAGGTAGCACTTGTTTACTTAGGGACCATTTCAGCACCCTAGTTTTCAGTGTTTGGCTTTAACAGCATGGTACTTAAAACACAGATCTGACAATTCTCAAAGGCAGTGGTACAGACTATAGTTAAGGCTAGGAAGCCAGTTACAGCAGCCATTTATCATAATATTTGAAATACCTATATTGTAGGTTGTAAATGCTGAGGTCCCCTCATTTGTTTTTTCAAGTTGTTAGACCTTCTTTCTTCCTTAAAGGCAGGGCTATAGCAAATTTTGCTATTTCCTGTTTTTGTTATTTAGAGGCAGTTAGCAGTGCTGTGGGAGGTACAGATTTTTATGCATGGAAATGTTAGAGTTTAGCCAACCTATATTCTGCCAGTTCCACAGTGGGATCTGTATCTAGTTTTTGGAAGTGTGAAACTAAGCTCCTTTCAAACCACTTAAGGCAGTTGGCTGAAGCCTCTGCAAGGAGCATCTCTGAAATGTTATCTATCTGGTATATCTCCATTTGTTATTTTATGTTTGTTTTTTGTTTTTTTTACATTTGTTTGACGCACACAAATGGGTCTGGTTGGCTTCCACGCATTCCGTTGAGTGGTTTATTTATATATTTTAGATACCATCTATATCACTTGCATTTTTTTGGATCTCATCTTGCTTGGCATCTCTTGGGTGGTGAGCAGGGTGACTCTGTAGGGCACACACCCGGAACTCACACTTTTACATTTCAGCTTCCGCACTATTGCTTTTAATGCAGTTATGAGCATAATATATGTGCATGACATTGCCAGAGCATACCATTCTATCTTAGGCTTGCTTTGGTGAGTCCTATCATTTCCAGTGTTGTCTAGATATGAGGAAAGAGATAGCAAGTTAATATTTATTGTAGCAGTACTTTATAAAAGTCTATTTAAATACTAAGTTGCACTTGTAGATGGGATGATTTAAGAAAGAGGGGACTTTCAGCTTCGATAGAACTAAATATTTAGTTCTTATTCAGCCTTCCCACTGAAACCCCCTGTTTCCTTTATCCTCCAGATTAATTAATACCCCTTTTCCATCTACAAGCCAGGTCGCAACCGAGATTTTGTACATGGCTCCAACCTGGGTGCGACCCGGCTTGTGAACCCATTCACCCTAAAATCCCCACCCGACATAATGCCGGGAGGGTGACATCATTGGGAGGCAGGGTCAGGGAGGCGCTGGGAGATGAGAGCATCTCGGGTCGCATCGACCCAGATTACCTGTTTACACTACACAGTGACCTAGGTTCAACCCGTGTTCAACCCTAGTCGCTACCTGGGTTGAAATGTCGGGTCTCATGACCTGGGTTTTTTCAACTGGGAGCGTTTCCACCTGCCTAAAATCCCAGATATTTAGGCTAGTGGAAAAGGGGTATTAGTGGAAGCCTGTCTCTGCTAGAAATTGCTTGATCGTGCAACCTCCTGCTTGGACCCCCTTCGGGCAGGAGGGAACAGTGTCACGTGATACATCACATGCAAAAGTAAGGTCCCTGGCAGCTCAAGGGGTATTGGATGGCTATACACTGCTGCGAGAAGTCACAGTAGTGTAACGCCTCCTTAATAATTTATAATAGTAAGATATTGTCATAAGCAAATAGGCTAGCCTGCTGAGAACACTAGTACAGTGGTCCAAGTGTCCCAACTTTGTGGATCCACATTATCTAAAGTTCTAGCAACAGTCTCTCTGGTCCTTGTTAATTTTGTCAATTTTCATGAAGTGAAAACCTTGATTGCTATTGCTTGTCTTTGAAATGTGCGCCTAGAAGACTGGTATGTTACTTTGCATTTGTTAAAGGATTCTGACCTTGAATCCCCTAATTTTTCTGCCTACGTACTGCATGCAGCAAGTTTGAGTTTAGTTTGTGTGATATTTTATTTCCTATATATGGTAATCCCACTTTCAGTAGTTCAAAAATCTTTGGTTTATTCTTGTGTCTTGTGACTTTGAGTAAAGTATAACTTGATCTACTTAGAGGTCCATTTAGCATTGTTTTGTCCTGCATTTACCATTCATTTACCCTCCAGCTGTTTGAAATCCAACAGTTACAATTTGTCTGTTCATATTACGCTTCCTGGGATGTATGCCCTTTGTATTTCCACTTTGCCTAAGTTAAAATTATATACAGCCATAAGAGCTGCAGCAAATAGGCCCCTAGCGAAGTTGTATACTAGAATGACATTGATTTGTTCAATGTCAGAATAACCAGTAGTATTTTTTGTTGTTGTTAACAGAGGCATACCGATAAAATAAATAAAAGGTTTACGTGTTACTCATCTTGTTCA
Source organism: Crinia signifera (assembly GCF_055691185.1). Classification (NCBI taxonomy): domain Eukaryota; kingdom Metazoa; phylum Chordata; class Amphibia; order Anura; family Myobatrachidae; genus Crinia; species Crinia signifera. Next base: position 176,375,371 of record NC_139219.1, read on the forward strand.
TATCTTTAGGCAAGTGAGATATCCGATAACTATGCCGATTTTTTTTCTCCTACCAGTCACTACTTAAAAATCTTCTCACCTAAGAATAAAAATGAAAAATGTGTATCTGCAATATTTCATAATACACAAGTTAAAATTATTTAAAACATTATTAGAACATAAAATAGTGTATCAAGACAGTGTATTGCATTCATTAAGGCTAAATGTATGATTATATATATGTGTATATATATATATATATATATATATATATATATATATATATATATATATATATATATAATTTAGTGTGTGCAGAGCCCCTACAATGTCTGTTTAAACAATGGTCACAAGCCATAGGGCACCCCAAAACTAAGAAAGGTGAGTGCTGATGTTTAGTGTATCTATTGTTTATTAGATTTTTTTTTTTTAATTTGTCTTATTGTGGTCACATTCTCTCATGCACCAGGTTTTAACCTATATTTCATAGCTTATGTTAACCACTTCCCTAGATGATTAGTGACAGGTGTGTTGGTAATTGCTCACCTTTAAAAGCATAGTCTGCTGTGAGCTTTAGACCAGATAGCATGCCTGGAATCAAGCATTGATGTGATAGCTATGTGTATTGTAGCCATTTTGAGCGATAGTGGGGTCCCGTGAAGGGGGCTGCAGGCTTAAATGCATTAATCAATTAATGAACTAAAGCATTCAAATGAAGCGGTCACACTCACTGGAATCCAAGGACACCAGGCCACCCCTAACACATTTTGTCATCAAGTCCTTGATGACGAAACACATTGGAGCGTGGCCTGGCATCGTTGGATTCCAGTGATTGTGACCGTTTCGTTTGAACGCTGTGTTGGATATACACTTGTCTTATGCTGATATCATCTGCGGTTATGTGAACCACTACATGTGGTACATTACACCCACTCTTTTGTAGGTAGTTGTGTACAATCACGGCTCCTACGATGTCCATCGTATAGTAAAAAATCGCATTGCATCGCATGCGATACGATCGCATGCCAAATGTAGTGCGATTTTTGCATCTAAATGCATTGAAACTAGTATCAAACATGTTCAATGGCCCCCAAATGTAATTTTTGAGGCTACCACCCCCCACTATCAACGCAAACCCGAAGCGTGGCGAGCGGCGGCGGTACGCGTCCTACGACCTTTTCATACCCCCACTATCCACGTCGGCGTGGAGTTGAGAATAGAAAGTGTGGCGAGCGCAGCGAGCCACCGAGCCCGAAGCGTGGCGAGCGGACACGGATACCTTCACAGGTATACGCGTCCCCTCGCGGGCTTCACAGGTGTCCGCGTCCCCTCGCTGCGCTCGCCACGCTTCGGGCTCGGTGGCTCGCTGGGCTTGCCACACTTTCTATTCTCAACTCCACGCCGACGTGGATAATGGGGGTATGAAAAGATCGTAGGACGCGTACCGCCGCCCCTCGCGGGCTTGCTGTGCTCGCCACACTTCGGGTTCGCGTTGATAGTGGGGGTGGTACAGCCTCAAAAATGACATTTGGGGGCCATTGAACATGTTTGATCCTAATTTCAATGCATTTAGATGCAAAAATCACACTACATTTGGCATGCGATGGGAGCCGTGAAAGTACACAAGTACCCTTTTGTATTCCTGCTTGGATTTTTAGTAATAAATACAATTATATCTAGTGATACTGCACCATGGAGCGCTCCTTTCTCTTGTCGTAGAGGAAAATATTCGCACACTTTCCACCTTGTTTGTAGTTTTACTACAACGTTATCCTATAAAGCTGATACCCCTGAGGAAGCCCCTTGTTGGGCGAAAACAGCACGTTTTGTCTTAAAAGACTTTTAATAAAGCAAATAACACTAAGCTATGGACTTTGTTTAATATATTATGTACTGAAGTTGAGGAGTGCGCCATTCCACACTTGTTGCATATATATATATATATATATATATATATATATATATATATATATATATATATATATGCAGGAGAAAAACCAGAAAGCGCACAATGTGAGTATATAATTAAACAACACTTTTACTAATATAATATAGTCACGTACATGTAGGTTTAAAATAGCCGGTATGCAAAGGTATATTAACCCGGGGAGAGTTCATCAGATGTCCACAAGCTTGTACAAACTCCACGTCGGCGGCTGAAACTCACGGCCGGGACCTGGACAGACCAAACGACGATCACAGCGTCACAGCATCAACGTCATCAAAGGACCGCCCCAACGCGTTTGATTTATATATATATATATATATATATATATATATATATAAATCTATCTGTCTTGGTAACAATGAGTTGATCCATACAACCTATAGAGTCATCTATCACTGAATATTACTGCGGCTCACAAAAACATCCTGTGCCAATAGATCATTAAACCACCCAGTCAGGGCATTATAGACATATGGTTAGTTCACCGTGATACATAGAGAAGCATCATTTGACCACGTAACCAGCCTATTCATTACTGTGGACTAAAAAAAAGGTATTTAGTCCTTTGCAGGATGGAATAAATGGTCATTGGGATATAAAAGTGTCAATAAAAAGGTGCTCCTGAAAGATGGGTCCTAATGTATCTTACTCATTTTTTCCTTCGTAACCAGGACAAAAGGCCTTGTATGAGGGGTCATGAAATCTAAGGCAGATCACCCCTGAGGACAACCACATACTCTGTGTAATGTGTTGCTCATTTATTATTGACTAAAAAAAATGTCCCTTGATAATAGCATAGAGGTTAAGAAAAAGAAAACTAGTTAATTGCATTTATAAATAGGCCTCTATTCGCCATCAAGTAATTTATGAGAGTTGTTTAATATATTGGAAAGGCCAATAAACTTACTTTCTAAATAGTCTTCCAAGAGAATTTGTTAATGCAAACAAGAAAATGAAAGTTTTGTGAACATCCCTGAAAAGTATGTCTGCATGAATTCTGAATCTGCTCTATTCCTCTGTAATAGTCTTAATATGTTAGACCATTTTATAGGGATATCACGAACATGAACCATACTGCTCATGTTAAAAAGGAGTGAGGAAGCACTAGCTTTGACTGTACCAAAATGGGTTAGCAAGTTTTAACCTTCTCACATGCTCTTTGCTTCATAAAAAAGCTTACCATATATACTCGAGTATAAGCCTACTTTTTCAGAACATTTTTTATGCTAAAAAAGCCCCCCTCGGCTTATACTCGAGTGAGGGTTCCACTTGAGTCAATAAGTTTTCCCAGTTTTTTTGTTGTAAAATTAGGTGCCTCGGCTTATATTCGGATTGACTTATACTCTAGTATATACGGTAGTTCAAAACCATTTTGGCTTAGTTCAAAAGAAAAGCAATGTGTTGACTTAAAATCTTCAGTTAAAGTGAACAAAACACCCACCAAATCTTTCAGTATGCTGTCCGAGATTTGTGAAGAAGGTTGTCTAAAACATGCACATGTTTGAGTGATATAAAAGATTTAGTCGTAGTCGGGAGGATGTCAAAGATGATAATCCCAGAAGGCCTTGCAAAAAATAAATAAAAACAAAACTGTGAAAAAAAAATTAGAAAATTGTTCGACTGTGAACCCACATAATACCAGAAATGGTCAACATAAACAAATAAACTGGTAATGCAAGGTTTGCATTAATATCTTAATAGGTACTTATGTAGTATCTGGACGCCCGATAAAAAAATCAGGTCCATCGCATCGCATCGATCGTATGCGATGCGATGGACCCGATTTTTTCATTGGATTCAATGTTAAAATGGAGTCCATTTTAACATAGGATTCTATGGGAAAATGGGCCCATTTCATTTCCCCACTATCCAAGTGGGCATGGAGTTGGATATAAACCGAGTCCGAAGCGTGGCGAGCGAACGCAGGATACTGTTTAAGAAATCTGCGTCCCCTCACGGGGCTCGCTTCGTTCGGCACGCTTCGGGCTCGGTGGCTCGCTACGCTCGCCACAGGTTTATATCCAACTCCATGCCCACTTGGATAGTGGGGAAATGAAATGGGCCCATTTTCCCATAGAATCCTATGTTAAAATGGACTCCATTTTAACATTGAATCCAATGAAAAAATCGGGTCCATCGCATACGATCGATGCAATGGACCCGATTTTTTTATCGGGCGTCCATATACTACATAAGTACCCCTTAATATGTCTAACATTTTTCTAAGGTTTCTCACTTTTGAGCAGGGAAAAAAATGGAATGCAAATCTGATCAAATCTTTTAGGAACAAATTAAAATGGAGCAACATATCTTTTTTTAGATAAAGGTATAACCGTAATGAAGTATGGATCTCAGTATGATTCTGAGACAAAATAAAGGTACTTCCTTCCTAGAATGGCGCCCAAATTTTCGAAGTACACATGGGCCATTTTAGTGCCATGCGATGCGATGAGATGCAATTTTTTAAATGTAATTTATTCACTGCTCTGTGTGCCCCAGGGGATCGCATCACACCTCCCTCAAAATTGCATGTGATTTTATAGGGTGTGCGATGCCATTGCATTAGCTATACAATGATATGATTGTATGACATACAATTATGTTAAACGCACCCCCCACTATCCACGCCACTCCGAAGCGTGGCGAGCGCAGCGGAACACGTCCTCTGATGTTTTCACACCCCCACTATCCATGCCGGCGTGGAGTGTGGCGAGCGGACGCGGATAACTTTACATGTATTCCGGTCCCCTCGCGGGGCTCGCCACGCTTCGGGCTCGTTGGCTTGCTGCGCTCGCCACACTATATAGAGTCAACTCCACCCCGACATGGAAAGTTGGGTTATGAAAAAGTTGTAGGACGTGTACCGCTGCCGCTCGCCATGCTTCGGGGTGGCATGTATAGTGGGGGGGCGGGGGGTGCGTAAAACCTAATTTTATGATATACAATTATATTATTGTATACCTAATATTACATGAAAAAATTGAATCTCATCGCACGGCACTAAAAGGGCCCATGCGATGTGATTTCCCTACGCAGAATACCCCACTAAGCAAATATCTTAGTGGGCGCCGTTCTAGGAAACAAGTACCAAAGAAAGAGTCCAGGCACTGGAAACCACCATCATCACTAAGAATGCTGTCAAAGAATATACAAATTCAAAGCCATCTTAATTGATTTATTTGATGGCAAGGGTGTTATTTTGGCAGACTTAAGGGAAATCTGTTTTGCAAGGCAACAAAGAAAACGACAGAGCTGTTGAGACAGCTGACAGATAATTAGCTACAGCATGGTTTTGCCCAATGGGAAAATAGGAATGCAGTGGCATTTACATGCTGAAACGGATTAAATAAAAAGGCAACAGAATTAAAATACATTTATATAATTAAACATAAGTTACAGCATCAGTCTCATTGTTTAATAGCCACATCTGACATATATGATATTGATTGCAATGTCACTAAAAGAAGCAGATAAGCCATTACTGGAAAGCAAGAGGTTGACCAATTAAAAATTGCTAATGGAGTACTTAAAAGGGACCATAATGAGGGAACTATCCAGTCAAGATAGCATATGGAGGGATTGGATGGTTGTAAAAAACTGTAACTCATAGGGAACCATTAACATTTAGAAGTAAATTCCCCTACAAAGTACAGTTTTGACCATGGACATTCCTGTTTGTCACGCTCGGTTGTTGTGGATCCACCAGTGACGGCTGTTCATGTATGGAAGGACTGGGCAGAGAGAGGATAGCCGGCCAGATGTACTGCCTTCACATAGAGGGACACCTCAGGGAGGTTGGCTGGACTCCCAATCGGAGGTGCGGAGTCTAACTGGGCAGCGGTTTTCACTAGGGATTCCCGCAAGGGAATTTGGATTTAGCAGCATCTACCCAGCAGGTCGCGGCCCTCCGACCATAGTCTCCCTGAGATCTCGAACTGCTGAAAAGGGTGTTCAGGCAGAGCAACTGCTAAGCTCACAGGAACTGAATACCCGGAGGCAGGGAGTAGCAGGAGGGTTGCCTCTGTAACTCTGGATGGCTCCTCCAATGTAAGACAGGCAACTGGAGATTACAGACAACTGAGGAGAGCCTACTTGGCGTATAACTGATAACTGAAGGAAAATGTAACTCAGGATGGTCCACTTTGCTTATAATGGATAGCTGAGTGAAAACTCCGGAACTTGCAGAATAGGAACTGGAACTGTGACAGGCCTCTTAGCGACCCGAGTCGGGAACACTGAGCCAGACGAACATACAGAGCTTCAGGGAGCAAATGCTGGGGGGAATCTAGCAGAGACTCCAAGAAGTAGCACCAACATGTGGGAATGGCAGCTTCTGCCCTTTATTCCCCAGGGTCAGTGATGATTGCCTGGGACCTCTTAAGAGAGGTTACTTAGGTGCCCAAACCTGGAAGTGCCCCCAACCAAGATGGTGGCGCACATACCAGGAACCAGCGACGGAGATCACCAGAACAGCCAGAGGGCAGCCGTCTGAAGAATGGTAGAGGGAGCTGCCAGGAGAGGAAGCCTGCCAGCATCCGTCTGGGTGAGTAACAGATGCAGCGCACGTCCTTGCGGTGCTGACAGATGCGACAGGGCATGACACTGTTGATGTGAAAGTGGGAGGTTTTTAATATGCATAGTGGAGCCCAGTTTCAAATCACAGTGTGAACATAAAGTTTTATGTCACAATCAAAAATCATAGCCTGTAGCCACGCTCATGTAACCTGTTGGCCCCGCCAGCCTGGCTTCATTGTCATGCCAGGACAATTTTTTTGGTGCACTATAGCAAAAGCTTGTACTGACACTGCTTTGCAGCTGGGTGGCCATTGCTTCATTAATCAAATCTACAGTACAGTGCCGTGGATAGATATGTGAAGCGTCATCACCATTTACCTGCTTCGTTTTTTACCACTTTACCTGTGTATAGTATGCCGACCCTTGCTATAAAAAGGTGGGCTCCTTTGTGGCTGATAGTTTTAGTCTCTCACACTTTTTTTAAATATAGTATTCTATGTAGTCACTCATTTAACCCCAGGGGAGGCCCAGCTCTATAATGGTGGGCTAAGCTCTGCATACATTTCTCCATCGAGTCCCCACTGAGTCACAAGTGACTACATATTTACAAAATGGTGGTGGGCCGAGACCACTACTAGACATACAACAGCATATACATTGAATACAGTTTTTAACACAATGTTGTGTACACTGTGAACCCCCAGCGTAGCCCCAAGCCTCATTCACAGGCCTGTGGTAAAGTATCCCTAATGGCCTAACAATAAGCCTACAGCATGCCACGTGCAGTGACTAGCATATGGTCCTGGAAGACAGTGTGAGAAACCTCCACTCTTCTGCTATAAAAGGAGTGCAAATATCAAGCAGAAGATTGTGTACAGTGACGCTGGTCTGAAGACAACTAAAAGTACCTCATGGTTGAATACGACCACTGGTGCGAGGAAATGCATAGGGTGTTTGAATTGCAAATACATCATGTCTGGCAGAAGCTGGCAACATCCCCCTACTGGATGCAACTATATGCTTAAACATCAGATGGATTGTGAGACCAAATTCATGGTGTACATAATCCAATGCCCCTGCGATAAGATATACGTGGGGAAGACCATACCTATGCTGAAGGAGCATACGTGCAATGTTCATCCATCAAAAAAGCTTTGCCTACCATTGATGAAAATACACTTATGACCCCATCAAGACCCCACCGCCAGCTATCCTCCATGGTGGACTGGACCCCCATTTGAACCGGCTAATACACCTGCCCAGGAGGCAAACAACAGCGCGGGAGTGTGCCCTACATGGTGGACAGTAACAACACCCCTTTGTTTACATCTTAGGAATGATTCAAAGGACCTTTTAGGAACAAACATATCCTAAATGGTTAATTTTTGATATACCAGGAACTGTGTGGGTTTTAAGTCTAGTGCACTAGCACCCCAGCATTCATTTTTTTTTATCTCGTTTCAGCAGTAATTTTATTTTCAATGTTTTATTCAATTTCTTGGTCACACCATGTTTAATAAATAGTTTTTTGTTTGTAAAACCAGTCCAGTTGGCTTTTAGAATATTTTTCACACATACTTAACGCTGCTATTTGTATACTTTTTCTTGCTTTACCCCAGTCTTTTAGGGATTGACTATCCGGATTCAGTATTGAATCCCGGCGGTCGGGATCCCGGCGTTCAGAATCCCGACGCCGGAATCCCGACAGCCGAAATGCCGACAAGGGGGGGACGTGGATCGCCCCCCCTTGCGGGCTCGCTGCGCTCGCCACGCAGCGGGCCCGGTGCCTCGCTACGCTCGGCACGCTAATTTAGTCTCCCTCCAGGGGTGTCGTGGACACCCCAGGAGGGAGAATGTGTCGGTATTTCGGCGGTCGGGATTCCGGCGTCGGGATTCTGAACGCCGGGATCCCGACCGCCGGGATTTTAACTGCATCCCCGACTATCCCTACACGGCAGCAGCTTAGTGAAGGTATCACAGTCAAGCGCCACCACCATCCCCCAGGGGGCGTTGTTGACCGCCATAATCTGCTGTTGAAGAATGAAAACTATTAGATCTATGAATTGCAAGCTATATGGACACTGATTGGACTGAATGAGAAATTAAATTTATCAGTCTTTCTATAGATAGTGATGATGGAGCCAGGTTTACTATGATAGTTAGACTATGATAGCTTTGGTATCATATATATCCTTCACTTTATATACATTTTTTTTTCTCTATATTGATGTCCTGTATGTATTACATGTTTTATGTGGTTTTGTATCATTTTTTATTTTGTATTTGGGTATTTTACAGAATAGTGTGGTCCACGAGTCACTTGGCTCAAATATGACATATTGTGACATTGTGTGAAATACAAGCATCCTTCTGTAAGATCACTCGAAGTTGTGACATGAACGCTATTATCAGTTATCGTTTATGAGCAGGTGCAAGCATGTTCAAAGGTGGGAAAGGTCAGTGTGGCTGTTTTATTTTGCAGAATAAAGTTGGTTAGTAAACTGCAAATATGGTTGGATGTTAGGTGTGTATTGTTTACTGCTATTGACTGTTTAAAATAAATAAACAATGTCGACAAGGCAAAGTGGTGATTGGTCACCCAGGAAGAGATCCAGGATTGTGTTGTTTCGTGAAAATGGACTTTGGTATTGCAGCAATTGCGGGATCAGTTGGTGGGAATGTTACAACATAAGAAGAACAAAACTTTTTTTACACCATCAGGAAACACTATCTATACAAAAAAAGAAGGAAAAGGCCTGAAAAAGTGCACAGTAGCTGTTGATGATAGTAGAATAAAACTAATTATGTCTAATGGATGTCATCTGCGGCCATTAGCAGTGAACTGAGTGCAAGTGGTGTTTTGTTAGTACAAGAACGGTACGGAGAAGACTAAAGGAGGTTATCTTAAAACATAGGATTTCCCAAAAATAGCAATGGCTGAATAAAAAACAGTGGCAGAAAGGAATACAGTGGGCAAAAGAACACATGGCATGGACAAAAGGTCAGCGGAAACAAGTGATATGGAGTGACTAGACTAAGATATAGAAATTTGGTAGTGATGAGAGAAAATATGTAAGCGTCGGGTGAGAGGTATGTCCAGACTGCATTCAAGGAATCCTACAAGAGTTATGATCTCGGCTTGTATGTGAGCATATTCTGTAGACCGCCTTTATGTCATAGATCTCACTCTGAACAGCAGAAGGTTGGGCTGTGCATGCCGTGATGCAGACACAACAGGTCAACATAACAATTTGACATACCTTTATTGCCCATATGTAATGCTCAGTGGTTTGGAAGAGTTCGAGAGATAGAGGGGCAGATTTATTAAGCTTGGAGAAGAGATAAACTGGAGATAAAGCGGAGAAAAGGTAAAAGGAGATAAAGCACCAGCCAATCAACTCCCAACTGTCTTTTTCAAACACAGCTGATTGGCTGGTGCTTTATCTCCTTTTACCTTTTCTCCGCTTTATCTCCAGTTTATCTCTTCTCCAAGCTTAATAAATCTGCCCCCAAGTTTGTGGATTTAAAGTGGCAGTCATTTCTAAATACATCAGATGAGCTGTTGCTCTTCTATATTCGGCATTAAAGAATAGATTTAACTTTGAACAAAGCAGCATACCTCCCAACTTTTGACGTGAAGAAATAGGGACACCCGCGCGAGCGCCCGAAAAGGGGGCGGGGCGTATGCAAATGAGGGTGCGGCTTATGCTAATTAGCCGTGACCTCATTTTCATACGAGAATAGACGCTGTGCGCATGCGCACAGCGTCTATTCTACTAGATTGGGGGGTCTCCCAACTGCCACCCCCCGCAGCGGGACAATGCCTGCCGCGGGTGGGACAGCGGGACAGGACCCGAAAATCGGGACTGTCCCTCTAAAATCGTGACAGTTGGGAGGTATGAAGCAGTGGTGCAAATATTTTCTGTCATAATTATGCATATTCATTTTGCCAGAAGTTTCATGACCTCAAATTACATTTATGCCAGCAACAAAGCTGTATAGACAGCACAACAAGTAGTGTTAACTCTCCTTATCCTCAGCAGATTGCCCAGCATGTGTGGTGGTTGGTCTTTTTACTGTATTCCATAAAATGCAATAACATAGTACATAGTACATGCATGCAGTATAGTACATACAGCATGCAGCCCTTCTATCACAGTAGAGCATATTTGCACACTTTACTAGGTTTTGCTCTGGGCACAGTATTAGGCCTAAAGGTAACTGTCTTTTTTTTGTGCTCCCAAAATAATGACATTACTGCACAAGTTGCTATCCATATTCATGCGCTAGCATGTCAGAATTAAAAATCATGCATATAGAATTCCATTTGCTGCTCACAATGTTTGCCATTAAAATGCAGCACCAGGTAACGTGATAAACCAATAATCCTTTTTCTTGCTGCTGCTGGTTCATTGGAAGTGCATTTTATTGAGTTAGTGGTGGAGTGTTTCCGAAAGTGGTTCCAGTCATTGGGTCCCGGTGGTGTATTTCATATGTACTGTAAGCCTTTAATCCAAGAGCACACATTCCTCACAAAATAAACCACTACAGTATGTGCCTAAAAGGACATGGAACATCACTAAAGTCTGAACTATTAAATGTGGTAAAATACTGGATTATTTGGAATGTGTCCTTATTTTGTTAGCAACTTTCATTTGTGACTAACTTTGGAAACTCACTGGCCATCCCATTATTTAAAGTCCTTGATACCCCAGTAACTCCCAATGCTTATCATCCTAGCAATAAAAACCATAATCACAGTATAATTGCTTTTCACCCCCAGTAATGTTGCACATTTATAATGCAAATTGTGGCATTTAAAACTTTACATATGCTAGGCAAGGTTAGTTTTTTTTTTCTTTTTGTTTGATTTTGGCATTTAAAACTTTACATATGCTAGGCTAGGTTAGTTTTTTTTTTCTTTTTGTTTGATTTTGGCTATGTGCTTTGCCCCTGTTCACATGAGACAAACACCAACAAAGTGGGAACAGGTAGTTTAGGAGGCTAATTTTAGACCTTCATCCCATTCAATATGCCTGTGGAAGGTCACCAAACCAGGCTCTGGTCCATATGAGTGCACACTTTAAGGAGGAGCAGGGAAAAAGGTAGGAGCAGCTACATCATCTGGCTGTGAGCTGCATTTCCCCTTACAGACTGCTCTGAGCACGCTACCTATTGTTAACGTCCGTGGCTGGGTATTATTTTTTCATCCCACTTTTGAGATGCCTCTGGAGGGTCACTAAAACAAGCTCTGGTCCCTGGGAGAAAATTACTCTCTCTTTGCTGGGGGCACTCTTATATGTCATTAAAAATGAACTTTTATTAAATATGGTTAATAGTGATAGGGAAACACCATCTCATATCACAAGGCATGGTATTGTAAAGAACACAGCACAACACTGATGAAGCCAACAGGAAAAATTGCCATCTAACAACAATGGGCTCCTGCTTTGCACAATGTAGCTCACCTACCCTATACTTACTGACCACTGATCGTCCAATCACTTACCATGGCATGGTTGTCATTAGTTCAACAAAAAATTTGATTCACAGCGAAAAGGTCAACATGTTTTTCACTTTTTTAATCAAATGTCCACATAAACACTTAAAAAGTGAGCAGCTCCCCCTCGCATGGTTTGCAATAAAAATATTTATTGCAATGCATAGTGTGGTTTAATGATGAAAGCATACAACATTTCTGGACATGCTTCAGTGTTTGTTTGGTTGCCTGTCATCCCTCTATTGATGGTGTTATACTGAAGCTAAAATAGTTGCTCTGTTGCTTAGGTTAATGAAGTGTTGGCTTTGTGTGAGAAGAGTGATGGATAGCATGGAAAGTACACGCTTTCCCTTTCTCTGGACATAGTAAACCATTATTAACCCTTTGAGTGCCAAGTTAATTTGTAAAATTGGTGTGAAAATTGCCAAGCAAACATTTGTATTCATCATAATAACATGTAATGTTTACCTTATGTAGGAAATATAAGCTTTTTTTACACATTTCTTATTTGAATTTATATAACAAATATGAGCGATGCTGACATTTTTAGCAGATATTTAGCACATCTCTCACAGAGATGTTGGCAATCGTTAAGAATGATATATTGGAAATTGGTTTATTTAAGAGGAATACATTTTCTGTTGATATATTTATGTTTTCCTTTCAATTATAGTTACTTATGTAGTAACTGGGCTGTCGATTTTGAAATCGGGTCCATCGCATCGCAGCCGACCATATCGCATGCGATGCGATGCGATGGACCCGATTTTTCCATAGGATTCAATGTTAAAATGGACTGAGTCCATTTTAACATGGAATTCAATGGGAAAAGGGGTCCTTTTCATACCCCTACTATACAAGTGGGCATGGAGCTGGATATAAACCTGTGGCGAGCGTAGCGAGCCACCGAGCCCGAAGCGTGGCGAGCGGACACAGAATACCGTCCCCTCGCGGGGCTCGCTTCGCTCGCCGCGCTTCGGGCTCGGTGGCTCGCTACGCTCGCCACAGGTTTATATCCGACTCCATGCCCACTTGGATAGTAGGGGTATGAAAAGGACCCCTTTTTCCCATTGAATTCCATGTTAAAATGGACTCAGTCCATTTTAACATTGAATATTATGGAAAAATCGGGTCATCGCATCGCATGCGATATGGTCGTATGCGATGCGATGCGATATCGCATCGCATCGCATCTGATTGTATGCCTTAAGTTAAGGCATACAATCAAAAAATCGGCAGCCGACTTCCGCTTCCGGCCCCAATGTGAGCGGTCGCAGCTGGTGGGACCTCCGCTGTATCCCCAGCGTTTACCGCCTCCCCAGCTCCCTTAATTGACATCGGAGGTGTCGGGATGAAGCCTAGACACTGAGCCTATGCCCCGCTGTGCCCGGGACTGAAAGCGCGCTGATCGGCGCCCCCGCGACCAAGCTACACGGAGACGCGAGGAAGAGGGGCCTGCGCGTCACTGCAAGCCGCGACAGACGGAGAGTGCGCGGTATCGGTGCCGGACGGAGGACGGAGCGGTGCCGGCGCAGAGTGACCGCCGACGCCCCCAGCCATCCCAGCTCCTGCCAACAGCGACCCCGGTGAGTCGATCCTGCCACACCGCGCACCGCCGGCTGATAAGAAACAAGCACAAACAGGCGCGGCCGCCATTTTGGGCTCAAACAAACAACGCTGCCGGACCTGCCGCCCACCTTGCTCACCCCACAGCTGCCATCCTACGCTGGAGCCTTCCTGCTCCTAATATTCACCACACTGATCAGGGGCTATGAACAGGGGGAGACATAGATGAAGGAGCGCAGATAAAAGCCACAATTAAAAGCGGGGGAGGCAGGCAGATTCTGACATTGCCAAAGCAGAAATATACCAAGCTGGCAGTCAGGACACAGCGGGGCACTTCAGCAAACCAAACCTACAAGCAGAATTAACTACCCCACTGTCCCCTAAAAAACAGCCAATACTGGGCACACTTATCTCTTGCTGATCCTAGTGCAGTGGATGGACAGGTTCCTATCCCCACAGATGCCGAGGGGATCACAGAAACACAAACAAGGGGAGCAGAGATCTAAATCTACCACAAGATCACAGTCACAGTCCAGAATCAAAATGGCCACATCACATCCTAAACAGGACAACACAGCGTCCCAAGACCTGTTCTCCAAATCTCCTGAAACCCCTGAAGGACAGCCGGTCACATACGCTGACATAGTGAAGGCCATTCAGGAAACCATGGGACCTCTCATGGATGCACAAGCGGCCAAATTCAACACAGCAATACAAGATGTAACGGCACAATTGAAACAGGTGGCCACCAAACAACAGGTCACTGACAACAGAGTCGGAGAGCTCTTCCACGATGTGGCCACACTTAAAAATTCTTCTTCCAGCCTCCAACAGACCTGCTATGACCTGCAAAACAAAATAGACGATCTGGAAAACAGATCCAGGAGGAACAACCTAAGGGTTGTGGGCCTGGATGAAAACATTAGGGGCACCGACTTATACAAATTTCTTCAAATCTCCTTACCAGAAATGCTCCAGATTGCAGACCAATGCAAGGACATGGTGGTCGAGAGGGCTCATCGGTTGGGCCCGGCCCGTACCACCAAGGGAAACAGACCCAGAGTGGTGATATTCCGTTGCCTGAATTATTTGCATAAAGAAGCAATTTGGTCGGCATCCCGAAGACAGCGAGATTTAACGTGGAACGATGCAAAGATATTTATCTTCCAAGACTATTCCGCGGAAGTGACGAGATCCAGGAAGGAGTTCGCCCCGATATGCACGAAGTTGTTCAATGCCAAAAAGAAGTTTGCCCTGCTTTACCCAGCTCGTTTGAGGCTTTTCGAAGGAGATAAGGCAAAAGACTTCACAACAGCGGCGGATGCTGAGAGATACCTGGCCGACCAGGCCCGGGCAGCGGAAGCAGATTCAGAGAGTCGTGACAGCTCTGACCACGCAGACTGATCTGTTATGGGTATTGTATGCGTAGTATTTTTGTGGGACAAATGAAGACTAAGGCCCTTGGGCCGACATTCATCCTACTACAACGACTAACGCCCCCACCATGTTCCTGGACTAACTGTGAGCATAGATGTTAAAAGAGAGATCCCTACAACCTAGGCGGGTGAGATAAATCACTAAACATAAACGTTTAAAGTTAAGGGGATGAAACCAAGAAAAAGAAAAAAAAAAAAAAAAAGAAATCATCTATATAAAATGTACAAAAAAGGGAGGGAGGGAGACATGACACCAGGACGTGAGCCGTAGCCCACAACATACGGATATGGATAATGTAATACTGGGACTAGGACGTGTTATTCCGGGAGTTACTTAGGGGTGGTTCTGTTTAGTTATTTCATTTTAGTTATTTTGCTACGCAGTGCCTGCACCAGTAGACACTACTGATTTATAAGCTTTAATATGTTTGTCAGGATTTGGGTGATAAGGGAGTGGGGGGGGGGAGGGGGGGGGGAGTTAACTAGGGGAGTCCGCTAGATAGGATTATGGTGTTTGAGGAAGTTCTAATAGAAGTAGTTTTGGTTCCTCCTTCCAAGCGTGTCAATGCACGGCGGGAGGAGGCACCGATTTATGTGTTATGTTTCTGTTTATCTGTACATGTTGTTTTCCCCTTGTGTGTTCTTTTTTCCCTTTTGTGTCTATCCCCAGGTATGGGACCCCGTCTCAAAGATATAGATACAACTTGAAATGATGAGGCTTAAGATAGGCTCGTTAAATGTGGGCGGTTTTAACACTCCTGCTAAACGCAGAAAGATACTCACATATCTAAATAAGATGTCTCTAGACATAGCACTCCTTCAGGAGACTCACCTTATCCCTCGTGAAACCCTGAAGCTTAACATGCTGAAATGGTCAGTGGTGGCTTCGGCCTCCTTCAACTCTAAGTCAAGGGGGGTGGCGATCCTCATACGAAGTGCTATTGACTATAAGGTGATGTCAACTGAGGTAGATGAAAGGGGGAGGTATGTGATAGTGAATGTTCTGATACATGACATCCCATACACTATTTGCAACATTTACGCCCCTAATATAAATCCGAGCGAGTTCTATGCATCCCTGGTCGCCAAACTAGATTCAATACAGATTCATTCCCTGATTCTCGGGGGAGATTTCAATGTTGTAGCCTCCCACACACTAGATAGAAATACTGCTCTGCCTAAACGTAAGCGCCAACCTGACGACACTATTGCCACCTTGTGTGACCGTTATCAATTAGTGGACACCTGGAGAACGTGCTATCCAGTGGAGAGAGACTACACGTGCCTCTCTGCTGCACATGGTACTCTTTCCAGGATCGATTACATTTTGATTCCCAGACACATGTTCCCTAAGGTGACAGAGTCAAAGATAGAAACGATTAGCCTCTCTGACCATGCTCTATGCTGGGTCCAGCTTGCTGCCCAGGTAGACAAGGGCCCGATCCGCCAATGGCGCTTCCCGGCATACCTGGCGAATTCCATCCAATTCAGATCTATGTTGGAGGCAGCCTGGATGGACTTCAAGCATACACATGTAGATCTAGAAACAACCAACCCACTGCTTTTCTGGCAATCCTCTAAGGCGGTACTGAGAGGTAATATTATGTCTTACTGCAGTAAAAGAGACAAAGACTTAAATAAAAGTTATCTAGAGGCGCAAGCCCACCTGACGGCCTCATATGTCACCTTTAAAAACAACCCTACGGCAGCCAATAAAGCTAATTACCACAGGGACAAGACAAAATTTGACAATATTTTGACAGGATTGGAGAAGAAATTTAGTTTCCTTAAAAATAGTAAGTTTCACAAATTTGGTAATAGGGCGGGAAAGTTACTAACCCACCTATTAACTGGAAGGCGCCCCCCCAATATTATAAGAACGGTCAGGGGTCCCGAGGGAACACTGAGGAAAACCAACGCTGACATAGCAGAAGTGTTCCAACAATTCTACTCAACCCTTTATTCTTCCCCCGAGATAGATGACACAGCAAAGAAGGATTTTTGGGCCAACCTTAAGTTACCTAACTTTACGGATGCCCAGAAGGAGTCCCTGACCTTGCCCATCACACCAGAGGAGATCCAGGCCACAATCAAGGGGCTAGGGAATGGGAAATCTCCTGGCCCAGACGGGTATTCTAACGAATACTATAAGATTTTGGCACCTAAATTAGCTACCCCTCTGGCGGCCATATTCAACGCAGTCATGTCTGGTGAGGCCCTTCCCAAACATTTCAACTCAGCGATTATCCGACTTCTCCTCAAACCAGGAAGAGACCCCGAGGAACCTGGTTCGTATAGACCGATTTCCCTGTTAAATACAGATTATAAGCTACTCACGAAAGTAATGTCAGATAGGCTTAAAACGACACTCCCACATCTAATACACCCAGACCAGTCGGGATTTGTGTGGGGACGCCAGTCTGTTGTAAACATACGCAAACTATTGGCGGTGATGGAGTGGCTCAAGACGCACCCATCCGGGGATCAGAATGTAGTTCTATCCCTGGATGCGGAAAAAGCATTTGACTTGATTACTTGGGACCACGTAATAGAAACTTTGCATAGATTTGGGGCCCCCCCGCAGTTCACCGCCCTACTCCAATCTTTATACACAGAACCCGCCACCCAAATACTTAACAATGGGTATCTCTCTCAGCCTTTTCATATACAGAGAGGCACTCGACAGGGATGCCCATTATCCCCGTTGCTATTCGCCTTGGCCCTGGAGCCTTCGGCTGTGGCATTAAGATCATCGGCTACATATAGGGGGATCAGGGTCGGAGGTGAAGAGGTCAAATTGGCACTCTTCGCTGACGACATGCTGATGTTCTTATCGAACCCCGAGGGGGACATACCAGAAATCATATCTATCATCGAGAAATTTGGATCTTTCTCGGGGTTCAAGGTCAATTACAACAAATCCGAGTTAATGATACTCACAGGACCTAAAGACCCTCCCACCCCAGGATCCCCTTTAGCCCAATTTGCAATGGCAGGCCATACTATGAAATATCTGGGCATACGCATTCCCCGCTCGGTATCAGAACTCTACTCAGTAAACTTCCGCCCGGCGATAGCAGAAATATCGGTACTCCTCCAAAGGTGGTCCTCCCTTCCCATCTCTACGATGGGCAGGGCAGCGGTCATCAAGAGTATAGCATTCCCAAAGTTATCCTACCTACTTCAAATGATCCCCTTATCCCTCACCAGACATGACTGCTCTATAGTACAGAAAGTCTTTTCAAAATTTTTATGGGCAGAAAAAAAGCCTAAAGTGGCATATGCTAAACTACAATTACCCAAATCCGAGGGAGGACTTAACCTTCCCGATCCCGCAATGTTTAGCAGAGCAGTATGCTTTAGATATATATCTGACTGGTTTTGGCAACATTCTACATTTACCAACCAAGCTATTGAGGAAGCTATGTTTGCTCCGTATTCACCAGCAGCATTGTACAGACAAATAAAGCATTGAAGAGATCCCCCCGGGTCTCACGGCATATAACCCTATGGGGCAACCCAGGGTTCACCCCAGGACTGGATAACCCCCAGTTTTTGGTCTGGAAGAAAGCAGGTCTGGCGGCGATCAGGGATGTATACGATCCAGGAGGCCCACTGAGGTCCTTCGCGGATCTGAAAAATAAATTTGGTTTGACACAAAATCACTTCTTTATGTTCTTACAAGTAAGGCATATGATCCAATCCCTTCCCCCGGCTGGTCCGGAGGCAGGAGATAAAGATCCAATACATAACATTATGGCGTTGGCCCAAACTGGGACGTATAGATTAAGGTACTATTATGCGGAGGCGAGAGTCACGGAAGGGGAGAAAAAGTGGACGAGATCTTTGGCAGCTTGGAGGCTGGACATACCTACACTCCCGGGCTGTGGGGAGGTCTTGAAGCACTGCCAACAGTCTATGACATACCTTCATTCAGTGGCCCTCCAGGAGGTACACTGGAAGGTCTTAAACAGAGCATATGTGGCCCCGGTACAAAGGGCCCACATGATTCCCGGGGAAGACGACTCCTGCATTAAGTGTGGACAAAAAAGAGCCACCTTCTTTCATAACCTGTGGCAGTGCGGCAGGATCGCCACATACTGGAACAAGCTGTTTGTATTTATAAACGATACCTTCCACCTGACATTAACGA
This sequence comes from Crinia signifera, assembly GCF_055691185.1. NCBI lineage: Eukaryota > Metazoa > Chordata > Amphibia > Anura > Myobatrachidae > Crinia > Crinia signifera. Next base: position 176,394,468 of record NC_139219.1, read on the forward strand.
AAAATCCCACGGCCTGTTTATTACTAGAAATGGAGGGATGGGACTGGGGGGGGGAAAAGAAAACATTGCTGCCAGTAGTGACAACAATACTAGGCATAGCAAAGAAGTTAGTGATGACGCATTGGATAAAAAAAACATCCCCGTCCATAGTGGAGACAAAAAATACTATATTAAACATCCTCTATATGGAAAGACAAGCCACACTACCAGATATTGAATCGGGGGTGATGAGGTTTTACAAAAAATGGGGGCCATATATCGAAACCTTGCCTAGTGACTCTCAATCACAGATATTACGCCTATACGAAAACACCTCTTGGTTCCTGATCCGCCAACTGAGTTGATATTGCATGCCCCTTGGAAGAAGCTCTAGAATAACATAATTCCGATCTAACAAGACCACAAGTCACAGCCAATACCATGCCTCTCAGGAAGTTCAGACATAGTGGCCCCATTGCCTACCCTTCCCCATGCTTTCCCCTTGTCTCGTATAATATTTTATGTTTATGTATGTATTTAATTATTGTTTACCAGTGATATTGAAAATATTGAAAATACTGGTCACCCTGCGTGGTGAAATGCTGTCAAACAAGGAATGTATTATCGCCTTGACACTAATATGTACAACTGTGACCTTTACAATAAAATGTGTTTAAAAAAAAAAAAAAAAAAAAAAAAATCGGCAGCCCAGTTACTACATAAGTACCCAATTATATAATTTTTTTGGTAGATATGTGCTTTTATATAAATCCTTTTATTTTAGCTGTTGATATTGGCAGCATTCTTCTAGAGTACAGAGTTGTACTGATTGATCATCTATGTCTATATTCTGTTGTTTCAGCGAAGCAGCATGAGTCCCGCTAGTTATTTTATTTATCTTTGTCAAAACAATACTCAACTGTAATGCCCATTTTATGACATCTTGCAGTGCATCCAGCTGCATGCATGCTAATAAGATATTGGAAAAAAATGAAGGACAGTCTTGCATTACTTTGTCAGTAAAGAAACCACACACTTGCAAATAAAAGCGTAAGTGGTGTGTTTCGGCAAACACTGAAACACGCCAAGTTCCTTTATCAATTATTTTATATTTCAAACATACAAACCTGTAGGTAGTAATATATGACTCAGAGCAAGAGGTTGTGGGTTACTAAGTCAACATTGTCTAGGTCAATAGTCATTAGGTAGACCATAAATGGTTGACCGTGAAAAGTTTGACATGCACAAGGTCAACATTGACAAAATGTCGACACAAGAAATAGGTTGATATGGAAATGGTTAACAGAGGAAAGAATCAATATGAGATTTTCACCATTCTGTGTTTGTCGTCATCTGTCAACATGGACCCCCCCCAATAAGTGTAATGCATACATAGCGTAAAGTCAAGAGGCATGTCTACTGGCCTCCCTTAAGTATTTCTCCAATACTGACCTGCCGACGGGATGGGTGGATCTTAACATTTGCTGCATATAGACAGACTAAATTAGAGACTGAACGAAAAATAGCCGCAGATAGCAAATCTAATCCCCAAAAATTCTAGTTATATAAACGGGAGACGGTTAAGGATGGAAAATATTGGCCCACTAATAAATAAGCAGGGTACCCTGGTAATAGAAGGAAAAGAGAAAGCAGAATTATTCAAATTTTTTCTTCAGTGTTTACAAGGGAAGAATCTTCAGAAGATCTCCCACAGATTAAATGCTCGGCTCTTGATTGCTCCCAAACTGTATGTTTGAATGAGGAAATAGTAAAAAAATAGATTACAGAACCTAACTAGTAACAAATCTCCTGGCCTGGACAAAATACACCCTAGGATTCTAAAAGGATTGAGTTCTGTCATAGCACTACCATTATATCTGATATTCGATGAATCAATCAATTCAGGGACGGCACCAAGGGACTGGCATAGCTAACATACAGTAGTACCAATATGGAATAAAGGTAGCAAAACTAGCCCTAACAATTTTAGACCGGTCAGCCTTACATCCATTGTGGGAAAATATTAGAAAGAAAAAGAAAATATAGTAAGGTTCAGCATGGGTTTGTCAAAAATACATCATGTCAGACTAATTTAATTAACTTCTACGAGGAAGACAGTAGGGGGGTGGACTTATGGAAATCTGTTGATGTTGCTAAAGCTTTTGATACAGTGCCTCATAAAAGGTTATTAATAAAACTAGGGTTAGGAGATAAAGGTGTTTATTCTGATTCACTCGGAAAGGCACAATCACTCTTTAATGGACAAAACCATATGCGGTACTTATGTATTATCTGGGCTCCCATGTTAAATGCACCCCATTTTTTCATACCCCTACTATCCAATTACGCATGGAGTTGATTTTATATAGTGTGGCGAGCGCAGCGAGCCACCGTGCCCGAAGCGTGGCGAGCGCAGCGAGCCCCGCAAGGGGACACGGTCTCATAAGAAAAACGGGAGCCCAGATATTACATAAGTACCCCATATGCACATCAGGTGGGGCTGATGTAACATGCAGAAAGAGTTAGATTTGGGTGTTTCTGTGCAGGGTAAATACTGGCTGCTTTATTTTTACACTGCAATATAGATATCAGTTTGAAGTACACCCCCCACCCAAATCTAACTTTGTACATGTTACATCAGCCCCACCTGCAGTGCATATGGTTTTGTCCCTTAGAGAGTGATTGTGCCTTTTCCAGTGAAACAGAAAACCCCAAAAATTTGTTATTGGATTAAAAACTGGTTGCACAATCAGGGACAGAGAGTGATGGTAAATGGCATACATTTCAGCTGGGGTAAGGTCCAAAGTGGAGTCCCACAAGGTTCAATATTGGGACCCACCTTGTTTAATATATTCATTAATGATATAGGTAGTGACATAGGGGGATATTCAATCTGCAGGTCACGGCAGGCGAGCTTGCTCGCCTGCCGTGACCCAGTCCCGTTCTCGGTCAGCTCGACCGAGAACACGCAGGCGGGATTCAATGTCCCGCCTGCAGCGGGGCGAGAAGGGGGCGTGGCCGCGAGTTGCGGCCGGGAAGTGACGAGCTGCAGCCGGCAGCTCGTCACTTCACGGCTGTTCTCGGCAGAACGAGCCCGACAGCTAGAGATGTCGGGCTCGTTCTGGAAGAAAACCCTGTTCAATGCTGTCGGGGAAGACAGCATTGAATAGGGCCCGTCGAGCATCTCCCCCACGGGAGATGCTCGACGGAGATTGAATATCCCCCATAGTGTGTAAGATTGCAATATTTGCGGATGACACGAAATTGAGTAAGGATTTAACTCAGGAGTGGATGTGCATATGCTACAAAGTGATGTAATTAAACTGGAAAGGTGTGGGTAAAGGTGGAAAATGTGGTTTAACATTGCTAAATGTAACGTATTTCATTATGGGAACAAAAAAATTAACAAGCTACTTATAGGCTAAATGGAGTTATATTGAATTCTGCTGTAAAGAAGGACTTGGCGGTCATCAAAGATGAAAAATTGGGTAATAGTGCACACTGTTCAAGTGCAGCAGCAAAAGCAAACTGTACACTGGCATGCATTAAAAAGGAAATGGAATCTAGGGATGCCAATGTGATAGTGCCTCTTTACAAGGCATTGGTGAGACCACAATAGGAATTGTGTGTGCAGATCTTAGTGTTCATTCTAGCACCCGCCATATTTGGGTCCCATGCAGTTCCTCTTCCCTGCCTGGGGTGTCGCTGTCTGCAGTAGTGCTTCCAGCACAGTGATATCTGTATATCAGCACTGATATGCAAACCAGACATGTGCTAGAAACGCCACAGCAGACAGCGACACCCCAGGCAGGGAAGAGGAACTGCATGGGTTTTCAAATATGGCGGGTGCTAGAGTGAACACTAGATCTGGGTACCGCATCTTAAAAAGGACATAAATTAATTGGAACAGGTACAGAGAAGGGCAACTAAGCTAGTAAAAGGTCTTGAGTCAATAGATTACAAAGATAGGTTAACTGGGCTTAATATATATTTCACTGGAAAAGCGGAGGTTGAGATGAGATCTTCTTAGTATGTTCAAATACAGGTTTGGGAATCATATGGAACCGGGAGATAATTTGTTCACTAACAGGTCTATACTTATACATGTACTGAGGCTTGAGAAAAATAAATTCCCTACTGAATTAAGAAGAGGATTCTTCACCATTAGAGCAGTAAAATTCTGGAACTCATTGCCGGTGTGGGGGTGGTTACAGCAACTACTGTTGATGAATTGAAATCAAAACTGGATACATTCATGGCCACTAAGGGAATCCTATAGATATGACTTACTTAAGTCAGTAGTTACAAGTTAAATAGGTTGAACTTGATTTACTAACATCTTTTTTTCAACCTTAATTACTATGTTACTTAGGGGGTTATTCTAGTTCACTCTTTCTGACAAAATCCTTCTTAGATGGACAAAACCATGTGCACTGCAGGTGGGGCAGATGTAACTTGTGCAGAGAGAATTAGATTTGGGTGGGGATTTACTTCTAAGTGAGATCTATATTGCAGTGTAAAAGTAAAGCAGCCAGTATTTACCCTGCACAGAAACAAAATAATTCACCCAAATCTAATTTTCTCTGCACATTTTACATCTGCCCCCCTGCAGTGCACATTTTTTTGTCCATCTAAGAAGGATTTTGTCAGAAAGAGTTAACTAGAATAACCCCCTATGTTATGCTACTTTGTCTGTTTCTTTATGATAAAGCCGCTACAAAAACCTTCCCTTGTGTGCATCCATACATCTGAAAACACAAGGACTGAAATGTCCACTGTTGGCATCCATAGGTGCTGGAATACTGTACCACTTGGTGCGTCTTAGGAATCACCATCGGTCACACCATAGAAATGCAGAAGAAAAGGCAAGCAAGTTTTTGTCTGAGCATTGCCACCTATGTGATCAGTTCAGCATCTTTGTACGATCCTACTTTACACAACACAATCATGACACATCTCACATCACACAATATTTCTATAAGACTCCACATCTCTGTGCAACCTTTTACCCACCTTTTTGTTACTTCCCAGATTGGTGCCGAGATTTTGCTGGGATGTTTCTGTGGGTAACCAATCAGATACTTATTATCTTCTAGAAGATGCCTAATAAATAAGAAGTATATTCTAATTGGTTGCCAATAGCAACATCTTTTCTGAAATAGATCTCCCATCTTAATAAATTCCCCTATTAATCTTTTTAAGAAGTGCTATAATGCAGTGGCCATGGATTTTCGTGAAAGGCCAAATTAAAGTAACTTTTTTGTACTAAATGGACAGTACATTTTAGTGTATCAAGTAAAAAGCAAGTTCACATAATCTGAGAATTCAGTTACTGTATATGTTCCAATGCTAGCTAGACACAGCAGTATTTAGTGAACTAATCCCATAGCTACAATATATTATTTTTTTTCTGAAAATTCTTTATTTTTAACTGGAGTTATTGCGTCCTCAGGGATGACTGCCTTGGCAAGGGAACCTTAAAAATGATAAATAGCAGTTCATCTCCCACCACTTTTAGCTCTTTGGTTGTAATCCATCAGACAGACATGACTGTATTTATTTTTTGTTTCCAAAAGTGCTACAATGTTATCAGTGAATGTGTATATACTGTATATTAGGAACTTTATTCAGACATGCCAGCTTTGCCATAGTGGAACCAATACTTAGATTGCATTTCTGTAAAGTGAAATAAAATATTGTATATTCCCCTTTTATTGGCTAGAAAAAAGTTCTAAATGGGATCCAGTCACATGGTTTCCATGTCAACAATCCATAGCGTTGATACCACAATGACACTAGAATGTTGACATTTTCATAATGTTGACATCTGAAATGTGTTTGGTTAGGCACTGCTGGGATGGTTAGGCTGTTTGTATGTGGGGATGTTGAAGGATTAGGCACTAGCGGGAGGGTTAGGGACAGTAGAGTAGTACTCACTTGAATGCTGCTGTTGCTTCTCATTTCACCATTTGGATCTGAAAGATGCAACTGCTGCTCGGAGCAGATAAGTCACTATTAGACCACCAGGAAGTTTGTCAACAGCCTATGATGTCAACATGTCATTTGTGTAGAGCTGGTAAATGTCATCATGGTCACTATGCTAAGTATGTAGATATTTCCATTATGGTGGCCCTATGGCATGTTGACATTATAGCTGTCAACCTAACATAACCTCCCCTGCACTCCTGGGCCGATAGAGATCGCAGGCCTCTGTTATCTGTACCTATTCGCCCTTCTCGTCCCTCTAAATGCATGGTCTAATTAACATTGCGACATGTTTATATTATATGCCTTATGCTAAGTGATTCAAAAACAGTTTTTTTAGACTGTGTAATCTATCATTTGAGGCGCCATACTATTTTTTCAGTACAGTCCTTATTTATTCATTGTAGCTTTCAGCAGCTTGACTTTTTTCTTCTTTTAGAATTAGAATGGCATAATATACCCACTACCGTAAAATAAATCAATTTTAAACCACCAGGGGTTGGTCCGGGTACATTTGTGGTAGGGAATATAGATTGTAAACTCCACTGGGTCAGGGACTGATGTGAATGTTCAAATATTCTCTGTTAAACGCTGCGGAATATGTGTGTGCTAAATAAATGACTGGTAGTAATAATAATAATCACAAACAGCCTGGTCTGGGGGAAGGTGATTTGACCATGACAGGCAAGTGGTTAAGGTTCTATGAAACAAAGGCTGACTCTGCTCTTTCTCTATATATAATATACAGATGTAGCCATGTTCATTGTTGCCGCATCAGTCACCATGTGTGACTCCCTTGGCAACTGGCACGATACAGTCACCATGGGTGTGTGTATAACTTGTTCCTGGAGCTCTTAGAAAGCATTCAGCAGCGATTTTACATGACAATTCCATGCTGTAGGTGCAACTTTGGTAAGCCAAATAGCCACGAGCGGCCAGATAACCGAAACAATGAGCATGGCTTCATCTGTATTACTGTTTTTCAAAGTGTGTGGGATTTGCCTAACACTTTGCTATTCAGAGGTGTTGCACTGTTTAAATATATAGATAATACTTTCCTAACCTCCCGGAATGGCCGGGAGGCTCCTTTAAAATAGGGACTGCACTGCCGCTGGCCTGACAGGGGGGGGGGGGGGGGACGGGTGGTCGGGCTGGCAACTACCAGATTCTGCTTCCTCCCTCAAGCAAAAAAATCTGGTTGCCAGGAAGCAGAATCTGGTCGCCGTGGCGACCTGACGCACGGTATTTCTCGAGCCCTGGAGTTGTGGGTGCCTGAATTTGCTGCGGGTTGGGTGCTGCTCACCTTCCTCTGTCCTGACTGGGGCCGTGCAGACTTCCAGGGCAGCCAAGTCAGCTTCTTTTCAGTGAAAGTTCATAGCGCTGCTGCTGGGGGAATGAGGGAGAAGAGGGGTTAGGGTGCTGCTACTGGGTGAGGATGGACAGTTAAGGGGAGGAAGGCAGTTAGAAGGCTGTCTATGAGGGCTGAAGAGGGATGCCCTCTGTCATTTTTTTCTGGGTCCATACCTGATTTTTGCTATAACGTATTATGGGCATAATGGGCATTATGGCGTGTGGTGTATGTAAGGGGCATTATGGCATGTGGTGTATGTAATGGGCATTATGGCATGTGGTATAATATGTAATAGGTATTACAGTGTGGCATAATGTGTAATGGTCATTATGACATGATATAATATGTAATTGGTGTGTGACATGTGTATTAGGCATTACGGTTTACATTTTTGGTGTGCGCCATCGGAGCTCACTGTCCCTATTTTTACTTTTTCTGGTTACTAAACTTTCATTCCGGCACCTAGATTTAAAAAAAAATTGGCGAGCCTTGCCTATAGGTCTCAAACTGAAATGCCCTCTAAAATTTGTGTGGTATATAACTGGGATGTATTATTTGTTGTTATAAAATAGATTGTTCATGCTTCTTCTATTTATTATATACATGTGTAAATAAATATTCAGCCCTATCCATATATTAACATGTATTCACTAATGCACATACATTATTCTGACACAAAGGACATTAGTTCCTTTAGAGTGAATGAATGTTCTCTCTAATAAAAATGTTCCTGTAGCTTTGGCATACACATGTCAATTAGTGGGGAGGGATAAACTACCATCCAATCAGCTCCTAAATGTAATTTTTCAAACACAACTGTAACATGTCAAGAGCTGATTTGTTGGTACTTTATTTCTCTCTCATTTATCACTCTCAACAGGAGTTGCGTGTTTACGTTCGGAACCCATTGTTAAATAATGAATTATCTAACACACTAAGGGGGATATTCAATCGCCGTCGAGCATCTCCCGTGGGGGAGATGCTCAACGGGCCCTATTCAATGCTGTCTTCCCCGACAGCATTGAACAGGGTTTCCTGGCAGAACGAGCCCGACATCTCTAGCTGTCGGGCTCGTTCTGCCGAGAACAGCTGGGAAGTGACGAGCTGCCGGCTGCATCTCGTCACTTCCCGGCCGCAACTCGCGGCCACGCCCCCTTCTCGTCCCGCTGCAGGCGGGACATTGAATCCCGCCTGCATGTTCTCGGTCGAGCTGACCGAGAACGGGACTGGGTCACGGCAGGCGAGCAAGCTCGTCTGCCGTGACCCGAAGATTGAATACCCCCCTAAAAGATTAAATGTTTTTATTAGGTAGAATTTTCCTCATTTTTGTATATATATTTCCTAAATTACAACTGACTAATGGCAGTTACACGTGATACAAAGAGAGATACCAGCTATTTTGCCTGATATAACACTGTTTGGGCCCAAATCTGGTGCATGACAATACTTAGTTATTATTGATAGGTTACACTGTGTGTTACTTTCTACTCACTGCACTTAACCCCATGTTTTTCGACTCCATGGACTGGATCTTTTTAATTTGGCTTGCCGTATATGCATGGCCAATTAGAAGCTAATCCTGTCATTTGATCAAGCGATATCATTGGCTATATGTGGCCTGTTTAAATAAGGCATCACCTAATATCTAATTTAATGAGTCTCTGGGGAAAATGGTCTTGTAATCTTTTCAGAGAGGAAGACTGTAAAAGGTTATTTAAAATGATATGTAATAATGTTGTTAAGTCTGTTCAAATATTTACTGTACACAAATATTGCAATACCATTAATGAAAGTAGAATCATCATTATAATGTATAAAGTGCAATATATAACTGTTTTCAGATTTACAATGAGATTTTGCTCTTGACCTATTCCTTTTTTTCGCCAATATATTTAAGGTGGAATCAACACAGAGTATGATTAGAATCTTGGGCCTATCAGCTACTCTTCCTAACTACCTAGATGTAGCTTCATTTCTTCATGTCAATCCTTTTATTGGCCTTTTCTACTTTGATGGACGATTCCGACCTGTTCCTCTTGGACAGACATTTATTGGAGTAAAGTCAACCAACAAGGCAAGTATAAATGTTATTATCTACACACACACTGGGTAATTTAGCCGAAAATCATTCCGTGTTAATTATTGTATCCATGTCCTCCAGATGCTTCCACTATAATCACCTGTGCTTAATAAAACAGCCCTTGTTTACTTTCAAGCCACTTTCTTGCTGTAGACAGAATGCAATATGGCATGAAGCTATTTCTTCACAATCATTTCTTATGCTGGGTACACACCAAAATGATTTGGATTAGATGCAAATCGTGCAATCCGAATTGCATACGATCCGATCCCAATCCGATCCCATCTGTATTCAGATGAATGGATCTTATACAGATCCTACCTGCAGCAGGTAGCATCGGAATCGGATCCAACCAAACAATTTTGACCCAATCTGCATCCAATCAGTCTGAATTGGATCCAGATTGATGGGATTGTGCCCAAATCATTTTGGTGTGTACCCAGCATTAAGGTGCCCATACATGTTACAATTATTGTGTCCAATATTGGATACAATAATTGTAACGTGTATGGGAACCTTAAGACTTGTGCCTTAAGTACTTTTGTAACCCGTTGTGATTTCCTAAAAAGGACACATCTGCGTGGATTCACTAAGCATTCGCTGAATTATTTTTCTCAATGTTATACTGCATGTCCTGAGTCATAGTGTAGCAACTGTAGGAATCATTTGCCAGAAGTATTCTGAATAATTGGCTAAATCAGCTAGTGCACTTTAACACCAATTCACAGGTATCCCTTAAAATGAGTTGTTTTGAAAGCGCAGTTGCATCTGATTACTTTCTTGTCTCATTTTCTTTCATGGAATCTCTTTGTACCTGTCACATACACTGTGCATGGCAAGTCTCATTAGTCTTGATATTATTTTGCCACCACTTCAAAAGAAGTGTTTGCATCCTGTCATAATGTTTACTTCTCTCCTTCTTCAGGCATGCTCTGGTCTGCTCAATTTATGTTAAGGGTTAAAATAGCCTTGTCTGTTCTGTAACAAGCGATACCTGCTAGTTTATACACAAAAGGATAATTTGCCATATGGTGCATATTGCATTGTGCATATTTTAACCTTCATTAATTGTATCAAGTATCTGTCTATAAAAACTGCCATTGCTTCTCCTTAATTATCCTTACGCATTGTGGTTTGGCTGCATATTTGAATTAAAATGAATAGCTTGATAAAGACATACAGTTAGTTGCTTAATTGTATCTGCAGAAGCTGACCTTGCTTTTACAACTTGTGCAATGACAAGCAAACTTGTACATGTGCTGTGGTTTGGTGTAGACATTACAGATGTGCCCTCATACATCTTGCCTAAGTACAACTGGCGTGAGTGAGCCCTGGTAGCTCTGCTAATATAAGGACTTTGTTGTTTTTTTTAAATGCATGTAAATAAGACACAAGCAGGTTCTGCCGATTAAAGTTATATGCAGTATGCCTTATTTTCTTTCTGCAGCTGTATCTGCGTAGGCAAATCTATGTTACATTGTTTTCCAGGAGCACACTGTAATGTAGCATTTTTAAAAGTAGCATATACTCATGTTTGTGGGGGCATCTGGGGAAGGACAAAACCCATCAGTCCTGCTTTTATTGGCCGGGGTACACGTGACCATGAAAAAGTATTGACATAGAACCGACCCTAAATCCCCATGCCAGGCTGCACTTGTTACATTAACATTAATACACAGGTGCACTTTGAACGAATCAGCATAGCTTTGGTTGAGTCTCCGGAGATGTCTGCGTGGGGCCACCAATCACTGTGGTGCTGGACTATACAACACGCTGCCTGATAGCCACAGCGCTTGTTCACTTGTATGGACAATTTTTTAAAAATTCTTAAGGGTTCCTGCTGATTAGGGTACACCATTAATGCCAAGCAAGGGCGTAACTACCATAGGTGCAGGGGGTGCAGCTGCTATGGGGCCCAGAACTGAGAGGGGCCTATTTTGCCTGTTAAAGTTTCATGTGCTATATACATTTTTCAGCATTAGTTGATGAATAGGGGCCCTTACAAACTTTTGCTATGGGGCCCACATGTTTCTTGTTACGCCACTGATGCCAAGGCTAATGCAAGATATGCAGGGGTGTGAAACCTTTTGCACTTCTGTTTACCATCCACAAATGGATGAATTAGTTGAGAGATTTAATTGGTTCCTGAAGCATATGAGCAGGAAGTTAGTGGCCCTGGAAAAAAAGGATTGGGACACCCTTCTTTCTTACCTATCACTATCAGAAAGTTATGCCTCTATTAGCGGCATTCAGGAGGAGGAGCTGCACGATGTAAACACAGACACCATGCGGCTTCTCAGTCCGGTGGTTCGGTTTACGGGGTTTATTTTTTTACCAAGTCCGGGGATCCTACTTGGAACGAAGAGGACCAGATCTACGCCGGAGGAGACTTGTAAGTCTAATTTGCTTCCACAGGTACCCAAAGGACGTGCGGACAGACAGAGGGCTACCTATGGGCTCAACATAGGTAAGGATCAAAAATGCTTTTTCTTCCAGTGCTGTTACCTATTGAGCGATGGGGCTGCAGAGTATTGGGCTGTCCTAGCCCAGAAGTGAACTTGACAGATTTGGGTTTACACTGCGCTCACCTTCTAGCGAACCTCTATGGGTGCACAGGGTAGTAAACGTAGCGTGCAGTGTTATGCTCAGTATCACTGATAACCAGTAGAATAATTAAATAATTAAATAAAGATATGAGGAAAGTAGCAGGTGTGCATAAACAAAGTGTGTTTATTTGGTGTGCAACCTTAGTGCAAGCCCCACTGCTGTGGGTACCTTGCTGCAGTGGGTGTTGGGGAAGGGGAGGCAGAAGGTGGCAGTCCAAGGTGGGCTGGTCTGTGGTGGGTGACAAGTCCAGTAAGGGTAGTCCGCAAGTGCAGACAGGGTAAGGGGGTGAAAATGTCAAATGTGTGGCACAGGGGGGGGGGGGGTGCAGGGGGCTGGCGTCCTGTCCCCCCATAGTGCACCTCTCACCTGTGTCTGCCGCGATAACCAGGAAGGTCCCACGCCGTTCGATGTGTCTGTTCTCCAGCCGTGGCACTGACAGCGTGGACGCTGTGCTGTGTGCCCGGCTCTGTAGTGCTCTGACGTGCGCGACTTCCGGGTCCCGGCGCCTGGTTACCAGGGCGACCTAAGATGCGCACATTTTCTGCATCTACAGGCTCTACTCTCAGGCGGGTGGAGACTAGATGGTCCTGGTGTGTGAAGAGTGTGGTGTTGGATGCCTCCATCCAACGCATTTCAACCACTGTGCGGTATTTTTCAAGGATATCTGTACATAGGGGGCTGCCTGGGTTTTTATACAGAGGAGTGACACGCCCACTGTCAATCTGATTGGTTGTGATACTGGTGGGAGTATTTGGAGCTAGAATTGGTGTCCATTGTGATCACCTGTGTTATTGGATTGTACTGCTGCAGGAAATGGCATAGTGTGTAGCACACTTGCATAATTGCATGTGCAAGTTGTTGCAGACTTTGCTAGTGAGTATGAATATGTGTATTTCAGAGTGACATGCTGTACACATATTGGTATATGATGGGTTCATACTCGTTACTTGTTCTGTCTAATTAACAAGTATATATGCAAGGGAGACTAAAGCTCTATCCTAGTGTTCCATTATTGAACTCGGTACTTATGTATTATCTGGGCTCCCATGTTAAATGCACCCCATTTTTTCATACCCCTACTATCCAACTACGCATGGAGTTGATTTTATATAGTGTGGTGAGTGCAGCGAGCCACCGTGCCCGAAGCGTGGCGAGCGGACGCGGTCTCATAAGAAAAACGGGAGCCCAGATAGTACCTTGAACTCAATATTGATTCCCATGGAGCGTAATGTTTTCAAGGTGAACATCCAATAAAGTTCTCTTCTGTTAAGGACATCTGTGTGCCCCCCTTCCCCAACCCCCACTGCAGCAAGGTACCCACACCAGTGGGGCTTGCACTAAGGTTGATCACCAAATAAACACACTTTGTTTATGCACACCTGCTACTTTCCTCATGTCTTTATTTAATTATTCTACTGGTTATTAGTGATACTGAGCATAACAATGCATGCTACGTTTACTACACAGAGCAAACCCCTGTGCACCCACAGAGGTTCGCTAGAAGGTGAGCGCAGTGTAAACCCAATTCTGTCATAGGTAAGTATCTGTATGAGTGGGCTATGTATGTAATAAAGTTTTATTTTTCTCGTGTGTCAGTGTGTTTATTTAGCTATTTGTATTGATGTGGAACTACAAGTTCCAGCAGGCCCTTTAATGCCCCGCATGCTGGGACTTGTGGTTCTCCAAGTCCCTGCTAGCGGGGGAGGCTTGCTGGGATTCACAGCAATATGCAACAGTTTAATTCTATTTTTTACGCTTTTATCAGTCCGATGCCCACTGCACAGGGGCATCGTGGAAAGCCCCAGGCTTCAGCCTGCATACAGGATTCAGCCTCGGTAGGTAAAATCTGGAGAGGAGGGACCCCTTCATAGGGTGAGAACCCATCCCCCAGGACCCCTGCGCAGGCTGACTGGTCTGGGGGTGAATGCTTTAGCTAGAGGGGATGTGGCATTACCCTGCTGGCTGGTTGGGCCTTGTGCTGCTTCTTAAAACACGGGGGACCCCTAGTAATTTTTCCCCCTCATATTTTGGGAACCAGGACCGGCCCATGGGCCTGGTGCTGGTTTTGAAAAATAAGGGTAACCCTAGTCGATTTTCCCCTGATTTTTTAAAACCAGGACTGGCTCTGTGAGAGTGGGGCTGGTTACGGCCGTGGGTAGGGTTGCCACCTCACTCACTATTGATTCCTGGAGATACCCCCTCACCCTACGGCACTCGCGCTCCTGGTGAAGTGGGCATGGTCTCATAAAGTGGGTGTGGTCTCTGTAAACGTCGGTTTGAAATTATAAATACAGTTTTCCCGCCAATTCATTTATTAACACTATATATACACGTGTGTGTGTATGTATATATATATGTATGTATGTATATATATATATTTATTTACAGTTTCTTATATAGCGCAGCAGATTCTGTTGCGCTTTACAATAGTATATATATATATATATATATATATATATATATATATATATATATATATATATATTATAGTAATCCCAGCACTCGAAAGTCTGTGGCAACTGCTCACCATGTATACAGTGCTTTAGACCAATGCGTTAGGGGCCAATTCTGGATCACACACAGTGATCCAAATTGGGCCCCTGTCCCAATATTTGGGATTTGTGCATGCACATTTCCAATGCCAGGAATTTCTCTCCACATGCGCAAAGTTATTACTTTGCGCCGATAGGCACTGTTTCAACTGAATCTGAATGATGTCTTCAGTGCACCTGAACCTCAGGACATAGGAAGTGGGTCTGTGTCAGAGCTAGAACTCTTTTTGTTCCCAGATTGGTGTCTGTGTTGCTGGGTCAATTGTTTCCCTATGGAGCCTCTAGTGTTCATTCTAGCACCCGCCATCTTTTAAAACCCATGCAGTTCCTCTTCCCTGCCTGGGGTGGTGCTGTAGTGCTTCTAGCAGTGTGATCTGTATATCAGAATTGATATGCAAACCAGACCTGTGCAAGAAACACCACAGGAGACAGCGACACCCCAGGCAGGGAAGAGGCACTGCATGGGTTTTCAAAGATGGCGGGTGCTAGAATGAACACTAATACCTGCGAGGTGCAGCGAATCCTTTTTTGGATTCGCTGCACATTCGCCACGTTCCGGAGCCTCACCGGCTCCGGTATTCAACGAGTCAGGGGCAGCGAGCCCCTGACCAGCGAATATGAGCTCCTGCGGCGATTGCCGCAGGGAGCATGAGGACGGTGGCAGGCAGAGAGATGGAAGTCTCTCTGCCTGCCCCAGAACGTTTGTGGGGGGTAGTTGGGCTCCCCGGGTGCCAGGCAGCACAGGCTGCCCCCCGGGGGTGCCAGCAGGGGACCCATATTCACTACACCCGATCGTAACGATCGGGTGCAGTGAATATATGAATATGTAATGAGCGGCTCGGCTCCGGCGCCCCCTGCTGGCTGATGTGTAAAAAAAAAAATATATATATATATTTTTTTTAAATTAAATATAGATTCATGTGCTTACAGCACATGAATAAATGTAGCATGCCCCTCCTCAGAATAAAATTCCTGATTTTTTTGACACCAAATGTAAAAAACAAAACACTTTATTTTAAAAGTTCACATTCCACTTTTCCATCAAAAGATAGCGATTGCTACTTGGTGAATCATGGCGAAAAAAACCTTCAAATGTATTCGCCATGTGGTCATTGAATAGGGTGATTCACCGTTTTAGTCCCAAATTCGCCAAACAGCACAAATTCGCCATAAAAACATGGCGAATCAGGCTCATTGAATACCGCCCTAAGCCTCTTTCTTCTTGGTCATTAATGGGATTAACTGAGAAAAAACAGTCATAATAATCCCCTTTTAATCCCCTTGCTGCATTGTTCTCTCTATTGTAGCAGAGAACAATAGATGAAAGGAAGAATTTTCTGCGCCTAAATGCAGAAATTTAGTAAAAAGAACCTGGCTCTATATCTACTTCCAGTTGAGAGCCCTTCATAGGCACCGTCTTATATGGTTCCAAGTCATATATGTTAAAATGATAGTGATTTACTGTTTAGTTGGCTAGTCAAAAAGTGATTATGGAAACATCATTCTTAGATCATATAATAACCAAAAGTAACAATCTCACATGTGCTTCAGTTTGCTTTTAATTAAATGATAAGATTATCTCTTTATTTTCTGTTTTCAGTGGAATCAACCATATATACCGTATTTGCCGGCGTATAAAACGAATGGGCATATAAGACGACCCCCCAACATTTCCACTCAAAATATAGAGTTTGTTATATAAGTGCACCCGGCGTATAAGACGACCCTCCCACTTGGAGGCATGTTTTTCAGGGGGAAAAAGTAGTCTTATACGCCAGCAAATACAGTAAATATAAAAAAAAAATACAAAACAACACAATAGTGTAATATTGTCAAAAAACTCATCACTCCACATGTGAATATTTGAAGAAATGTGGGCAGCAGCACAGTTACAAATTGAAATAGAGGAGCCACAGCAACTGACACCAACTGCAATTTCAAACTCACTGGCAGTTGGTATTTTTATCATATTTGAATTTTGAACTATGCTGCAGCCCTCCTCTGGAGCCATCACTGTGTGTATGTGTTTACATGTAACAGTGCATACAGGGCCGGTGCAAGGCCACTGCTAACCTGCGCCGGGGTGGGGATTCTTGACCCCGCTATCCTGTGCTGGGGGGGGGGGGGGGGGGGGGGTAGGGGTGTGAGGGTGCTGAGGATTGATTGTATTAGTGCATGCAAGGTCAGATTAGAAGCACAGATTTTCCAAATTGACAATCAGGGAGATTTAGATAAGCACAAGTTTCCGTTTGCACACATTGTGGGTAATGATTGGTGGAAATCCATGCTCGGTTTGCTCACACTGTTATGGGCAATGTTTTTCTGTTGGATAACCTGCATGGTATAAGTGTGTGTGGCAAGCCAATAGTAAAGTTTGTGTGGGCCCCAGAAAAATATAATAGGGGGGGGGGGGGGGCCCTGACCAATAAAACTGTGAATATATGTTGGCAATGTTATTTAAAATGCTAATGTGTAAATACTTTCAGAATCATAAATGTGTTGAACACAACTGTGGTTACCCCAGCTCACATTATATACTCAGCACAGCCAGTCACATATATCACAGTGCCTATTGGCCTACCTTTTAAAACATCTTTCGAGGAGAAGCCAGTGGAGTGAAGCAGCAGGGGATGTCAGGGGGTGGATCTGAGCGGGCACATCTATAGGCAATTTATGTCATTTTAGCTGAACCCCTCCCTTTAGGACCCACAATTCCTGGCTTTATATGCATATTCGGTACTTGTTTCCTAGCACGGCGCCACCGATTTTGATTGTATTGATCGGGTCGGAAAAATCGCGTCTCTGGCATCGCATGCCAACCAAATCGCATGCGATGCGACCGACCCGATTTTTACATTGGAATCATTGATTTCAATATAAAAAGCCCCAAAACCTCCCATTTTAATAGCAAACCCCCCCTGATGCTTTAAATGGCCCCCCATTGTTAACGTCACCCCACTATTGACACCAACCCGAAGCGTGGCGAGTGCAGCGAGGGGCGGCGGTACGCGTCCTCCGATCTTTTCATACCCCCACTATCCACGTCGGTGTGGAGTTGATTTTATATAGTGTGGCGAGCGCAGCGAGCCACCGAGCCCGAAACGTGGCGAGCGAAGCGCGCCCCGTGAGGGGACGCACATAACTTCACAGGTATACACGTCCCCTCGCGGGGCTCGCTTCGCTTGCCACGCTTCGGGCTCGCTGCGCTCGCCACACTATATAAAATCAACTCCACGCCGACGTGGATAGTTGGGGGTATGAAATGGTCGGAGGACGCGTACCGCCGCCCCTTGCGGGCTCGCTGCACTCACCACGCTTCGGGTTGGCGTCAATAGTGGGGTGGCGTTAACAATGGGGGGACATTAACCATACTTTCTAACCCTATACAATGAGATATTGGCCTATTTCCCATTGTTCCCTATGTAAAATCGGGTTGATCAACCCGATTTTAACTTTAAAAAGTAATTTCACATTATTCTCTATGGGAAAATCGGGTTGATCTCGTCGGTCGCGGCCCATTATAATGGGCCGCGATGGACCAGATCAACGCGATTTTCTCATTTAACATTATTCTCTATGGGAAAATCGCGTTGATCACGTCGGTCGCGTCGCGGGCCATTATAATGGCCCGCGATGGACCCGATCAACGCGATTTTGACTTTCACCGGCAAATACACTGGTGATTGACATAAAATCGGGTCCATCGGGTTGATCGCATGCCTTAAGTACCTTAAACTTAAGGCATGCGATCAACCCAACGGGCGCCGTGCTACGAAACAAGTACCGCATATTTTGCCCAATTCCCTAGCGGTACGAATGACAACTTTTAGGATTCTGGGGGGCTACCTCAAAAAGTATCAACATCCCGCAACTTCTGGAATTGTAGATAAATATGCCTCAAATATGTGTGTGATTCCAACTTAACCTCTCCACTAATTGGACCCCATACCAGAGTACAGTAGTATTTTTAAACATGCAAAGATAATGCAAAATAGTAAAATACAGCAGTCATATTCATGTTTTTTTTTTTTTCTTGTTTAGACTCAACAACTTCATGATATGGAAGAGATCTGTTATGAGAATGTTCTTAGAGAAATGAAAGCTGGGCGACAGGTATGCTTATTGCTTTCTGATTTGAATCGGTCAAATCTTGAAAGTTGCAAAATGCATTGAATTGTTTTCTTAAATTTGTAATATGTTTTTCTGTGTTCAGGTTATCTGGTACTCCCTATTTATCATGAAATTCTCACTTACAAAAGATATACAAAATAATTCTCACCCTCGTACTTTCTACATAACTGTGTATTAAATTTTAATTCCATTGTAATTGTGCTTGTATTTTAGAATTTGGGGCCTCACATCCACATCCTCAAAAGCATTTGTGCTGTGATATCATCCCAATCTGCAATGCAATAATTGATTACATTGCACAAACACTGGTATTAACGAATGTAGGGACCGAGCTTGTTAGAATGCTTTGTCCCTCCCATGTCAGTTCACAGCTAAATCAGGGTATTGTTTATGTAAAATACCCAGACTATGAGCTGTGCATGCGCCACCACCTGAGATCGCCCCCGGGACCCGTGTTTCGGTGTATGACAACCCACCCCCATGCCGTGACTCCCTCTATTCCTGATCAGATTTACCATCACTTGGTGATCGGAGCTACTGGAGGGATGCCGTTCATCTGGGCTCCCTGCTGCTTTGACCTCCAGTGCTGTAAAGTGTTCCCATTTTGCAGCATACTGCATCAGAGGTCACAGCAGCAGTATGGAGCCTCAATGACTGGCAACTTTTACTGGTGCACTGATCACCGGTTCCTGGGTGCGCAAGTTTTTTTTTTTTTTTTTAACAATTTGATGAGCTGATCACACTGGCCCAGTCTCCGCACTGCTTTGTCTGCCTAGGATCAGAGAAAGCTGTGCAGGGGTAGGAAATCTGCAGCTGAAGCTAGCATTATTATCACAGGGTTCCCTACTGTTTTTTTTTTTTGTTTTTTTTGGGGGGGGGGGGAGGGGGGGGGGTTCAGTGAATTTAGGTGATCGTAAATTAATGTGAAAAAAATGGTGTTAAAAGTATCTTTTCACATTATCTAGAAAAAATATGGTAATAAATCTGCCCCTTTGACTCAAACCAATGCTATACAGAAGTCATTCAGTTTTGTTATTTGTTTGTTTGCTTGTAAATCAAGTGGTGGGGAACATTGGGCCATCCTAGCCTTACCTGCTATCCCCTGCCTCTTTTTGCTTTTTTGGAAGATTAGCTAGCCTTTAACACTTTTTTTAAGAATTCTTCAAATGTTATAACAGATAGGTCTCTTTGGGGATTATATATACTGGCATAATAATAGGAAGACTAATAATGTGAGGCCCTTCTAAAGGCTATAGAGCCGCCCTGGCTTCTGATCTGTAGCCAAAAGGGGTTTTGTTGGTCCAGCACCCATTTAAGGAAATGTGTGTTGGTCTGTATCAGTTTTGCTTTCACAGATAAACATATTAGCGTTTAGTGCAGTATGTGATTGTAATGGGGCTAGATGTATGCTTTAATACACTAATTGCACTGGCTTTATTTGAAATGCATAAATCAAATGAATATAACCGGGACCTATTGACACAAATGAGGGAGCCCATACTTCCTGACCGCAGCATTGTGCGGTCAGTCCGGAGGTTGAGCAGGAGGTGCATACAACCTCCACTGCTGCCTGCTGTGCTATGCAGACAGCAGCGGAGTCGGGGTAGAGGTGAATTGATGCCTGTATGAGGTGTCCATTCACCTCACAGATGGAGGCTGTGGGCGCATGGAATGCTGGGGGCAGCCCAGCAGCTTTCCTGGGTGCTGGACTTGCCCCCAGTGTGTCCGTTGGCATCACAGGGGTCCTTGCTGCCAGATTTCCCAGCACTTGGAGATGATGTCATCAAGTGCCGGCTCAGGACCTGCCTCAACACTTGTGTCACATACCCAGCATTATGCTGGGTGGAGCATCAATGTAAAATAGATCAAGCACCTGGTCGGTTTGGAATCAAAAACCTATGTGTGACCCAACGTTGTGGTGTAAAAGATGTATTAGTTTGAATCTGTATATAAAGAGCTACAATGCAGTGTCAGCTACTTTTTGTCCCACTCTAAGGGGCTGATTCAGGTTGGTTTGCAATAACAAACTTCTGCAGGTACTGATCTAACATGTGCAAAGAGAGTTACATTTGAGTGCGATATTCTGTTTCTGTACAGAGTAAATACTGGCTGCTTTACTCTTACGCTGCAATTTAGATTTAGACATGTTACATCTGCCCCACCTGCAGTGCATATGGTTTTGCCCATTAGAAAGAAATGTTGCTTTTGCGAGCCAACTTGAATTAGGCCCTATGTTTCACTGTGCATTATCTGCTACTATATTTTAAGACCACATTAAGATTATATTAATTAATAAAGAGATTCCCTGTTGTGGTGGACAGATGTGCAAACTCTCCAGATGGGCCGTTCTCTGCAGTCTTGGGGCTGGTTAGTGGTAACGACCGATGCAAGTCTCAAAGGCTGGGGAGCCGTGGTTGTACATCTTAGGCTTCAGGGTCTGTGGTCACATTTGGAAGCGACGCTTCCCATAAATGTCCTTGGTTCTGAAGACACCTCTGCAGGCGGAGACCGTTTTAACGGGTTTTCTGGTGAAGGTTCAGTAGACGATGCCACAACTGTGGCATACTTAAATAACCAGGGAGGTACTCGCAGCGGGTTAGCAATGCGAGAAGTATCCCAGATATTCCAGTGGGCGGAGATACATGTCCCAGCATTGTCAACAGTGTTCATTCCAGGTGTCCGATATGTGGAGGTGGACTTTCGCAGCAGGTCAGAACTGTTGGATGGGGAGTGGGTCTTACACCTGGAGTTGTTCCGGGACCTCACGTTATGCTGGGGGATCCCGGAAGTGGACTTGATGGCTTCAAGACACAATTGTCAGGTCCCGATGTTCTGTTCATGGACCAGGGATCCAATGGTATGGGCACTGGATGCCATGACAGTTCCTTGGAGGTTCAAGCTGGCATACATATTCCCACCGTTTCCAATGCTTGCACAAGTCCTCAAGAGGATTCGGCTTCAGGGGTCACAGGTAATACTGGTGGCTCCAGAATGGTCCTGGTATTTGGACATACTCATGTTGTCAGTAGCATCTCTATGGCACCTGCCTCTTCATCCAGATCTACTCCGTCAAGGTCGGTTCTTCCACCAGGACCTAGATCGGCTAAATTTGACAGCATGGCTTTTGAAATCTCATTACTGAAGAAGGGATTTTCGGATGCTGTGATCCAAAAGATACTGAAAGCTAGGAAGCCTGTTTCAGCGGCTAATTACTATAGGGTGTGGAAGATCTACATCAGATGTGTGAGAAACAAAAGGTTCACACGTCTAGATTCAAATTGGATTTGCTCCAGGATGGTTTTTCGGTGGGGTTGAGTCTATAATCATTGAAGGTACAACTTTCCGCACTTTCAATTTTCTTTCAGAAAAGAGAAGCTCCTTCAAGGACTGGTGCATATTAGACTGCCTTATTGTCAGCCGGTAGCTCTGTGGGATTTGTCCCTGGTGCTTTTAGTGTTGCAGAAGCCTCCTTTTGAACCCTTGCATTCAGTTGATTTAAAGTTTTTGTCGTGGATGCTAGCTTTCCTTCTGGCTAACACTTCGGCCAGGAGAGTATCAGAGTGGGGGGCTTTGTCCTGTACACCTCCCTTCCTAATCTTCCATGAGGATAGAGGATAGTACGGTTCCAAAATTCTTACCAAAAGTGGTCTCTGATTTCCATTTAAACCAGGAGATTGTGCTTCCAGTGGTTTGCCCTCCTGAGGAGACCAGAAACAGGGACAAATTTATGCGATTGGATGTGGTTCACGTTCTGTGCGTTTATTTGGGCACAGTAAAGTCTTCACATAAGACTGATACGTTGCTGGTGCTGTATGATGTACATAAGAGAGGGTGGCCAGCCTCTAAACAGACTATCGCGAGATGGTTGAGGTTGGTCATTGCTTTTGCCTACACCAAGGTTAGTCGTCCAGTTCCAACCAAGGTTATTGCTCATACCACTAAGTCCGTTGCCTCCTTTTGCGCTGTACGTCACAGGGCTTCTGCAGAGCAGTTGTGCAGGGCTGCCACCTGGTCTTCTGTTCACAAGTTCACTAAATTTTACAGGTTTCATGAGTTTACGTCAGAGGATGCTTCATTTGGGCGATCAGTTCTACGTGCTGCGGACCTGAGAGTACCCTCCCAAAGGACCGGCTCTTGAACGTCCCATGATTGATCTGTGTCACCTGGATGGATGATAGCGAAAAGGGGATTTTTGTAAGAACTTACCATTCAAATCCATTTCTCTGAGTCCATCCTGGTGACACAGCGATCCCTCCTTTTACACTCATTAAGTGGTTATACCGTTTCATGTTTCATTTCCATGTTATATGGTTAATTTTTGATTGTGCATATTAATATGTTCAGCGTTGTGCTGAGTATTGTATCCTAGTGGGCTCTTGAAGTTTGAACTTAATTTTCTGCAATGCAATGAGGGAGGAGCCTGCCTCTATAATACGTAGCATAGATGCTTGGCTCCTTCGGACCCTACTACATCCCATGGTTGAGCTGTATCACCAGGGTGGACTCAGAGAAAGGGAGAACGTAAATTCTTACAAAAATACACTTTTTTTTTTTTTTTTAACCAACTGGTTCTGGATTTTTCATTTAGAGCTTTGCTTTTTTTATCTTCAACAAATGAGGATGTGCAGGATTTCATATAATCACTGATTTAGAATTGACTTGGGCGTTTTTCCCAAGAACATTGAGATATAATAAACAAATTCACCAGTGCTTCTTGTCTCACTTAGGTGCAGAGCTGTACCATTTTGTACATCCAACAAATGTAGTTAGTATGAACCTTTCTTCTGTTTAAAGTCATACTGGGCATTCTCTTTCTATTTATTAGACCTTTGTGGCATACAGAATGTATTTGGATGTTCAGTTGTTTGGGAAATGCCACTCATGATCACACTTTACATAGGAATCTTGCCCCATATTTAAATGGTGTCTCAAGTTTATGATCATTGCCATTTAGTAATAAATATCAATGCTCTTTTTTTTTTTTAAGATATGTTCTGAAAAACATAATTCACATATCTAATCCATGTGAGAATATAGTTGACTTGCAACCATTAGTCTGATATTGAACTATATACAGTGCTTCCGGGAAGTATTCACAGCACATT
Organism: Crinia signifera; assembly: GCF_055691185.1. Classification (NCBI taxonomy): domain Eukaryota; kingdom Metazoa; phylum Chordata; class Amphibia; order Anura; family Myobatrachidae; genus Crinia; species Crinia signifera. The sequence goes on from NC_139219.1 coordinate 176,418,258, forward strand.
TTGTTATGTTACAGCCTTATTTCAAAATTGAATAAATATTATTATTTTTTTTTTGAAAATTCTACACACACTACCCAATAATGACAACATTAAAAACATTTTTGGGAGATTATTGTAAATTTACTAAAAATAAAAACACTGAGAAATCACACGTACTTAAGTATTCACAGCCTTTACTCAATACTTTGTTGATGAACATTTGGTAGAAGTTACAGCCTTATTTATGTCTTTTTGAATATGATGTCATAAGCTTGGAACATCTATATTTAGGCATTTTCACCCATTCCTCTTTGCAGCACCTCTCAAGCTCCATCAGGTTGCATGGGAATTGTCAGTGCACAGCCATTTTCGTATCTCTCCATAGATGTTCAATTGGATTCAAGTCTTGGCTTTGGCTGGGCCATTCAAGGATATTTACAGAGTTGTCCTGAAGCCACTCCTTTGATATCTTGCCTGTGTGCTTAGGGTCGTTGTCCTGCTGAAAGATGAGCTGTCGCCCCAGTCTTAGATGAAGAGCATTCTGGAGCAGGTTTTCATCCAGGATGTCTCAGTACATTGCTGCATTTTTCTTTCCCTCTGTCTTGTTTATTAGTTCCTGCTGCTGAAAACATCCCCACAGCATGATGCTGCCACTACCATGTTTGAATGTAGATATGGTATTGAACTGGTGATGAGCAGTGCTTGGTTTTCTCCAAACGTGACGCCTGGCATAATACCAGAAAATTTTGTTTCTCATGGTCTGAGTGTCTTTTAGGTGCATTTTGGCAAACTCCAAGTCGGCTGCCGTGTGCTTTCTGCTAAGGATTGGCTTCCGTCTGGCCACTCTACTATACAGGCTTGATTGGTGAATGGTTGCACTTCTGGAAGGTTCTCCTCTCTCCACAGAGAAATGCTGTAGCTCAAAGTGATCATAAGGATCTTAGTCACCTCCCTCACTAGGGCCCTTCTCCCCTGATCGCTCAATTAAGACAGCCAGCCAGCTCTGGGAAGAGTCCTGGTGGTTCCGAACTTCTTCCATTTACAGATGATAGAGACTGCTACAGCCATTGGGACCTTCAAAGCAGCAGATATTTTTATGTACCCTTCCTCAGATTTGTGCGTGGAGACAATCCATTCTCAGAGGTCTACAGACAATTTCTTTGACGTCATGCTTGGTTTGTGCTCTGAAATGCACTGTCATATGTGGGACCTTATATAGACAGGTGTTTGACCTCCAAATCATCTCCAAACAACTGAATTTACCACATGTGGGCTATGATTAAGCAGTTTTGAGCTTCATGTCAAAGACTTTGGATACTTATTTACATGTAATTTCTTAGTTTTTTTATTTTTAGTAAAATTGCAAAAATCTCCCCCCAAAAAAACATTTCATATTGTCATTATGGGGCATTGTGTGTAAATTTTTGAGGGGAAAAAATGAATTTATTCCATTTTGGAATGCGTCTTTAACATATCAAAATGTGGAAAAAGAGAAGCACTGTTGATACTTTCCGGATGCACTGTAAATGACTGTTGCTATAAATGACAATACTTAATCTCCTTGGTATTTTAGCCACTTACCTGGCACTCCTATTGGATGTGTATCATTGTGCATTTGGGATGTGGGGTAAACCTCTTAAGTGCTAACTGCTAACACTGGCTGTGTCTATTAGTTTGTCTCACATGGATCATTTTTCTAAAATAATACCTAGAGTTTTTACTTGTTGTTTGGTTTTATATGCAATATATTTTCTGTAGGAGCAAAATCTATAATTTGCACAATAATCTTTACAATAATAATAATAATAATAATAATAATAAATAGTATTTGTATGTCTCAAGCTGTATTAACACATTAAGTAATCTGCTATTGAGGTTGATATAAGGAAAGACGTTATATGTCCTATATAACCAGTATGCATATATGATACTGTTAAGTAGAAATCTTGTAAAAAGAGAAAGTGTAAGCTAAACAGAACTGCATAATCAGTGTACAGTATATGCGCAGGCACTGCAAAGCTCTTATCTACTGCTGATAAAAGCAGCAGGCAGGCGCCATGATTTATTTTCTGCATGGAATACTTAGTAAACCATTATTTTAAAGGCAGGATAGGGCCATAGCTGCAAGTGATTTAGTGTTAGACTCTACAAAAGCTGTAAAATCAACTGAATGAGACTGCTGGTTTGCATTGAATTTCATAAAGTTCCTATTAAAGAGATCAGTAGCAATAGGTGACTTACTTTGTTTTAAATGATGTAACTGATCATGGCTTACAAATAGCATCTCATATAGCATACACAACCCATGAAAGGGTGATTTAATTAGTGAATTACTTAAACTCTATATGGGTTAAAATCAATTGCTTGTTCGATGCAGGCATTGGCTTTTTGTGTTATCATGCATTTGTCTTGCCAATTTGCATCTATGCCATGGAATCGCCATGCTGTGATATTGCCACTCAATGCATTTCTATGAGCTGTGGGAGCGAATTAGATGAACGTATGTAGTGACAGGATTGCGCCAATTGCGACAGGCATCAAGTGTGTCAATGTTGAAGTCCGAATTTGTGGTCTGCGCATGCGTAAAACCCCAGGAGCGAACTGTTTCGGTGGGGTGGGTCAGTTGGCAGACAGGGGATATCAGCAGAGGAACATGCAGTGTTTTATGGGCATCCCCATAAAAATGCTGGGTGTTCCCTTGAGAACGCAAGTAGGGCGATGCCTGCTCGGGGTGGGTGGCTGATGACCTTTTCGGCGAATAGCGGGCATCTGAAAAGACAGTATGGTATTACTTTTCACAGCGAAGGCTGCAGAAATTATTAGACGGTCAGCAACCATCGAATGATCTTTACTTTATTCGGTACTCTTTACCTAGAAGGGCGCCAGCGATTGAAATCGCGGTCGTTGGGGGTAAAAATCGCGGGCATCGCGGGTAAATCGGGATGACCGCGATTTTCCCATAGGGAACAATGTTAAAAAGGCTGATTGACCGCGATTTGACTGTTAAATGCCTCAATGGACCCGATTTGGCCCTAGGAATCAATGTTAAATGGGCCACAGAGCCCAAATAAGCACAATTAACCCATTAAATGTCCCCCCAAATTTTTAACGCCACCCCACGATCCACGCGAACCCGAAGCGTGGCGAGCGCAGCGAGCCCGCGAGGGGCGGCGGTACGCGTCCTCCGACCTTTTCATGCCCTACTATCCACTAGGGCGTGGAGTGAGAATATAATAGTGTGGCGAGCGCAGCGAGCCACCGAGCCCGAAGCGTGGCGTGCGCAGCGAGCCCCGCGAGGGGACGCGGATACCTTCACAGGTAGACGCGTCCCCTCGCGGGCTTCACAGGTGTCGGCGTCGCCACGGACACCTGTGAAGCCCGCGAGGGGACGCGTATAACTGTGAAGGTATCCGCGTCCCCTCGCGGGGCTCGCTGCGCTCGCCGCGCTTCGGGCTCGGTGGCTCGCTGCGCTCGCCACACTATTATATTCTCACTCCACGCCCTAGTGGATAGTAGGGCATGAAAAGGTCGGAGGACGCGTACCGCCGCCCCTCGCGGGCTCGCTGCGCTCGCCACGCTTCGGGTTCGCGTGGATCGTGGGGTGGCGTTAAAAATTGGGGGGGACATTTAAGGGTTAATGGGCTCTGTGGCCCATTTAACATTGATTTCTATGGCCAAATCGGGTCCATTGAGCCATTTAACAGTAAAATCGGGTCCATCGCGCCTTTTAACATTGATTCCTATGGGAAATCGTGAGCATCGCGTCGCGGGCATCGCGGGTACATTTATGGCCGGCCGCGACGCGACCGACACGATTTCCATTTTTAACATGGGTTTCAATGGGAACTCGCGGGCATCGCGTCGGTCGCGTCGCGGCCACACATAAATGTACCCGCGATGCCCGCGACGGGCGCCCTGCTAGGTAAAGAGTACCCTTTATTCATCCACATGAGAGGGCATGTGTTCACATACACATCACCTTGCATGCTACCAAGGGGACTTTGGAGGGGGGGGTTTCGGCAGGCAACGTTCACCTTTTCGCTAGACCTAGCTAATTGGTCTGAATCTGGGCCGATGTCTCTATAGTCCTTGCCCAAACTGTTGCCACAAATTTGGAAACAAAGCATTGTCCAAAATGTCTAAGTATGCTGAAGTATTAAGATTTCGATTCACTGGAGAAAAATGACCTCCTCAAAATACTGAAAAACAGCACCATATCATTATCCCTCCTCCACCAAACTATTGTACACAGTTGGCAAAATACTCCACAGAACACGTTTCCACTGCTCTACAATCCAATGTTGGTGATTTACACCTCTTCATCTGCCGTTTGACATTGGACTTGGTAATTTGAGGCTTGAATGCAGCTGCTCGACAATAGAAACCCATTCCATTAAGCTCCTGCCTCACTGTTTTTGTGCTTGCGTTAATGTCTGTGGAAATTTGGATCTCTTCAGCGTTGAAATCAGTAAAGTATTGGCAACTTGTAATACTATCACTTACAGTTGACTGTGGAATATCTAACAGGGATGAAATTTCACTTATAGTTTTAATGCAAAGGTGGCATCCTATCACAGTACTACACTTTAAGTCACTGAGATCTTCATAGCAACCCATTTTGTAACACAAATTTAGCAAACGGAGACTGCATGGCTAGATGCTTGATTTTATACACTTGTGGCTACGGGTCTGATTGAAATACCTGAAGGTGTGGCTAAATTCTTTTGTCCATATATTGTACTGTATATTGAAATGATGACCGAAACCTCACTAACGCAACTGGACACATTATTTCTCAAGAACAGCACACTCCCCAGAGTAACAGCACACTTGAACTACCTCCAACCAGGATTGAACTGTCTCTCAGGGATAGCCCTCCTCTAAAGACCAGCCTCCAGACTGTGCTCTTGAATTATACATTATACATATGTTATCTTATACTGCACAGGAATATGGTGTGTTTTCTACAATGCACTGCTGAATCATAGTCATGGTGACTTTAGACTTATTGACACACCCACATACACACATATATTGTGACAAGGATCACAAACACAGGGTCTCAGATGACGACTTGGTAGTTTATTCTCATCAGCAGGTACAACATAACAGGTTACATTCATGTGCAGTTTGTATCACAGACATTAGCATACAGGCATAGCATACTCCTTTAAGGAGCCAATGGTTCCAATTCTAACCCACACCCCTGGCCTATCACTCAGGTAGACAGTCCACCATCGAGAGCTTCCATGGAAAGCCTTAAATCCGGACATCCCAGGTGCTGAAGATTACACCTGGGGGATATATATATATATATATATATATATATATATATATATATATATATATATATATATATATAATGGATTGGATAGAGGTGTAAGCGACTACAAATACCTGTATAAGAAACGTGTTTCTTTTTAAAACATATAAGAATTAATTTTATATATATATAAAAATGCACAATAGCACTTATTATAAGAACAAACAGTATAATAAAAATTACATGGAAAAACAGCAATATATGAAAAATGCGAAGCTTTGTAAAATTGCCTACGTGTGATATCGCTAAAAGGAGGGAGGGGATATAAACATTTTTTTTTTAAGATGGAGTATAAAAGTAGAACTTATCTATTTGGGAGGAGTCAGCAGGCAGTACTAACGCGCTTCGTCACTTAAGACTTCATTAAGGGAGGTGATGAAAGCGTTGGTTACTGCCTGCTGACTCCTCCCAAATAAATAAGTTCTACTTTTATACTCCATCTTAAAAAAAAATTTGGTACTCTTTACCTAGAACGGCGGGCATTGCATGCCATTATAATGGCATGCGATGCGACCGATGTGATGCCCGCGATTTCATATAGAAATACATGTTAAAATGTAAATCGCGTCGGTCGCATCGCATGCGACCAAAAATCGCATGCGATGCGACCGACGCGATTACCGCGATTTCACATAGGGAACAATGTTAAATGGCCCAATTGACCCGATTTTACATAGGGAGCAATGTTACATGGCCCACAGAGGCCAAATAGCCACCCTCAAGTGTGAAATGGCCCCCCCAATTGTTAACGCCACCCCACGATCAACGTCAACCCGAAGCGTGGCGAGCACAGCAAGCCCGCGAAGGGGCGGCGGTACGCGTCCTACGACCATTTCATACCCCCACTATCCACGTCGGCGTGGAGTTGAGAATAGAAAGTGTGGCGAGCGCAGCGAGCCACCGAGCCCGAAGCGTGGCGAGCGGACGCGGATACCTGTGAAGGTGTAAAACCCCACCCAAATCTAATTATCTCTACACAAGTAACACCTGCCTCACCTGCAGTGCACATGGTTTTGTCCATCTAAGAAATATTTTGTCAGAAAGAGTGAACTAGAATAAGGGCCACAGTTCCTGCTGGAGCCTGCACAAAAATAGCCCTGGTTATACTAATAGTGCCACAAACAGTCACAGGACTGGACTAAGAAGAAGTGTACTGTATAGTAGTACCCTGAGTGAATGTGTATGTGCCACCTAGTAGTTCAAAGTTAAATTACTAGTTGGTGCCAGGGACTGGAGGACAGGTAAATCAATGAGGCACGGGCACAGACTACAGGGATAAATAATATACAGCACAGACTCTGTCAGTCACAGTGTACCACACCACACTACACTAACACACTTAAGGTGCCCATACACCAGTAAGATGTATCTTTAGATCTGGCTGGTTGGAACAAAAACATAGTTATGGATGAGTGACAGTGAGTGAGTTGTCAGTTTTCCAGCATTTCTAAAGCAGCCCATACACGCTGCTATAAGGGCTGACCCGATGTGTGCTTTGAGGTGCGCGCTCCCGCGCACCTCATCGCACAGTACAAAACATATGTGCTTGCACATACTTTTTGTACCTAGTTCTCATCAAATCGCATCGCATTGCATGCACAACGTGTGCACATACAATGCAATGCGATTTGATCCGTGCTAGTACAGCACGGAACGCACGCTCACAAAGCAGCGTGTATGGGCAGCATAAGCAAATGGTCAACTGTCATTTGCTCTCATCCATAACCATGTTTTTGTTCCAACCAGCCAGATCTGAAGATAAATCTGTGTGTGTATGGCCACCTTAACACAGTCTGACTCAGCAGTGTAGTAGTTAAAAGTTTAAACTACTGCACCACGCAGGCATGGGTGAATTTAAGGGGAGGGGGATGGGGCGATCACCCCTCCTAGACTGCCGCCCGTCCTTCCACTGACGGGCGGACAGTTGGCGGAGGTGGTTGTGTAATGCGGCTGGGGCGGGACAGGAGCACACACACCGGCGGCGGCTGTGTGCTGACTTCCTCATAGCGCTGACAGTGGCAGGAGGGAGGAATATAGCAGACATATTTGGCACGCTGCTGTTTTGCTCCACAAGGATGGAGGGAGGAGGGCTGTCATTACAGATTTCAGTAATGAAGATGAAGTTGCTGCTGTGTATTGTATTCTCCATGTCTGGCTGTTGCTGTTATCATCTACATTCAGCCTGAGTACAGCAGGAGGGGGTGAGATACAGAGGAAAGTTATACTCTGCCTATCTATAAAAGGTCCTCTGCTGTAAAGGGGTTAATTCTGCATCCTGGTCACACAATTGTGTATATAATTATGTTGTCGGACAATTTGTTAGGAGGGGATGGGACAGGGAAGGGGAGGAGTTGGGACTGGGAAGGGGAGGAGCTGGAACTGGAGAGGGGGGGGTCAAGATTAAGCAGTAAACCGCTGCCCCCCACCCCCACCCTAGAAAAAGGTCTAGATCTGCCCCTGCATGCAGGTTGTCACTATCAGCAGTGTAGTAGTTAAAACTACTACACCATGCAGGTTGAACTTGTCACAGTCACTAAGTCTATCAGCAGTGACTGTGTAAAACTACTACACCACGCAGGTTGCAGACTTGCAGCCGGGCGGGAGAGTGAGTAGGGGGCGGGTGCCAGGGAAGACAGCCAGACAACACTGTTCAATCTCCTAGACTGGAGTGAACATGGTGCCCGCCAGGCCATCCTTATAGTGATAGTGTCCGGATCTCGCGATATCTGACAGCGGGATCTCGCAAGCTCCGAAAAGGCGCCCTCAGTGTCTGGGCGGGAATATCCGAACAGGCTCGTGAATGCGTTCGGATAGGGGGGTGTTCGGGGGTGTCCGGATTCCCGACTCCGAGCGCGCTCATGTCTACACATTACTGACACAAAATCTGTTTTATTCGCTTACACTGTGTGTTTTTTTTATTCATAAAAAGTTCAAATGAAATAGCCTGTTCTGAACACTTTTTTTCATCCTGTTCTATATAAGTTTTGTTTGTGTGCTTATGGGTGGGTGTGGGTAGGGTCCTAATTAGTGATAAAAAGATGTACTAATAAAATATATTCACATACACTCAGTGGTCACTTTATGTAACCCATGACACATATTGAAATTTCATTGTAACTTTTAGATACACATATACCGTGTTTCCCCGATAATTAGACCTACCCCGATAATAAGCCCTACCCCAGATTTGGAACATTTGTCCAAAATAAGCCCTCCCCCGAAAATAAGGCCTATGAATTTTCCCATAGATTTTATTAAAGTTATTAAAATGTAGCCCTGCTCAGCCCCGCTCAACTCTCCTGTACCTGTACGATAATACCGCGGCTCCCGTTCCCAGGGATGCATTGCGGTAGGTGCGGCGTGACGTCACGCCGCGCACATCACGCGGCTGCTGAACAGTACAGCGCCGACAGCACACAGGGACCATCAATACAGTTCTGGCTGTCTCGGTAAGCAAACAGAGGTTTGGGGCCATCAAGAATGTTTGGGCATGTGGAAAGGTTTGGGGCCATCAAGAATGTGGGGGCATGTGGAAAGGTTTGGGGCCATCAAGAATGTGGGGTCTATTAAAATAAGCCCTCCCCCGAAAATAAGACCTATGGTCTTTTTTGAGAGGGAAAAAAAAAATAAGACAGTGTCTTATTATCGGGGAAACACGGTAGCATTAACTAATCTATAGGTGCTTTAGATATATGCCAAGTACCTGTTCCTGACCAGAGATAGTGCAGCACTGGGCCCTTTTGCAATGGTCATGCCAGTCTAGCTTTTTTGTGCCTCCCCTCTCTGCTCTCAAAATAGCAGAATGAGGTCCTTTTCTGAATATGTCTGGTCAGGACAAACTGGAGAGGCCTCTGTAATTTGACCTCAATGGAGTGAGAGCCTCAGGAGGGGTGAATCATAATAGCCACACGACCTGCACTTTTCAATTTTAAATGCACTGCTTATTGGTTATATGGTATAATAATCCTGGCATACTGAATAAAAGATTTCATGTCTATATTTACTTGTACTGTATTTACTTGTACTATATTGTGTTGTCCATAGAGAGTTTTTAGTAATTTTCTACACCTCTTAATGAACAGCTGTAGAAATACTACCATATGTTGGGTTAAGGACTATTGACCAGTCTATAATAATGTAAGATGCTTTGTAAAAAAAAAAAAAAACTATTAAAATGTATTTACATTTGTTTTCACCTTTTAAACGTAATAATATCTGCTTAGAAGTCATAATTTATGATTTTTTTGTGTAGTTGTGTAAGCTTCAAATATGTGTTTCATATTTGATTTTTAATTCCTGTGCATGACTGCATCAGCATATACTGACATTTCAGTGTATAAAAAAAAACAATATTTACAGGTATGGGGACCCGGCGGGTACACCATGGCACGGCAGTGTTTTTAGACCGTGAAATTTAATGTACACCTTCTAAAAATCCTGAAATGCCGTTCCATGCTGTACCTACTGGGTCCCCATACCTGTTGATTATTCATTCCCTGCAAAGGCACACAGGTCCTCAACAGCTCAAACCAAGTGCCGATTGAAATGCTTTTTATATATATATATATATATATATATATATATATATATATATATATATATATATATATCCGAAAATAGAGCACTCATCTGGCTTTTCTTTATGAAATTCAAATGATCAAGCAAACGCCATTATATGTCCTAAAAGAAAGGCTTTAGCCATTCCTCGCACTACATAGTTAACCCTTAAACCTACAGATATAACTAATGATAACAACACAAAGAGGCCCTGGGTTAATCATTATAATGTGACTAGTGGATCCTTCAGGGATATGGCTCGACGACATTGGTCACTTTTGAGTAATGTTGGGACTGGACAACACTGCCCTTATACCTTATACCCGTGGCATAAATGTCCAGGATTGGGTTGTACTGACAGATATCACTGCATTACCTTTGAAAGATCTTCATTCCTACGCAGTCGGAATGGTTGTTACAGGTGTTTAAATTGTCTTACCTGCAGAAGTCTCACAGTGAATAATAGCTTTTGTCATCCCTTTAGTTGGAAACACTATGAGATTAGACATAGGGTAATTTGTACAACCTGGTTTATTGTCTATCTAACTTCATGTCCTTGTGGATTTCATTATGTTGGCAAATCTGATCATACATTAAGAGAATGTATGGGTGGATTTACAGTACATGCAGCTCTCCTCTCGGGCCAAAGTGACCAGTCTGTGGCAAGGCATTTAGCCCAGGCTGGACACAGTATGGCTAATTTGCGATACATTATCATTGACCATGTGCCCCCATGTGTTCAGGGAGGCAATAAATCGCTATTACTATTGCAGTGTGCATTCACAGATTGAATACACTTCTCCCTTATGGTCTGAATGACCATTTGGGACTCCATGCTTTTTTGTAATTTATTGGTCATTATTTCTTAGTAATTCTAGTTTATAACGTGATTGTACATTAATGCTAGGTATTATTGCACTTCTCTATTTATTTCCTGTATTTGATATAATACTATTTGATATACTACTTCTGGTATAAATTTAGGTCTTGTATATGTGTTTACATTTTGTATAGGGGCATCTTTAGAATTGTTTGTATTTTGTGTATCTTTATCTATAATATTTTTCTTTTGTAATTTTGATTTATTGCTTGTATTTGAGTATTTTTTGTATGTACTGTAGTGTGTCTTATAGTTTATATTTTTCATGTTTTGCCACTTGGACCCTCTAGACTGTTTTTTAAATATGTATCATGCTCATCTCCTTGGTGACGGTCGCGGTGATCGCGTTGGTTAGCCGTCGTCGTCTACCTGCATCTGTGTCTGTGGGACGGTGCCCATTCTAGTGGTGTCCGTCTCCATGGTAGCAGGTAAGGCGAAGATTTGCATTATTCTCTGCTTCCAGGGCGGTGTGGTGGCATGCACACTTTTCGGGGGGGGGGGGGGGGGTATAAGGTGAGCCATTGTCTGTATGCTGTAGGATCCAATGGTGACCGGCACTCTTAAATGTTGCTGTGCCCTGGTGCAACCCTGTGACGGGGTACAACCCTGTTCACATAGGAGTAGGTAGAACAGGCGGCAGTGAACCATAAAAAGGTTTATTGAGGCAACGTTTCGGGGCAGTGCCCCTTTATCAAGCCAAAACAACAAATATGTGTATATACAATTTTTTTTACCACCCGCCCGTTTCCCAATTTAGGTGGGGTCAATCAATCCCGCTTTTCTGCCATCCGTGCTGCAGTGTGTCACAATGGGGGCAGGTTGGGGTCCACCTTCTCAATTCCTTCGTCAATAGACGCCACATCCCCTTGCCAGATGTCCAGGCCACCTTATTTTGTGCTCACAATTCTCCTCTTCTAACTTATATAAAATATAATGTAGCAATAAAAATATGTTTAACCCTTTCAGGTCCAACGTCTACTCAGGCTCAACAGCCCTAGCACTAGTAGCAGATCTTAAAATAAGAACATTAACATTGTTCAGCATTCAATGTAGACCATTTTTTTATTTACAAAACAAATTACAGTTATTTAAAACATTTTAAAACAGAATGTTTGAATTGAAAAATAAAATAAAAATAATTGGACTACAAATGGTTAACCCCTTGAGTTGTTGGTTTTGCTGTGGCAGGAAAAACCTACCAGGGCAGGTTTGTCCTGCCCCAGAAAAACCCACCACAGAGCAGTGGGTCACCCCCCAATCCCCAACCCACCCCCTGTCTCTCCATCCTTGCTGTCACTCCCCCTCCCCCTCATCTTCGCTCCGGCAATCATACGCCGGAGCTCACAGATCCTGCCGCTGCCCAGCTGCAATTCGCAATAGGTGGCAGGCTCAGGGGTGTTGGGGACGGCTCGGGAGGACTCGGGTGCCCGAACTCCCGAGTACCCCCGAGCTGCGCCGGACATCCCTGTGCCTGCTCCCTGCAACTAATGGCGGCAAAGGGACTCCAGCGTATGATCGCCAGAGTGGAGAGGTGAGGGGGAGCGACGGGAGGAGGTCAGGGGTGCCAGACAGGTGGTACACAGCTGCAGGCACCACTGGCGCACACCTTGATATTGGTGGTATGCCCGGAAATTTATAAAGTAATCGTCAATTATCATCAGTTTTTTTTTTTAATCTTTTAATGCAAAGTTTGACTGAAGAGAGCCCACCCCCAACTTACGCATGCATGCACAATTTCGTAGTATATATTAGGTAGCACTTATTACCTGCATGCTAATAAAATTGAATTAATTTATTTCTGGACACAGTATTATAACAAGAGGCTGTTATTCCAGTACTAGTAAATGGAGTCTCAACCACTACTCTTGTCACTGTTTCAAAATGGCAGCTGAGGCATCACTGAAGACTTACAGTAGCAGCTAATTTAAGTCATTTTACAGGAGGGAAGAAACTAATTACAATTAGACAAGCAGGCCTCATATTCAGAAGCCAAAATTGTGTCTAGGAAAGATTCTGCAGAATTTTACAAAACAATGTTAGTCTGGCAAGTATGAGCAATTTCTAAAAGCTAGTTATTGAAATCCTACAAATGAAAAAAAAAAGTGCTTTCCAAATCTGCTCTAGGGAGATGTCAAGAAGCAATTTATTCCATTTCAAATAGAATATTTAGATATACACTTTTGTTCTATGGCACAGTACCGGCAGATACAGTATGAGTGATTGCGTTACAGTTTTCCTGAATCTATAGGTCATATCTCAGTTTTCCTTCCCTGTATGCTGTCTTGATGTAAAACCTGGTTAAATGATTATATATATATAAGTACAGTAGTACTGTATATTCATGTGTTTAATACACATTTTGCATATCCCTGCCATTTACAGAAGAAAGGACAGTGGGAGGTAGTTGTATTTCACTCCGGCATGTGTTATGACAGATGGAGAAAATCTTTTCATGTTGGTTTTTCAACAGTCATACTCTGCAAGACTCCAAGCTCTTCCTGGCTACTGGGAAATTAAAAGTTGGCGATTCAGCCTTTAATTTTTATCCATCTGCTCCAGCTAATGAGACGTCTCATTTGTAGGCTTCACTTTGAATTACCAAATGCATGTGCAGCTTTATCATTCTTCCTCCCAGTGTGCGATCTCTCCTGTATAACTTAAAAAGATGGATAATATTAATAATAATAATAGATAGCTTTCTTACACTCATGGTTTTTGATCGACTTTCTTTCTCAGACTCGAAAATTGATCCTCAGAGCACAACTTTTACCTTTAGGTTTTTTGCACAACAATACACTTCACCTGAAAATACATTAACCCTAATTCTTCTTGAATCATTGAATTTGCATTTGATGACATTTGTTTTTTGCATAAATGTTTTCGCTTTTAGTTGTATTAACTGTAAATGTAAATAGTTTATGAAATGTCATTTGTGCTGACATAATAAGGTAAACAGACTCTAAATAGCAAACAGTACAATTATTATTATTATTATTATTATTATTATTATTATTATTATTATTATTATGTGCTTTTTAAAGTTATTGTAATTTCATTAACTAAAAACACATGTTGCTAAATTGTAGCCACCTGCATTCATATCTTGATGTCGGCTAAATAAATGCAAAATATATACCATGTATTGCACAACTTATTTTTGGAGAATACAAGGATTTGATCATTGATATATTTAATTCAATTAGCTATGCAATGACCAAACCATACATCAACAATACTCAAAGCTTGCAGGAGTCTTTTTTTGATTTATAGAAATAATAAGCAGAGGCATGCAGTATAGGAGGTTTTAAAATAAAATTGTTGAATCATTTATATCATTTCCATTGTGTAATTGTATAGGTTTTCAAATATCTATAAAGTAATATACAATATTGCTTTTCCTGGTGATAGTTTGTGTCAAGAGAGTTATATCTATGTGTTTTTTTTTTTTTTTTTTTTGTTTAGTCTCCAATAATGATCCTGCCTGCTGTTAGTTTTTATGTCACTACTGGGCCTCTTACACTGTCAGAACATTGTTATAGTATAATATGTGATTATACCACTACTAATCTTCTTAACGCCCAAGGAACCGTGCTTAAGACAGTATTTGTAACACTTAGGGTTTTTTTTTTTTTTTGTTTTTTTTTTTATGGCCAAAGCTAACATTAGTACATGTTTACATAGCAAATTTTAATATTTTGTAGTTATTTTTTCTCTGCAGTTTTATTTGTGAATATGCAGATTTTTTTTTTTTAAGTGCATGATATGAAATGTAGAACATTTGTCTTAGTTAAATACTATTATTGACTAATGCAGCAGTTTAGTTTTGAGGTTATATTTTTTATTTAAATAAAAAAAATATTGCTTTACGGTATAACTGAAAGTATTCTTGATCGAACATTCATTATTGATCTGAAACAGCAGGTGGTGCTTTTTAAAACTGCACCATGAATGCATTTTTTTCAGATGTAGATACCATGGTGAGCCCAGTACTGCTTATGATGTATTCTGTAGGCAGATCAGAAATTGCATATGCATAATCAGTTTGTGGTGTGCACTGTGCAATAAAATATATAACTAAAAACCAGGTGCAAGGAACTGCAAGTGGAAGGAATTTTTGGAAAGGAGTAAGGTCCATGCCAAATTAAGTAGAATCACCAATTTTGAGAGAATGCAGCTCAGATAATTGAGAAAGAAACGTGGGAATGGCCTCATTGAAAACCTCAATTTATGAACGTTCATATAATATATATATACAGGTTAAATATCCCTTATCCAAATATTCCGAAAACCATAGTCTCCAAAATGTACCTTTTTTTTTTTTATTATATGTTGCTAAAAGCATACTGGCTACATCTGTATCTGGCCCTACAGAGGAATTAACATGTAATTTCCACTAAATATGTGCAAGGACATGATTGCTTGCCAATCAAATTCAGTGTCTGAGATTGTGCACAAACTTTGTTTCATGTTTTAAAACCTAATTTCATTCACAAATAAAATGTATTTGTGTGTATTTCATGGGTTTGGTGTGTTTGTAAAACTTAAATGCAAGATACTTCAAGAAAGCTCATTCAAAAATAAAAATACTTCTGGTCCCGAGCATTTTGGATAAGAGATACTCAACACACACACACACACATATATGTATATATATGGTACTCTTTACCTAGAAGGGCGCCCATCGCGGGCATCGCATGTACATCGCATGCCATTATAATGGCATGCGATGCGACCAATGCGATGCCCGCGATTTAACATAGAAATACATGTTAAAATGAAAATCGCGTTAAAATGAAAATCGCGATTACCGCGATTTCACATAGGGAACAATGTTAAATGGGCCAATTGACCTGATTTTACATAGGGAACAATGTTAAATGGCCCACAGAGGACAAATAGCCACCCTCAAGTGTGAAACGGCCCCCCCAATTGTTAACGCCACCCCACGATCAACGTCAACCCGAAGCGTACCACGCGTCCTACGACCTTTTCATACCCCCACTATCCACGTCGGCGTGGAGTTGAGAATAGAAAGTGTGGCGAGCGCAGCGAGCCACCGAGCCCGAAGCGTGGCGAGCGGACGCTGATACCTTCACAGGTATACGAGTCCCCTCGCGGGCTTCACAGGTGTCCGCGTCCCCTCGCGGGGCTCGCTGCGCTCGCCACACTTTCTATTCTCAACCCCACTCCATGTGGGGGGTGAAAGAGAGGGAGGAGTCAATGATGACACTGAGGCAGCGCGTTTGGTCGGTGGAGGTGATCTCTGTTTCACCAATGCTGATGGAGATAGTGGGGGAAGAGGGGATGTTCGGGGATGGAAGATTAGAAGTTCAGTTTTAGCCATGTTTAGTTTCAGGAAGCGTTGGGTCATCCAGGCTGAGATGGCCGTGAGGCATTCGGAGACCTTGGACAGGAGTGATGGGGCTAGGTCGGGGGAGGAGAGATAAATTAGGGGGTGTCATCAGCATAAAGGTGGTAATGGAAACCATAGGAGCTGATGAGGGTGCCCAGAGAGGTGTGTAGAGGGAGAAGAAGAGAGGGCCAAGGACTGACCCTTGGGGAACACCGACTGGCTGCGGGCTAGTAGGAGAGGAGTAGCTCAGAGTGGAGATGGAGAAGGAGCGATCGGAGAGGTATGAGGTGAACCAGGAGAAGACTGTGCCAGTGATGCGGAGGGTGTTGAGCAGGAGAGGGTGGTCAACAGTGTCAAAGGCAGCCGACATATCAAGCTGGATGAGGAGAGAGAAGAGGCCTTTGGATTTAGCCGATAGTAGATCGTTTGTGACTTTGATCAGGGCATTTTCAGTGGAATGTAAATAGCGGAACCCAGATTGGAGGTGGTCTAGTATGGAGTTAGCAGTAAGGTGGCTTAGGAGACGATTATAGGTCAGACGTTCTAGGAGCTTTAAGGCAAAAGGGAGGAGGGAGATGGACCTGTAGTTGGACAGAGAGTTGGGGTCCAGATTTGATTTTTTGAGAATTGTGGAGACAAGAGCGTGTTTCAAGGAGGAAGGGAAGATCCCAGAGGATAGGGAAAGATTAAAGAGGTGAGCCAGTTGAGAGCAGATCGGCGGACTGAGACGACGGATAATATTGGGGGGGGGGGGGGTGATAGGATCGAGCAGGCAGGTGGAGGGAGAAGCAGATTGAAGGATAGAGTGGACTTCAGTGGCAGTGGTGGGGTAAAATGAGGACAGGGGTGGGAAGGAGGGGAGTGGAGATGTAGGAGGGGAAGAGGGAGAGGGTGAGGTCATGGCAGCAGTGATGGCAGTCCTGAGAGAGGAGATTTTGGTTGAAAAGTAGGTAGCAAAATCAGCGGCTACGATGGAGGACGGAAGAGCTGGAGGAGGGGGGGAAAGCACGGAGTTGAAGGTGGCGAAGAGCCTGCGGGGGTTGGATGATTGGGAAAGGATGAGGGACTTAAAGTAGGATTCCTTGGCCAGAGCAAGGGCAGAGCTGAAGGAGGGAGCGTGATTTCTTCCAGAAGCGCTCAGCAGTGCGAGAGCACTTTTTAAGGAATCGGGTGATAGGCGAGTGCCAAGGTTGGGGGTTGGAGCATTGAAGGCGGATAGAGGAGGGAGGGCAGGCAGAGTCCAATGCCGAAGATAGGGTGTCATTATAGAGGGAGGCAGCGAGGTTCGGGCATGACATGGCGGCGATTGGGGCGAGAAGAGGATACAGCGTGTCTGAGAAGATAGCAATATCAAGTGTGTCGACGTTATGCTGTGAGAAAATGTGCTTGGGAGAGGGGGAAGCAGTGAGGGAGAAGGAGATGAGGTGATGGTCAGAAAGAGGAAAATCTGAGATAGTGTAGTCAGTAAGGGAACAAGAGCGGGAGGAGACGAGATCGAGGGAGTGTCATTGGATGTGGGTGGGAGAGGTAGTCCACTGAGATAGGCCAAGAGAGGAGCAGAGAGAAAGGAGTTTGGAGGTGCCAGGATTAGCGGGGTTATCCAAGGGTATATTAAAATCACCAAGAATGACAGATGGTAGGTCAGAGGAGAGAAAATGTGGAAGCCAGGTGGCGAAGTTGTCAAGAAATTGGGAGATAGGGCCAGGGAGACGGTAGATTGCAGCGACATGGAGGTGGTAATGGTAGTACAGACGGATGGAGTGAGACTCAAAGGAGGAGAAGAGGGTTCAGGGTGAATGACACTGTAGGTGCAGGAGGCTGAGAGGAGAAAACCCACGCCGCCTCCTTGGCGACCGTCAGGCCTGGGGGTGTGAGAGAAAGAGAGGCCACCGTGGGAGAGAGCAGCTGGAGAGACAGAATCAGATATTGGTGAAATTTCAGACAGGATGTGTTGCATTATGAGCCCTACACACGGGCTGAAGAGCTTTCTGAGCAAAGCTACTTCGCTCAGAACACTCGGCCGCTCTCAGCAAACAGCGCCGCTGAGCATGGTGGCAGGGTCAGTTTTCTCCATTGAGAACAGTGGTCCAGGCTGATTAATATCCCCCAGATTCAGACTGGCGGGGCTGCGCATTTAAATCACTGTGTGGTCTACACGGGTGCTGGACGGGGTCCCAACAGTCAGGATCCCGACAGGCATTCACCCGACATTGGGATCCCAACTGTCAAAACACCGACAGCCGGGTTCCCGACAGCTACCCGCTATTTTCCCTTGTGGGGTCCACAACCCCCATAGAGGGATAATAGAATAGGTGGCTCGCGTAGCGAGCCACCGTGCCCGCATGGGGCTTAGTTGGGCTCACCATGTTTGGGTCTGGCCAGTCGGGATCCCGACTGTCAGACCCCTATACCACACCTGTCTACACACACACAGCGATTTACATGCATTTTCAGACATTTTCTGAGCGAGTTAGTGAATGCCTGAATGGTGGCCCGTGTGTAAGGCCCATTAGACAATAAGGGGGGTATGCAATGTGCCGCCGCTATTTCCGACGTGGGAAATAGCGGCGGATCCCTATTCAATGCTGTCATTAACGACAGCATTGATGCAGGATCACGGCAGAACGGGCCCCGACTTCAGAAGCTGTCGTGCCCATTCTGACGATAACGGCCGTGGATTGTCGTTATCCAGGCCGCAGATCGATAACCCACTGCCGTTTTTGTGGCCACGCCCCCTTTGTGCCCATCGGCAGGTGGGATATTGAGTCCCGTCTGTCGTAATGCATTCAATCTGACCGCAAACAGGATCTCGACTGTCAGCGGGGATCGACAGCCGTGATCCCAGATTGCATACCCCCTAAATGATCTCTTAGGTTTCGGTCTTAAGTGAAAAAATGTCTTCTCAAGCGTTGAGTGATACAAATATATACACTATACTGTATTTGTGCAGAATATAAAAATTGGATTCAATAATTTCCAATTTTCCATGTTATACCTTCTGGTAAATTTATATCTACTAACTGTTGTAGTATACTTAAGGCACCAAGCAATAGTTAGACACTTTGTGAAGAGATGGTTTTGTCTAAAAGTGGATAACCCATTTATATTACAAAATAAAATCTCAGTAAAAAAAAAGAATGACAAAGCAAGGTAATACCCTGTAATACAGACCTAGTAAATTGTGAGTATTTACATGTTCAAATTTGTAAATGTGAAAAAGCCCTAGCTATGATTTATTGTACTTATAAATTCACAGTCTTCTAAGCTGCATACAGTCTGTTGGGTGTGTGTACCCAATGCCATCACAGCAGGGGAGCCAGCTTCAGCACACACCCCATGGCATCGCAGCAGGGGAGCCAGCTTCAGCGCACACCCCATGCAACATTTTACAGCATGGCCCCTGCTTGTGATGTTCTTCTTAGTCTTGGGTGTGCACAGGGCCGTCTTACCGCATGGGCCTGATGGGCAGTTGCCCAAGGGCTCCATAATCCTAGGGGCCCAAGCCTTTCCCCTGAGTCATTAGATAGCCTCCCCCCATCTGAGGCACTGTCTGCCGTTACATGCCCTGCAGTGCGATCAGCGGATCACACTAGTATGTGCCCGCCCGGCTCACACCACTCTCCTGCTGCCTGCTGCTCCGTCCAGTGGCCATTTCCTGCTGCAACTGAGCAGCTTAGCTCGTGTTGGTGCAGGGGGCGTCGGAATAGGAGGTGGCAGCCTGCGAAAGGACAGCGGGTCAGGCTGCCACACTGACAGCCTGTATCCACTGTCACACGCAGCAATATCAGAGGCTGCTGGATCCACTTATGACAGTCCGAGCTAGCCCGAGAGATTGTGGACCTGGCGTGCTGGCAGAATCATGGCCTGGAGCAGAGGATTGACACTCAGCGTTGCTGCAGTGCTTGAAGCGGTGGGTGGTTCAGGGGAGATGGTTGGCGGAATGCAAGCACTGCAGACATGAGACACTGGTAATCAGCACCGCCGGGGGAGGTGGCCAGCCGGGAACTGCGGCCCGCAAGTCATCAGCTTTGTCCTGAACTCGGCAGTCACAGGTAATTGGCAGCAGCGTGGTAAGGAGACCGGACTGCAGGACTAAAAGTAGTCTTGAGTACTAAGCACCAGTGGGTTAGGGAGGTGGGTTCGTATGTTTAACTTTGCATGTATAGTATGTGGTGTGTGATGAATGAAATATAGGTAACTTGCTACCTAAATAGCCAGCCAAAGTTCTCTCATCATAAAGTTTGCCAGTTCCACAGATATAATAGTATTTGCAGGAGGAATCTTGAAGGAGGGATTAGGAATGTCATAATTTGTGCAGTTCTGGCCAGCAGGTGCTGTAATTATTTTTATCACTTTATAGGACTAAAGCCCTGTACACACACATCGATTTGCTTTTGATTCGATGTTAGATTAGATTTTCTATTAGATCTGGCATTAGATCTTTCCATTCAATTTGGCATTAGATCTGTACTTTTGCATTAGATATTGAATTCAATATACATTCATAGTACATTGTACACATTCTATTTACTAGATCGAATTCGATATTTCCTTGGCTGCACAGTAGATTTTTCTGTTCGATTTTGTGAAAACGGGAGCGTGCATCGAATCGAATGTAGATCAAAAGTGACACAAAAACCATTCGATTTAGTTTAGGATTCGATTCAATTTTGCTTCTATAAGCAAAATCGAATCGAAAATCGGGAAAAATCGATGCATGTGTACAGGGCTTTATTCCCATTTCATAAAAGCACCTGCCTCCCCTGACACTAACTTCATCACATGTCACTGGTGCCACTGTGGGAAGCCTGTAGCGTAAATGGGGATGTCTGAGCGGGTAAGGGGAGGAGCCTGCATCAGAGGTCGGCTGTTGCACCCTTTCCATGTCAACCACCCGTCTATCTCCCTGTCACCCCTGCAACATTTTGCGGACACAGCACTGAGATGGGGGATGCATACATGTACATGCACCCGAGATCCTGCATAGGATCGCATGTTGCATACACTGGCAATGTGAAAGGGCGCAACATGTATGGTTTGCAGGTGGGCGCCGGACACCCTAGCACCGGCCCTGGTGTCACCCTTGTCCTCTCTGTGTCACCCTTATCCTCTCTGTGTCACCCTTATCCTCTCTGTGTCACCCTTATCCTCTCTGTGTCACCCTTACATCTATGTGTCTCCTTTACCCTCTCTGTGTTAACCTTACCCTCTCTTTTTCACCCACTATCTCCCTGTTACCCTCCCCCTCTCCTTGTCACCCTTTCCCTCTCTCTGCCACCAACATCACCTGCTGCTTCACCGGTCACCCACTATCTCCCTGGCGTACTCTATCTTGGTGTCACCCTTTCCTTCGCCCCCTGTCACCCACTGCCTCTTCAGTCACCCACTATATCTCAGACGCCATTTTCCTTGGCCTCTCTCTACCAACCACCTCACCCTCTGTCTCGTCCTGTCCCCCTCTATCATGTGAGCAGTAATGTAGTATAGGGTATAGACAGGACAGTATTGTAGTGGCGGGTACAGCGGGACCAGTAGTGTAGTGGTAGGTAATTTTTAAATATATATGTATACATACATACATACATACATACATACATAAATGCATACACACACACACACGCACAGGACAGTTTAAGACAAAACCGAAACGTAGATTTCTCTACCGTCCAATGGGATACTGGGCTTCACTACTATGGGGATTGAGACCTCCGCAGGAGAGACAGGCACATAAAAGAACTTTCAGTGTGGGTGCACTGGCTCCTCCCCTCAATCTCCCTCCACTAGTCAGTTTTGAAAAATGTGCCTCAGGAGAGGCAGTGCTTCTGGATGCTCCAGAGTTTTTCTACATTTATTTTCAAAGTTTGTTATTTTGGGGCGCTGTGGTGACCACACAGCTGTCCTGCTTCGTGGGTGTCAGGGGAAGGGTCAGTCCCCGACCTCTTCAGGTGCAGAGCTGACCCTGCTACAGGACAATTCGGTCCTGCGTGGGACTTGTCACCGCACAGCATTGCGCTGTGGCGAGCAAGTCCCCTAGCCGCCGCACACCCCTGACAGGTCAGAAGACTTCAGTGGTGAGTACAGGCTGGGGGTCCCACAAGGGGTCCCCGCAGCCATTTCTGGTGCGGCAAGACGACGGCTAGTAATGGCGGCTCTCCAGCAGGGACTGCGTGAACACCGCGTCTGGTAACTGGCATAGGGGTGCTGCCGCTGGACCACCAGGGACACCCCTCAGGTTATAATGTATTATATATATATTTTACACCTTTATTATATGTCAGTATAAATATATAGAAGCGCCAGCTCCGTGTACAGGGGGCGGGGCTTCACTCAGAGCGGGACCAAGCTCTCCTGCTTCTTCACACGCTGCCAGACTCCATTACAGAGGGCTCCTCACTGGCGTGGTGGATCCAGGTCCTTGCAGCACGGCAGAGACAGCAGGTTTTTATAGCGATTTAGCGCTGCTGCGCTATCTGGCTTACTTAGACACTGTGTTTGTTCATATCACTGTGTTTAGCGTTACCAGCTCACCCAGATCTGTGAGTTCAGGTTAAGGGTGCACTTGGCTCCCCAATTGCTCTGTTTTTTCCCCACTGATTAGTTACTTAACACAGCATAAAACAAGCACATAGTCTGTTTTTCAGCCAGCTGTGTGGGGTGTGCACGTGTGTGACTGCGTGGGGGTTGTGTTGTACTGCAGGCATTGTAGTACTGTATCATCATGGTGAAAAAGTTCACTTGTATGGTGTGTAGCACCAAGTTTGTGCCAAAATCACAGTCACAGGTTACTTGTGAGGCTTGTATGTCACCACAGCCCAGTAGTGCTGACACTCAGATCTGTGGGGTGCCCCCACAGCTTGTGGGGCCGTCTCAGGCTGACGAGCAGGAGCCTGTTTGGGCCTCCAACATAAAGACCCTGTTGGATTCTGTGGCTTCACAGCTTTCCAATAACACTCAGCAAACGCAGAGGGTTCAGAGAGAATTGTCCATGTTAGCTGCCAGGGTGGATATTCTTCATACTCTTAATGTACCTCCTCCCGCACAGCCTCAAAAGAGGCCGGCTGCTGCGATGGCCCCTGATTCAGACGATGAGGATGAGGACATACTAGAGGAGGGTGAGGAGCAGGTTCTGCAGGAACCAGTCCCTGAGGCAGCAGTGCATGGGCCTGAACCGCTTATCAGGGCCATCAGGGATGTTTTAGATCTCCCAGTGGAGGCATCCGCAGAAGGAGATCCTTTCTTCATGACTCAGAGGAAACAGCCAGTGTACTTCCCTAAGCAGGCGGAGTTAGAAACTGTGTTCAGGGCTGCTTGGCAAAACCCTGATAAAAGGTTTACTCTTTCAAAAAGGTTCACAAATGCCTATCCTTTTGAACCTTTGGGCAGGAAGAAGTGGGTGGAGCCACCGGTAGTGGACTCATCTGTCTCCCGCCTTTCTAAGAAAGTGTTGCTACCGGTCCCAGGTGTATCCACCCTTAAAGACGGGGCGGACAGGAGGCTGGAAGCTACCCTCAAGTCCATATTTACGGCTAGTGGGGCATCCCAACGCCCAGTTTTAGCCAGCTGCTGGATGGCTAAGGCCATTCATACCTGGTCAACCCAGATTCAAGAAGGGTTGTTGGGTGACATGACTGTGGCCCAGATAGGCGACAGCCTGAGGCACATTCAGGATACCGCTAAGATCCTGTGTGAGGCGCAAAAGGAATTGGGCGCAATAAACGCGCGTAATTCAGCCATGGCGGTTTCAGCCAGACGGGCTTTGTGGCTACGTCAGTGGTCTGTGGACGTAGATTCAAAGAAGAGTGTGGAGGGTATTCCCTTTACAGGAGAATGGCTTTTTGGGAGTGAATTAGACGGTTGGATTTCCAAGGCCACGGCAGGAAAATCTACCTTCCTCCCATCAGCTCCCACGGTGGCAAAGCGTGCCTTCACAGGTGCTTCCCAGCAGTCCTTTCGTGGGAACAGGTTTCGCCCCAAGGCCAGGGGCGCCTCAAATGCAAACAGAGGCACAAGAGGCAAGTTTAGGAAGCCTAACTCCTCCAGCACCCAGGACCGTCCAAATGCCGCAGCGTCCTCTAAGCCTGCAGCATGATGGGGTTTTCCCGCCACGAGACTCTCTCGCGGGGGGAGCGCGATTGTTGCATTTCAGTCATGTGTGGGACGCCTCGGGTCTGGATTCCTGGGCCAGGGGTCTCATTTCACTAGGTTACAGGCTGGAATTCGACAAACCCCCTCCCAGAAGATACTTCAGGTCGGCTCTTCCAGCATCACAGGAGGACCAGGTTCGCCTCCAGGGGGCCATTACCAGTCTGCTTCAGTCTCAGGTAATTGTACCGGTCCCAAGCACGGAGCGGGGCCAGGGATATTATTCCAACCTATTCCTGGTACCGAAGCCAGACGGCTCAGTAAGGCCCATCCTGAATTTAAAATCACTGAACCCCTTTCTGCGTGTGTTCAAGTTCAGGATGGAGTCCTTGCGCTCAGTGATCGCCAGCCTAGAGAGAGGGGAGTTCTTGGCCTCCATAGACGTCAAGGACGCCTATTTACACATCCCTATCTGGCCCCCACACCAAATATATCTCAGATTTGCCTTGGGGAACGACCATTACCAATTCCGGGCCCTGCCTTTCGGCCTGTCGACGGCCCCGAGGGTTTTTACAAAGATAATGGCGGAAATGATGTCACTACTCAGACTCCAAAGGGTGAATGTCGTGCCATACCTGGACGACCTGCTAATAAAGGCAGGGTCGGCAGAGGCTTTGAGGAGTGCTCTCAATCTGTCCATACGAGTCCTAAGAGACCACGGGTGGATTCTGAACATGTCCAAATCATCGCTGGTTCCGACCCAGAGGATGGTTTTCTTGGGCATGATACTGGATACATCGGAACAAAGAGTCTTTCTGCCGATGGAAAAGGTCAGTGCACTTCAGCAGCTGGTCAGGGAGGTTCTAGAGTCTCCTCTGGTACAGATCCATCTTTGCCTCCGACTTCTAGGCAAGATGGTGGCTTCATTCGAAGCAATACAATTTGGCCGTTTCCATTCCAGGATTTTTCAATTGGACATTCTGACAAAATGGTCCGGCTCCCCCCTGCAGATGCGCAGAAGGATTGGACTTGCACCAAAAACCAGGATCTCGCTACAGTGGTGGCTAGATTCATCCAATCTGTTAGCAGGCAGACGGTTCCAGATCCAGGACTGGACTCTGGTAACCACGGACGCCAGCCTAAGGAGCTGGGGGGCGGTGACACAGGGAGTCCGCCTCCAGGGTCGATGGACTCCACTGGAGTCAGGCCTGCACATCAACAAGCTGGAGTTGCGGGCGGTCTACTATGCCCTGGTACAGGCAGCTCCATTGTTACAGGGCAAGGCGATCCAGGTCCAGTCGGACAATGCTACCACTGTAGCCTATATAAACCGGCAGGGTGGTACCAAGAGCATGCCCTGCATGAGAGAAGCATCAAAGATTCTGTCTTGGGCGGAACTGAATGTCCAGGCCCTGTCTGCCATTTTCATCCCGGGGATCGACAATTGGGAGGCGGACTTCCTGAGTCGTCACGACCTTCACCCGGGAGAGTGGGGCCTTCACACTCAAGTGTTCGATGCCATAGTGGATCTGTGGGGGCTCCCTCAGATCGACCTGATGGCTTCACGACTGAACCACAAGGTAGCGATGTACTGTGCACGGACCAGAGACCCAGGGGCGATAGCGGTGGACGCTCTCACCTGGACCTGGGATTTCCAATTGGTGTACCTGTTCCCACCTCTCCCATTGTTGGCTCGGGTGCTAAAGAGGCTCCGGCATCAGGGGACGGAGGCCATTCTGGTGGCACCAGATTGGCCAAGAAGGGCCTGGTACGGGGACATGCAGGCCATGCAGGCCATGCTAGTGGAAGACCCGTGGCGTCTGCCCATAAGAAAAGATCTGCTCCTCCAGGGCCCGTTCGTCTTTCAGGACTTACAGCGGCTACGTTTAACGGCCTGGAGGTTGAGCGGCAGATCCTAGTCCACAAGGGTCTCCATCCCTCTGTCGTCAATACAATGATCAAGGCCAGGAAACCGGTGACGGCTTCCCACTATCACGTCATATGGCGAAGATATATTGCCTGGTGTGAGAAGAATGACTTGCCTCCGGCCAGCTTTCGTCTAAACAACCTGCTACGCTTCCTGCAGGCTGGTTTGGATAAGGGGCTCAGATTGGGTTCCTTAAAGGTCCAAATCTCCGCGCTGTCGGTATTTTTCCAGAGAAAGATTGCGGCCTTGCCGGAAGTGCAAACCTTCTTACAGGGGGTTCTGAGGATCCAGCCCCCCTTTGTGCCTCCCACTGCACCATGGGATTTGGAAGTGGTTCTCACTTTCTTAAAATCTGCCCGGTTTGTTCCCCTGGATGAGTCTGAACTGCGACACCTCACTTGGAAGACTGTTGTTCTGCTGGCTCTGGCTTCGGCCAGGAGGGTATCCGAGCTTGGGGCTTTATCATGTCGGAGCCCTTACCTTGTGTTCCACAACGATAGGGCGGAGCTCAGGACCAGACCACAATTCCTTCCAAAGGTGGTGTCAGGGTTCCACCTAAACCAACCTATCGTGGTCCCTTCTAGCGCGGCACATCCGGATATACCTGAGTCCTTAGATGTGGTCCTAACCCTTAAAGGGTATGTCAGGCGCACAGCGAGGATCCGGAAGACGGACAGCCTTTTTGTGCTCTATGATGCGCAGA
The DNA here is from genome assembly GCF_055691185.1 of Crinia signifera. Classification (NCBI taxonomy): domain Eukaryota; kingdom Metazoa; phylum Chordata; class Amphibia; order Anura; family Myobatrachidae; genus Crinia; species Crinia signifera. The sequence goes on from NC_139219.1 coordinate 176,445,062, forward strand.
AGAAAGGGTTACCTGCTTCAACGCGTACCATTGCCAGGTGGATAAGATGTACTATCCAACAGGCCTATGCATCAGCTGGTTTATCGCTTCCTTTTTCAGTAAAGGCTCATTCAACCAGGTCTGTAGGTACCTCTTGGGCGGCTGCTCGAGGGGTGTCAGCAATGCAGCTCTGCAGGGCCGCAACTTGGTCAGGGCAACACACATTTGTGAAGTTCTACAAGTTTGACACCCTGGCCAGGGAGGATTCCTAGTTCGGGAATGCGGTTCTACAGCAGAATCCGCACGTTCCCACCCGTTCTGGTAGCTTTGGGACCTCCCCATAGTAGTGAAGCCCAGTATCCCATTGGACGGTAGAGAAAATAGGATTTTGGGTACCTACCGGTAAATCCTTTTCTCGTAGTCCATATGGGATACTGGGAGCCCACCTCGGTGCGGTTTTTACTGCTGTCAGATACTATTTCATTGTTAGGCTTATTGCCTTGTTTTCTATAGGATAGATATGTCTATAGACTTGTTTCTAGTTACAGGTGTCCTCTTAAGTTGTTAGGATTCACCTCTTTTATATGTTGTTGTTCGGTTGGGTGTGCTGGATGAATCTCACCACAATACATTATCACATACTCCTCACATGTTCTCCTTCGGCACAGTTTTTGCATTAACTGACTAGTGGAGGGAGATTGAGGGGAGGAGCCAGTGCACCCACACTGAAAGTTCTTTTATGTGCCTGTCTCTCCTGCGGAGGTCTCAATCCCCATAGTAGTGAAGCCCAGTATCCCATATGGACTACGAGAAAAGGATTTACCGGTAGGTACCCAAAATCCTATTTTCAACACTTGCATACATGTCTCTATTTCTTCAAAACTTATGAGTGCCACTCAACTATATATATTAGGCAGGGGCCCCACTGCCCCACCGGGGGCTCGTAATGTGGTTAAGATGGCCCTGCATGTGCAGACAATGAAAGATGTCACTTCCAATAGGGTGTACACACAAGACGATATTCTAATTTTATTATTTCGACCCATCGGAAACTGCCAAACTGTTTATATTATTGTCTAGTGTTTTCCCAGCTTTAGAAGTACAGACCAGTGGTCAGCAGGGACTAATCAATGTGATACCAAGTCTGGTTGCCTCCGGTTCATGCATCACTTAGCTTTGCTGTTTTACCAAAGAGGTCTTCATAAATAGGCTTACTTTTGTTTTCTGGATTAAAAAAAAATAAAAATGTTTTTTGGAATTGTAGCAATGTTTCTTAAGAAACAGATTTTTGTCTTGGTACATACACACTTTAATTATAGCAGCTCACTTTCTCAGTTCTACACCCTCTAATTTATATGCAAACAACTGTTGCTCACCGTAACACCTCAAAGCTTGGTCTTCCTTTAATGATAAATAAACGCAGGGAGGAATTCAATTCAAGAGCAATAGAAAGTCACAAGAATGGTGAACAAGGTAACAATTGTAGTGATTGGTTCATAAATTGAGTTATTTTGCAAATGAAGTCTAAGGTACAGAATTAATCCAGTACTATTCAGATCATACACTCATCACCCTGGCCATATAATGTTGAGCCTGAAGGATGGCTAGTCTATTTAAGAATGTAGTCCATTTAGTTTGCTACAACTTGAACATATGTCTTGTTATAAAATCTACCAATAAACCAGTTTATTGATTTAATTACTACCTTGTACCACACATTAAGAAGGTTGGCCTAAACTCCTGGCAGTTGGACAGTTTTATTTATTTATTTATTTTTTGTTTTGTGTGTGTGTGTCGGAATTAATTTGTCTAACATCATAGTTTACATGATGTTACATGACACTTTTCTTGCAAACTGGGTCTAAAAACCTGGATTAGATGCATAAACACTACAGGATATATTAACTGTCAGATTATTAATTCATTTAGTGATATCACTCAGGTGAATTAGAAAATGAGGTGTAATACTGGGTAAAGGCCAGCTTTGCATTGCGCATCGCTGTGGAAAACCATCCTCTCGCTCATCTGCTGGTAATACCAGCAGATGGCCGGCATCGATGATGCGGGAGTGCGCAGCAGCGCTCACCGATCATTGCTGCCCTTTAAACACTGGGCGGCTTTCATGCTGAAAGCTGCTCAGACGAGAAAACTGAGTGGCTTTCACATGAAAGTCCCCCAATGTGTATGGGCCTTAAGAGAAAAATATGTTGTTTTCCCACAGCACACTGAATGACATCAGTAACGAGACTTAAACACTACATGATAATAGAACTTCGAGATCTTGGTTACATACTGTATATTTGCGCAAATGTATGACAAACTACAGGAGACCATGGTACACAGCATTGTCCTTGACCCGGGTCGTTTCTATTCACACATAGCAAAAACCTTGGTCGATGCAAGGTCATGTGCAATAACCAAGGTTTTGCTGTATGTCTGAAAGAGGTACTAGAGATCCATTAGCTTCCAGAATGTCTAACTGTAGCACAGTTTTTGCAATTGACATTTATTTACTACATAAACTTTGCTCAAACAATTGTAAAAAGGCATTTTGTATAGAGATTCTGAAAAACTACTGACCTGCAAACAAATATACAACATAACCTACCAATGATATTCATACAAATGTGTGTGTTTGTCTGATCACAAGTGAAAGAAATTAAATGAAGCTCCCCAGGTTTAGAGGTCACACGTGGGTGCTCCTGCTTTTTTTTTTTTTTTAACAGATGGTGGGCAGAAGTTTACTTTTTAGAACTGTTGCTGTTTTTTTTATTTTTTATTTTATTAGATATTTCAATTATGTAGATTGTTTCTTTGTTTAACATGACAATAAACTAAAACTGCCTCCCTAGTTGGTGTAAAATGAATACCTTCCTGTTAAAAGGATAACACATATTACCTACTATTGACTTTCGTTGAAAAAAAAAAAAAAAAGTTCCTGTATCATCTGTCATAAGGAGCCGATTTAGCAGATATACATGCTGCTAGTTGTATGTAGAGTCTTTTCTTGGGTTTTAATTTGTCATTTATTTTTAAAAATCAGCAATTGGTATTTTCTTCATTACTGAAAAGCAATGACAACTTTCTACAAAAATACCATTATGTAATGGAGCTGAAAGGAGCCCTGTCTTGAAGTCTGCTCTGCTAGGTTCAATACAAAGGTTTAGAGTGGGAAATTAACATCAGTTTGTTAAAGCAACATCAATGTGCTCAATTCAATTTGGAAGATTGATATGCTTTATTGGATATCTTTGCAGAAACAAAAGAGCTATGCTTCACTAGCTATATTTGTTAAAGTGATGTTCTCTATGGTTCATGCTAAAGTGATATGGCTCTGCTCACTTAAATGTAATAGAGCAAAACTGGCGAATGAATATCTGTAATGTTTGTGTCATTGGAAAGAAAATATCACCCTCCTGATACTTCTAGACTTCTCATTTAGTTCTCCACTATCTCCAAACATAGATGCATTTTCAGTATTGAACTAGGGCAATGCTGTTTATTGGAATCCATTAGCATGAAGATACTGTAGGTCATTATGGAGGTGAACGAAAATACAAATTTTAAGAGGTTTAAAAAAACATGGTTAAATTTGTTATTCGTGGAATTTTTTTTAAAAAACATTTAACAATTTTTAACTCATGTTTATGTTAGACTTTTGACGAGTAAAACTGGTGTGTAATCATTCACCATGTATAAATAAGACATTTGACATTTGTTAAGATTTCACAGTGTGCATAACCAAATTATTGCAGAAACAATTGCAGGTACACAAAAGTTAAATATAAACCGCACAAAAAAAAGTAGTTTAGGCCACAGTTTCCTAAATAGTCCAGGTCTTAAAGGTATCCATGTTTGTATCCATAGGGTTAAATCAATTTGACTGAGATACTAAATGTCACTTGTTCTGAAGCATGACTCTAATGGTAGAAATTGGGAAGCTCCAAAGCCCTTTCAGGCTGCAGAGTGAATAGATATTATAGAACAGAGTCACTATAACAATGCAGATACAGGAGTCTGACATACTGTGATAGAACATAATTTGCTAATGCCCATAGACATATGCAGAAATGCAGAATGCTACAGTGTAGAGAAAAACTGAGACAAGAGTTCATGAAACAGTCTTTGTACTAGTAATAGCTTATGAGGATCACAAAATAAACAAACATCTCAGGCATGTGACCATCGATGAATGCTAGGACATGGCAGAGTCAAATAGGCAAGTCTCCGGTGCACACCATAACTGTAATTAGTAGCCACCTGGCCACAGAACATACCAGGCAGAGCAGACATGGTGACCCAGTGATGGTAGGAAATTAGATGTATGAAAACATACCAGAACTATCTTAACGATATTAAAAAGGCCTGAGACCAGGGACTGATATAAATAAGCCATGGCATGAATCACACCATGTAGCATTGAGCAAATTTACCCTGAACACTAAATTCCTACATTTGATTTTGTTTGGTGTGCAATTGAGTTTTAAAAAAGACGCAGAAGTGTTCGAGTATGTAACTGGATATGCGTAGTGCAGCATCAAAGTCACACCAGCAATTTTGTGCCATATGGTGCAAAAACACTAGGTGAATGAGGACACATCTGTATTTAATCTGCACAGAGCTGCAGTGAAAAGTCATGGTATAAACGTTTTACCATCGTAGTTCCTGTATGAAAAAACAGTAAATTTTGACGTAAATTGTCTTTTTAAATGTTTTATAAAATGTCAAAGACTCATAAAAACTGCAGCTTGTGTCTGAAAAATGCATGTTCTAGAAAGACTTTTACTTCTTTAAACGCTTGACTAAAGAAACAAGTCAATTTTATCTTCTGGTTACTAGTATTATGCATACTGTATGATTGAAAGTCCATAGAGACTGTCTAAGTTCTCAGAAATATCTGAAACTGTTCAAGCTGCATAATTGCTATGTGAAGCAAATTAAATATTGCTTGCAAAAAGATCACAGCAATGTGTTTTGTTTTGTTTTACCCTGAAATCATTAAAGGGTAGATATTTTGTTATTGTAAAAAAAAACCACTATTAATCCTTATATGACAGCAATTTGGCAATTTTTAACAATTGAAGATATAGTATTTTTTATTTTATTTGATTATTGCATTGTGTGAATTAAATGAGGGAAAGCAAGATATACAGTAGAAGTAGATGAAGAGAAGATATGTAGTAGAAGTAGAATCTGATTGGTTGCTATGGGCAATATCTCCTCTTCTATTGAACTCCAATTTTAGTAAGTTTACTCCATAGCAGGGTATTCAATCCTGGACGATATTTACAATAGTTGGAAATACTGGCCAGGACCTACCGATGTAGCGCCTCTCTTCATTGCAGGGGCTGGTGGTGGATTCGCCACGTGCCAGCCCCCGCCAGACTTCGGAAGGGGTCACGTGCGCGCACGTCCCCTTACAATGGAGCTCACCTCGCTGTCGGTCCCCGCCATGTTCCCCCACCTCCCCGCTCCCCCCCTAACCCATTTCGTCTCCCGCGGACGGGAAACTGAGACGCGCCTACGTGTGGGGCGCTCGCGTGTCCCAGTCAGATGTAGCATCTGCTCGCCAGCGGGGGCGGTCTGGCGAGCGCTGGCACTAGATGAGCGGCGCTATATCTGTATTCATTCCCAGCAGTTTTGTCTGGGACTTTTCGCTGTAGATTGGGCTCTTTGAATAGGAGTCGAAAACGGCTGCTTACTTGTATAATTAGTTGCCCATTTCCTCCTAAAAAGACATTATTCAACTATCCATATGTTTTCTGACTTTCGGGATGTTTGCAAAAGTTGGAAAAAATTGAAAAACATTGAATCCGTCAAATGGGAATTTGATCTGTTATAGGCAAAAACTACTGATATTTCCGACATTCGGAAATATCGTCAGGGATTGATTATACCCCCATAGGGACTGATTCAGTTGTAAAAAAAAACTATGTTTTTTTGCAATTGAGGGATCATCACCCAATTGCACAAGCATCTATGTCACACTGTGCATTTGCTGTGATGACCTTGCAATAGTGGTCACATAGATCATTTAATCACAATGTGATTGACAGCTAGGCATCATTTGGGGACTGTTATGAGGAATGGCAGCAAAAATGCAGACTTGTCATGAGAATTTGTGGATTTTTTTTCTGTCTGCATTTGCAGTCTCTTATACAGTAACAATGGCTCAGGAATCTCACTTCCTGCAGCCATGCTGTGCAACCATAGGTGTACTCAGAAGTACAATAGTGGATCTGTGGCCAACATTGCAACTTTGTACTGAGACTCACAAAGCCACCTATGGCCATCTCAATACAAATCTAGGCAACTGCAGCATTTATATATTTTCGCACAGTATCTTTGTACACATATGTACACAGATGTGGCATTACTGAACACCTGTGAATCAGACCCATAGTGAGTTATTTTTCACTCTTTCTTGGATTGCAGGTTAAGAGAATAACTGAGTCTACAGAGTCTATTTTCTAATCCTTGGAGAGAGCAATAAAATACCAACTATCTCCTAACTATCATGTTACAGGCTGAGTTTGACAGTTAGGAGCTGGTTGGCTGGTACTTTATCTCTGCCCACTGTATCTGTCTCCAGGGCTTAGTAAATAAATCCCTACATTTGATTTTGTTTGGGGATGAGGAATGTTGAGTATATTCACAGGGACAGGGAATCGGTAATACAAACAATAAATCACTACTGGCTGTTATAAGGAAAAGACATGTGCCTCATAGTATATTACAGTAATACTCATAAGGTAAATAGTTGTGTTAAAGTGATGTTTATCTGCTCTCATGGTTTTTTTTACGTTTTCCTCCATTGGTGTTGGATATTCAATGGTTTCTGTCTCCAGATAGAAAATAGACAACTTATAGTGTGATACGTTTTGTGAAAATAATATAGATTTACTTCACCCACCAGGTTTTAAAAACTTTCAAGAAAAACAGACATCTATCATCCATATGATACAAGTTGTGCTCTTCACCTCTCTCTCTCTCTCTCTCTCTCTCTCT